>NW_024609836.1:55698006-56075506 GCF_016920785.2 Ixodes scapularis | reverse complement strand
GATTTCGTCAAGCACACGTCTCAGGTGTTTCTATACATTTATTTAGGTATAGCTACAAAAGCAAAAAAAAGAAAACTACTCGTTGCAAGTAGGCAACAAAATGTTGCCTACTTACTATTTTTCTTTTGCACTTTTAGTTTTTTAGAGAAAACCTTTATGTTGTCATCTGTGTTGTCACGAATTGTGTTGTTGTGTTGCCACGAATTTATGTTGCCACGAATTCTGTCACACTTTAGTATGATATTTTTTTAATTAATATTGAAAATTATGCATTGCTTGCTGAGAAGGGCGTTGAATATATGGAATGCATCATCACAAAAAGAAAAGGGGTGCAAGAATGAATTGTAAGCCCCCTATAGATGACAATTAAATTTTGAGGCATTATTATTACCTTGGAGCTAAACAGGTTAAGGCGAGTGTGTTCTAATTATGAATACTTAAAAGAGAAAGAATAAAAACACGAAGGACTTTAACAAAAAGAAAAAAAAAACACTCTTTCATTTAGCAACTACGAATATCTATTTCCGGGCACGAAAAATTCACGCGTTGACCAGAACGGGGAGGGCTGAAGGAGAGGAGGTTACGATCGAGAGCATCGATAAGGATTGAGTCTCCGTACCGTGACTGTCGAGGTTATATTTTGTTTTGCTTTTCCAGGTCTGGCCCGATAAATTCCATTTCACGCCTTATCAGTGCTAACGATGCGGATGACACGTTATTTTTTGTTTTTCCGATGAATTAGTAGTGGTAACATATTTATTCAGAAAAAGGGTGGAACTTGGCTTGTTTGGGAAGGGGCTAAAGGGGTATTATGAGTTAGGTGCGGCGCACTATGCAGGCTTCACAAGCGAAGCTCCACAGTGCGACCAATGTCGTGTTTTGGTCCTGTACCAGAGTAACCCACTGATCGCAGGAGGTCGCTCCTGTTAATTGATGCTTCTCTCTGACGTCTTTCAGTCCGTCACACTCGCAGATGAGATGTCTGATGGTCGGTGCTTGATCTGCGGAACAGCTGCTGCACGCGTGATTGGAGGAGGTGGGGGACCGCCTTCCTAATGACACAGTTGATTGTACCATCACTTCGCCACAATGTCTTCTGTTATAGCGAAGCCTGTTCGTGCTTTAACAACAAGTACTTGGGCCCCCCGAGGTAGACCTCTAGGCGATGGATTCTCGAGGGGTGGTACATGATCTTTGAAACTGCTTTTTCGAATTTGCTTCCGTCGTCGTCATTCTTCCTCCGGGCTGTGGTCGAGCAATGGGCCATAGCGTTGGGCGTTGGTCTTCCGGCTGAGTGCACTGCCGTCCGTGGAAGTCCTTCCACGGTGGCACGTGCGGTGGGACCTCGTCTAAAATGGCAGCTATGGTGGGGTTGTCTGAGAGAAGTGGGCGCTGCCCTTGAAGTGCGAAGAGACGGCGGTCCTGGGTTCCCTTGCGGCAATCTTGTATAATGTCTCGTAGTGGTGGAAGTCTTCCACAGCAATATACTTCTTTCACTCGGGTGTGGCGGGGCAAGCCGGTGATGACCCGAAGGGCGGCTCGGTAGAGGGTCTCCAGTTTTTCGACTTGGGTCTTTGGTCTTGGGACATGGGACGAGGGTGCGCGCGATTTCGGAGGCGGCGCCGCCATATTTATTTGGAATTCGTTTGATGATATCCACTATCTTCCTCCAAGTGGGCGTCAATTGCTTTGGTAATTGGGCTGCACCGCAACGTCGGAGATGGGTATACCGAAAAGGATGCGAATCCAGCCTTTGTCTGATCGCTTCAGGGAAGCGCCTCCAATGGTGAGATTAACCTTGGCTTGTTCCGCCGCAGAGCCTCCCAGGAGAATGCATTGCATCTTCTCCACAGATATCTTCATTCCGGTGTCCCTCAAGTAGTCGAGCTGCACCGCCAGCGCCGCCTGGAGTGCTGCGACTGCCGATTCGGTGTCCTCGTGATCGTACGCTTCCGTCCAAATGGTGATGTTATCGTCGTACAGCGTGAACCGTACGCCGTGGATGCGTTCAAGCTTGCGGGTAAGTCCGGTCATGACTACGTTGAGGGGGAGTGGGGACAGGATGGCCCCCTGTAGCACTTCAACGCAACTTGAGAACTGCTTCGGTGCAGTGCGTCTGGAACGAACTTCGAAGGTTCGGTTGCAGAGGAAGCTCTCAATGTTCAGCATCCGCTTGCCCGGATAAACCTCCCTTAAGTTTCTTATGAGTGCTTCGTGGGTGACCAAATCGAAAGCTTTCTTTAGATACACCACAACGAAGATGCTAGGCACGGTCCGCCTGCGTCCCCATTAGCTACTAAGGAGTCGTCTCAAAAGGTCCTGTGTGCTCAGGTTTGGACGGAAGCCAGTCTGGTGAGGATGAATGAAGAAGGGAACCTCCTCCAAGTGATGGTTGAGGCGGTTGAGGCATAGCCGCTCGAGGAGTTTGGAGATCATCGATGTAAGTGCCACCGGAGAAAGGTTTGGAATCTCGTCAGGGCGCTGCTGGCTTTAGGTATGGGGGCCACGACAGCGTGCTTCTTCCAAGGCGAAAGTTGGGCGCTCACCGAGATCTCGGTGACGGTGTCTAGAAGGGCCTCTTTCTCCTGTGCAGGGGGTTCTGGAGCATGGTCCAGGTGACCCTATCCTTTACTGATGCGCTCTGGACCCAGACTTGCTCAAGAGCAGTGGGCAGATCGGCTGGCGTGAATGGCGTCTCGAGCTCATTTGTCTTGTCCACCGGTTCGTGTTCATAGATGGAGGCAAGGGGGGGGGGGGGGGGGTGCGTGCAGGCTGCGGGAAGAAGGTATTAGCGGCCTCCTTTTCCAGCTCCTCGTGACTCATACCCTGGGTCAGCAGCACCGTCTCGACAACTCCCCGCGTTCTTTTCTTGTCGCGGATGCCTTGGTAAGTGCCCCAAACCTTGCAGAGGCCGTTTTTTTTTTTTTTACCAAAGAACGCGCAGTGCTCCTCCAATCGCTGTCTTCCGAGGTGTTAGGAATGGCGGAGAATCTGTGCTGTCTTGTGACGAACGCGAACTAAATCTGTGAGGGCTTTAACTCGCAGCACGTATTGGTCCTGTAGCTGCTCCCGGGTCGTCCAGACGTTGAGGAGATGTTTATCGGGGCTGGGGTTCCGGCATCAACCTTAATCGAGCGCGTTGCGGATTCAGTTGCTTGGAGAATTTTCACATGTAAGGAGGCATCTTCCGACTCTTGGATAAATTCGCGGTACTTCTACCAGTCCACGCACTTTCCTTTCTCCTCTCGGTTCCTCGACCTTGAAGCTAGAGCCAAACGGGGAAGTGGTCGCTGCGCCAAGGGTCCCCGTTGCAGCGCCACTCCCGGATGGTCTCCTTCGTAGCCCAGGCCAAGTCTGGTGTTGTGTTTTACTGTCCGGAATGGAGACCTAATCTAGTAGGGTAGTCGAAATCATTTATTAAGAAGAGGTCCGCATTGTTCGCTTCTTCCTCATTTCTTGTATTTGTGATAGCGCGATGGCTTCCGCCGGCTCTGGCGTAGGTGTTTCGATACGACTGACAAACACGACGGAAGATGTTCGCTGGACTTTCCAACAGCGGTCAAAATAGCCGGTTCTTCCGTTTAAAAGTTTTCACTTTAAGTCGTTTAATCTAGGGGTGATCAAGGCCCTACTCTTTTCGCAAATAGTAAATCATGTCAGCATTTCGCAACCGAAATCATCGACACCCAAACTTTAAAGGCTTCTGAGCTCAGGATATACAGTAGAGCGGATCGACTCCTGTTTTCACCAACGCATCACACCAAAAACTACAAGGAACTCCCCGCCTGCGCGACAAAGGGTCACCACCCAGGTAGCACACTTGCTTGGTTTAGCTCTGGCCAGGATTGGCTCGTAGTTGTGATAACTTAACCACGACTGCTCAGCCATTTACGTCTGTATACCAGCCTGGCGTTTCATGGTCTTTCCTTGCTCCAGAAAGCCACGGAACTACCAGGGAACGTCTTTCCTGGTTGACCAATCAATTTCCTTGGTCATTAATGGCCAGGGTAAACAGCCCAAGTGGCACAAGAATATTAGGCGAGTATCTACACAATATTGTTGGCAAATACTCAGAATATATGGTTATTCCCATCCACACGATGTCTGGAGAATATCGTTTCAAAAGTGGATGAGTATCAGCACAATATCACTGGAGTACCGCCAGGCCACCGTCAGGCTGAGTACCCACCGGACGCCGAGTATATCGAAAGAGTACTAGCAGCGTCGGCTGAGTGCACGCCGGACATCGCGTGTTAATCCCAGGTCAATCGGGTCCTCGGAGTACCCGCCGGATATCGCCTGTATATCCATAAAGTACTTGGAGCGTCGGCTGAGTATCCACCGGGTATCGCGTATGTCAATCGAGCTGGCGTGTCGTCTGAGCACCTGCTGGATATTGCGCGTATATCTATAGAGTACTTAGAGCGTCGGCTGAGTATCCGCCGGGGGTCGAGTATTTCAATTTTGTACTGGCAGTGCCGTCCGAACACCCACCAGATGTTGCACGTGTATCTACAGAGTACTTGAAGTGTACTTTTACTTGAGTACACAAATAAAAGAGTACTTTAACTTGTGGTAATATAAAAGAAATTAGGAACATGTTTATAAAGGACCTAGGCCACGCGCCGTCTGACAGCGATTTGAGACTTGCGTGAAGTTCCTGATCGAAAAGCGTCAATTAGGTTTCTTCGATATTTGTTTTTTTTCTTGGGACATCTCGATGATGTAACTGTCTCTAAACAGTTGAGGGTTGTTTTTTTTTTTTTCTTTTTTTCTTTATGCCTTGTTGCTGCGAAGCAAACGTATACTCCAGCGTCTTGTTGTAATCTTTGAATAGGAGCAAGTGTTCAGTGTTTTCGGGGTTTATTTCTCACTAAATTTGGCAGCAATTTTTCGGCGTGTCTTTTGTCCCGCAGATCGATTTGGTGGCTTTGTGGCAATTTTTGGTGTCGAAAAAAAAAATCTGTGTTTGTCGGTGATTATGTTGAAGAAAACAAGAGAACGTGGGCATGTCCCAAACACTTAAGAAAACGTCGCGGTATCGATAAAAAAAGGAAACGAGAAATGGAATGTGGTTCCCAAGAAAGAAGTAATTTTGCTATGGTGGCTGGAACGCGTTTCGACTGGCGGTTTTCCGCGTCCTAAAACTGCTCCCTCGCTTTCTCTCCTGATGACGTCATACACGTGTCACGCTATCGCCGGCCGCAATCCTGGCGGTGTTTTAGCAGAGGTGGTGGATGTGACAGACGCCTGTTCTGCTGCAGGTCGATCTCCAGCTTGACAGGCCACGGAAACTTCGGGAGCCAGGAGTTGAGACGCCGTGACGACAGAAACACTCGCGTTTGTTTGGTCATGCTTTTTAGCGGAACCTCTGCGAGCAACCGTCAGGATCGCGACATCTGACAGTATAATACGCCAGCTTCTGTGACGTCATTTGTTGGAACTATATGGAGCCACGTTTGATGCAGGGACGGAATAGGACTCTGAACACACCAGTCGGAGACGCTTTTCACGCACGTAGTTTCGCGGACAGTTCAGTACGGGCTCTGTTCCTGGTCGACGAAAAATGCAACTGTACATCGGGATTTTCTTCCCGTGACGCTTGAGTGTTTTCTTGGTAAAAGGGAGCTCCGATTCGGGGTTTTTCCGTTTGCCCAGATTTTGATAAGGCCGTTTCGGTGGTTAATTTTGGGGTTTTATCGGTATTTACTGAAAACTCGGAAAGCTAGCGTATAACGATGCAGACCAGGTGACAGTTTCTTTTAAAGGAACTTTCTTTTTTATACTTCACAAATGCTGGTTTAGCGCTGCAGATGAAGTAAATGCGCTCAACAGAAAAAAAACAAAAAAACATCCGGAAAGGATTGTTTTTATGGACCATTCCATTTAGCGCTCTCAGGGCGGCGCCTTTTTGTTCGACTGCAGCGCCCTCTCCGCAAATGCGGGAAGTTCAGCAGGGTCGGCGGGGTAAAACGAGAGAGAGGGCACACGCTCGACTCCGCTAGCAGACGACACACCGGGAAGATTTGCCGTTCTCCATCTTTGCACTGTACCGGCGGGCTGTACCGAACATAGAACTCTCGCTCGTGGCTGCCGTTGTCAAGTGTTTCGCATTCTTAGAATATTCAAGGCCACTCCAAATCAGCCTATAGCACCCTGTTGTTTTATTTCAGCAAATGATCAGCTAGCATATCTTTGTTCCGTTACTTCAATAGCAGTCGAGTCAGCCGGCAGTACTACCCTCAACCGCTGCGTCTATTGCGTCAGGAGAGCATGTTTTTTATTTATTATTCCAGACTTCCACTCATTGTCGCTAAAGGCCTACGCCAGTACGAAGGTTTTATAGAAAAAAGTTATAGCAACCGGATTTACTTTTCGCCGGAGAGACCGGCCACTCTAACACACGTTTCCTTTTTTTTTTTTGCACGCTGGTAACAGCGCATTTGTACCCGGTTAGTCTTTTTACCGAGCACAGCATTACACGAAAACTTGCATATCAAAATGTGCGCATCTGCGCTTGAAAATTCCACGATGACGCGACTTTGAACCGAGTGTGAACGTCAGCCGGAAGTTTGGTACAGCCCACTCGGCGGAGCAGACGATGCCCTGGATGAAAGGGGGGGGGGGGGGGACGGCATTTTTTCGCTCTCCGCTCTTCCTAGTGGAAGGGCCTATGGAGACATGAGAAACAGAACAGGCTGTGCTGGCGTTTGCCCTCCTGGTCTTCGAAACGACTGCAGGAAAGTGTGTGCCAGCTAACTTTACTCGACAACGCTACGTTAATTTCACACGCTACTCTATGCGTGTGCCCTCATATCTAATTTTGAGTATACTCCTTCACCCTTAATTGTCTCTTAAAACAGTTGACTGATCTCGTGCTCGTCAGGCGTGCTTTTGCACTACACACATCTGGCTCCTTTTTACTACTGGCAGCGAATCTAATCCACCCTTTTCCCACTTTCTGCTTCAAGTGTGCAAAACGCACGTGTTACCAGGTCGGATTACGGAAAACAAGGCGGCCATTTTGTACATTTCAAAATGTACGAAATATACAGCCCGCACAAATAATGACGGTTACAGTATGCAGGCATCTTTTAGTAACAGGTCAATCACTTTTACCGTACCTCAAAAAAGAACCCTAGAAAATTGCGCGGTTCTTACATCACCGATTTATTACACAGGAAAACCATCGCTGTACAACGATCACCCCAGACTTTGTGCTGACTGTGTTCGCTCACACGAAACAACGACAATCTCAATCGCTACGAGCGATGGAAAGATCGTGCGTTCATCAAAGTAGGAAGTGATGGACTACAAATTCCGACGATGACGCTCTGGGTACATCTTGAAAACCGCACCTATACTGTGAACTGCGCCTTTTTTGTCGATGGAAGGCAAACGCTGCAGACGAGGCAAATACCACAGCCATCTGTGGTGCTCCGCGCCTTACGTTGCGGACGTAGCCATCTTTCTTGAAAGCCAGTGGGCTTGTTTGTAGTAATGTGCGGATTCGCCCTTTTTTTGTTTCTTATATCGACTCTATGCTCAGTACTCTTCTTTCTATGCATTTATCGTAAGCACAAAAAATACATAGCTAGATCACGTGACTTTGTTTTTCCTTTTACTTATTAAGTGGAATTCCCTTTCTATACAAGAAGGATGATAGTTTTCCGCCGCAATTGAAATCAATGCTCTAGCCTGCAAGAACTGGGAGTAGTTCTCAAAAAAGAGATGAGCAGCATTAGCGCAGCTGTGCTCACGTCCGTCCTCCTCGTCTTCGAAACGACATCGGGTAAGGATGCATCAACGGCGTCGGCTGCAATAACAGGACGTAAGTTTCACTCTAAGATCGTGTATTATTATTTTTTTTTTTTTACGTTCGTGAGAGCTGATTTGTTTGCAACAATATTTTTAAATATTTTATTTAGCTTGTCTTTGAACTTTCATGGTTCTGTTGGGACAACATTCACTCCTCCTTTCGCTTGTATTAATCGTTCCCATGAACCTGTGACAAGTGCTGGAATTTGACTTAAAGGCATTCTCACTCCTTTTATGAATCCGGGTATTTAAGAATGGTGTTTTCATTTATTGCTTCACTTTATAATAAAGATGGTTCAATGTCAGCGCAAGTATAGAGTGGCCCAACGTGATTCTTAGAACTTCTCTGGTGCTTGCCAATTGTAGACGATGCTCTTTGACTTTGTCTTGTGTGAAGCTCCAAGTTTAATTTTTTTTTTTGCGGAAATGCATTCTGCAGCGTTTTTTTACAAGTTGATATGGTAAGTGTTATTTTTTTTTATCCTAAGATGTATATATATTACAAAAGGAGACAATAAGATAATAATGCCTGCATTTACTGCCGAGGGTGTCATTACAAAAGACGTGCTTGTTAAGCAATTCTTTGAGGAGACATGGCCTGCAATGTATTGTTTTGTTTTACTTTTTGTCCTGGGTTTTGTCTTGTTGCCTGCTTCCTGCCTTGAAGTCTATATTGAAGCTGGCAATATAGACAAATAAATAAAATAGATTATAGATATTTCTCTAAATATGCTAAGACGTTCAAGAATCCCTCTTTCGTGTTGGCAAGTCAAATGTACCTGAATTTTAATCATTGTGATCGTAGTAAGTGTGAGACATTTATATTGCACCTCGAATGCTTATAATTTAGTAAATATCATATGTTTCCTCTTGGTGAGCATGCCTTAATTGTGCCAGGATTTAAAAATATAATTTTTTTCAATTTAGAAAATGGCTACTATGCTAGCTCTCTTGTCCACTTTAGCTTGTTCACAGAAAACGCGCAATCAGAAACAAATTAAAAACGATTCTGGTGGCATTTATAACTTAATAAATTACTGAAGGTTTCTCAAGAATCCGAACCATGACAAGCTAGATTATATTAAGCGCGCATCAGAACAACGATGTAGACGTGCTCGAGGAAGAGCTCCTGCAAAACAATTATTTGTACAGGGCACGCAATGGGGGCACCAACTTATGTAGTTGTACAAGTGGCATGCGTAACTGCCGTTTTCGTTTTTTGCCTCTATGGCGTGAATAAATGAAACAGCGATTATTTTCGTCGTTCGGAAAATAATAAGGATGCAATAAAAATCATCGTAGACCATCGCACTCCTGAGACGTTCAGCTGCAGAAGCCTCACGCCCGTTTTTTATAGAAGGATGCTTGAGAAGATTGCCTGAAACCCGCACCTGATAATATCAATCCTAATGTGTGCATACACATTTTGCCAAGCTCTCTCCACATTCAAATTAACATTAGTATAAATTGTCGCAGAATCTAATAGCACAAATAACTTTTGTTTTAATACCTGTCTTTACGAAATTCGCAAGTGTGCAACAGTCATATTTGAAAAAATTAGCGGAAACAAACAGGCTACTTATTAACTTCCAACAAGACCCATAATACACTATCATCGTCATACACAGAATCAAGACGGTTTCTGTAACTTGCTGTCATCCTTATAATTGCTATGCACGCAGCCATCAAACTTTCACATGGGTGCCATCACACTTACATTTCGCCAAACACGGAGCCATCATATTTACACTAAGCTGCCATCAATAGTTCACCACTGGAAAAAAGCGAGCACTATATGTATACAACAATGCGAAGATATGACTTGGCCGCCTTCAGTCAGCAACTATCACCTTGCGTCATATACTTCCCCCGTCCATTGATCAACCAACGTGCGCGCATCGGCCACATTGAGGTTTTTCGCTAGGGTGAATTTTAAACAGCGTTGAACAGACACAAAAGTGAACGTTCCCTCCCGTGTCTGTTGCTTTAACTAAAAGTTTTTTCCTCTTCCGCACCATAGTCCCAGGTGTTAAACGACATGCCATTACGTACTTGAGCGCAAGTACGTGTGTACTTGCGCTATTTTGGGAGCTTATTACGGCCTCTAAAAGTTGCTTACTAATCTTCGCTTTAAGTGCAAAAGAAAGCAAGGATTAATTAGCAACTTCTAGAGCACATAGGAAGCTCCCAAAGGAGCGCAAGCAGCACGTGATAGACATGTGCGCAGTTCAGAAACTGACGGCTGCGGCGCGCCCAAGTACTCCCTTGGGGCACGGAGAAAAGACGTGATGTAATGATGATGTTGATTAATTTTTCAAAATATTTTTTTTTGACTGGAAAGGATTCGTAAAGGTTTTTCTTTCTTCTTTTTTATTTGAAACCATACTTGAAATTACTGTCTGCATATATATATATATATATATATATATATATATATATATATATATATATATATATATATATATATATATATATAAAGAACGCTTTCAGCGGTGGCGCTGAACGGCTCCGACGCAACGTTCGGCGGTGGTGGCGCACACGTGTACCACGTGACTAGTGGCCAGTCAGTAGCCCCTTCTCCGTGGGCTCCTGCAGGCGCCAACTACAAATTCGTTTCGCGCCGTAAATAAAGCTCGATAACTTTTTTGGGGTTTGTGAATTAATTTTATGACATACTTTTTCCAACGAGACTGCTTAAAAAAAATTATTTGCATACGTCCTTTAAACGAAGCCCACTAAATAAGCGGTGGCACCGTACTTCAGGCACATAAGAACTCGTGAGCCCGTGTCATTAAGCATCGTCTAAATAAATGAATAGCAAAACACACCTTACAAGACACAAAATTCCGTCGTTTAAAAGACCCAATATGAATCGTCGTGCCTTGCGTTCGTGGGAATCCAATTTTCAACACCAAACAAATTTCAGAAATATCGGCCAATACAGTATGACGACCTTTATCTCCGAAGTCATAGGACACGTATGTAATGCAGTATTTAAGTAGCGATTGTTAAAATTTGTTTTTGGAACATTAAAAAACTTTTGGGTGACTTAAGAAGGTACTGGTTACTGATATTATCTAATTTTTTTTTAAATTCAGATTAATATCAATAACCAATGGAATTAATGTCACGTGAAATGACCCCATGTGCTATCACGCGCCACTACAAGTTGACACCATGACATCGCGTCAGGTGATCACGTCGCGTTGCATGACGTCACGAATTCTATGTTGGTTATTAAGTACCACAGTGTTGCGGCGTCAAGCGTGGCTAAACCGACGTGCACAGGGAGGAGGGATGAGTCGTACCCTCCATGGAGTCACATGTTTAATTAGGACTAACCGTCGAGCTGAGGGAAGAAACAGACAACAAAAAGAACAAGCGGGAACTCCCGCTTGCTCTATTTGGTGGTAGGTTAACAGACTGTCCAACACACAAGGTGGTGGCGCATGACACTGGCTGGCTAACATTTTATGCCATTGGCTAGTGTTATATGCTCTAAGGATGCGTGTGTTTTCGGTCCAGACCTTGCTTTTTCACGTCAAGGTTATAATCTAATTGATGTGGAGGTAGGTGGATGATAAGCTGAACTTTCTGATAACGCCTGTCACAACTTTGAGAACCACAGTCCGTTCTCAGGCGGCATCTTCTGAAGACAAACCTTCAAATCCTTTCGTATTCACCGTTGAAAGCGGGGGAAAAGGACGATGTTTGAAGCTCCCTTTTATTTTGCAGTCTATCGGGGAAGGGTTTCAACTATCACGCCCCTAGTGGATAACCTGAGAACTATGCTCGTCGGGTCGACAACAACATGAAATATTCGTTTGTTATTCTGACGCAGGACACAGCTGACGTAGCCGTGTCTTAGGCTAGCGTTCATGCCCAATATGTGCCCAGCGCCCAATCGAGGGTATGGTGAGACTCCAGTTCACGGGCCTTCTGGATGAACAGCGAGCTCTGGGAAAACAAGCTGAACGATTCGCCACCAATAAATGGATCTCTTCGCCGATACTTCATACACGAAGGTAGAAAACATTAGACGCCGCTGCATAACGTTCATCCTACTACTCAGGAATAACGGCTATATCTATGACGACGCCATCTGAATATGAGGAGACGAGTGCAAAGTTCATGGTGCTTAATTACAAAATCGATCGATATTATCTTTTCTTTTATCAGCAGGTAAACTTTGGGGGCATACAGTTCTACCACGAGGCCCCAGACGGACTCATATTCACGGAAAAACCAGGTCCGATTACTACGGTCTCGAGGATTGGGAATTGGACGTTTGCAAGAAGATATCGCACGTGCTTCGAAAAGAGTGGGGCGCAAGACCGCCCAAGGCTGAAAACTATCTCAGCGTAAAACGTGGCGTCTCTTATGTGTTCTATCATCATACTGGACGAGAACAGTGTTTTTCTAATAAAACATGTTCCCAAATAGTTTTGAAATGGCAGATAGTGCACCAGAAAACTCAAGGTGAGCTCAGGGAAAAACATTTTAAGCTCTTACCTTCTGATTCTTCTTATAGGTCTTTCAAGAGAAACACGAAATTTAGCTGGAAGTCCTTATATCCTAGAGTATTACTATACTTAATAATATTATTCCAATTTTATGTTTTCCCGCAATGAACAGATCACTAGCTACCCTAGTAAAATTATAAATGTGTCAAATAACCATTTCAAAATATAAAATATTATATAGGAAACTGTAAGATGCGATGGTTAAAAAAAAACAAGCACTTGAGATTAAAAACATCACAACAATCTTCCGTGACAGGTTAAGTATGAAGTGGAAGCTCCTCCCACCTCTTTCCACTTTAGCAGAGCGAACGCTGGAGAGGAGGCGACCTCCTCTCCAGCGTTCACTCTGCTAAAGTGGTAAGATGTGGGAAGAGCTTCCACTTCATACTTCACCTGTCACCGACTATAGATGATTCGGATCTTCTGCGGTGGCCGCAGAAATCAGAAAGAAAACGTTCCTGAACCTTGTAGGCCCTTCGTCAATAGAGATAAGAGTAATCGGCAACTGTTGTCGTTACCCGGCATTTCTTAGCTGGAGTGACGAGGGACGTGGCCAGGATTCGAAACGTTTTTGTCCTGATTTCTGCGATTGCCACAGATCTCAGCCATAAAAGGTCAATATTGCTTTGATAAGAACCTATATGTATACACATGAAATTATTTATATGAATTTTGATAGATTTACTGGACAAATAATGTAATATGTTTCTTTCCTCATGTCAAGAAGGTTGTTACACAATGTACTAGTTTTTTTCCCGTTGTCCTGCTGCAAGAGGACAAAGGAGAAGAAGATCACCAGGTAGCTTAAGCACAAGGACAACGTTGGATAAAAATTACCTGTTTATAAGTGTTTAATTCTAATTCGGAATAGATTTATGTTCAAAAGGATAGAATGATGCGGGTTTTGCAGCTGAGTTATACGCCCAGAGAGACATTATATTGGGGGCTAATCGCAGTGTTGGAGGTAACGCGTTACTAGTAACGACGTTACTGGTAACGCGTTACATTTTTCGCTAACGCAGTAACGTACTCGTTAGTATTCTGAATGACTAACGAGTAAAGTATTTTCGTTACTTTTTTACGGTATCGGCTATCAAATTACGTTACTCGTTACTCGTTACTTTTGACCAAAACTGGTGAATTACATTAGGTATTTGGGAAAAGGTCACGACGCCTGATCTAACGTTTAGAATAGCAATTTTGTGCATACAACTGGAGACGTTAGGGGAACTAAATGTAGGTCACTAAGCTCAATGGAGGATCTAGCTTCTCTGCTCGAGGGGCAACTACTTGCGCTCGAGCACGCAATGCCGTTTCTTGCTGCTAAGCCTTCTTAACCTTCGATTTCCTAAAACGGTGAGTTTTTCACTTATCAGTCCATCTATTCACCCATCCATCTCAAAATCCTGCAATACCATATCCCTGGACGGAACCAGCTTCCGTCATAGTAAACTTAAAAAAAAAACAAAAAAACTCGCTTCTCGAAGGCGAAAAAAACCTTCGGCTAGCAGCTAATTCCGTTCGTCCTCCTTTTTTTCTTTTTTTTTTTTTCATAGTGTCACCATCCACAAGGCTTGAACGAACGACTGGGTTACAGCCCCCTCCCCTCCCCTCTCTCCTTTTCCCCCTCTGCTTTGTGCAGCAGAGGTGGACAGCGGGAGGAGAGGGGGGGGGGGGGGGGGAGAGACATCCGTTTACAACAGTGGACAACTAGTGTCGAAGTGATTTGCTCGTTTTTCTAGTTACAAAAAAAAAAGCAAAAAAGAAACACCCTTTGTGGAATTTTTTAACCTCGCTCTCCCCCTCACTGCCTGAAAGTTCCTCACCCACTTTAGTTCACAGAAGAATCTTTCACTTGATTAGTCTTTAATTCCCTAAGGTCATAATAAAAAAATAAAAGTTTTAAAACTGGAAAGACAACTTACAAACACGAAACCTTTTTTTTTTTTCGCAGAAAAACTAAGAGCTACTGCTGGTAAGAGGCAGCAAGTGATTATAACCAGTGCGCTGGTAACCGGTGTCCTGTTCCACATAGAGAAGCAAATCAGTCTGGTCATAGTATGAACCGGACTGTTACTAAAACCGGCGTAAAGATGAGGGATGTTGGTTGGCTGGTTGTGTTCCAGCAGTCCCCGTTCGCATGCTGTAGTTTATAAAAGCCGATTGACTACAACTCCGACTCATTCTGCGTGTGAGATGGGCATGAACAACAAAACTCCGTCGCCATGGCCAGGTCTGAATGAAATGTATCGACTAAAGGAGACTGAATCAAATAATTTAGTTTCAATGCCTACTCTGCATGCAGAAAATTAAGCTGCTTCGCGCATCAAAACACAATGAAACCACTCTGTAAATGTCTATCTTTATCGAAGCTTGTTTAGGAGGCTTATCATACATCTCTGCCAAACATATGTACTCGAACACAAAAGTAACGTAAAAGTAACGTAAAAGTAACGTTCGTTATTTTTGAAAAGTAACGGTAACGGTATATCGTTACGTTTGTAAAAAAGTAACGTAGCTCAATAACGCGTTCTTTTTTACCAAACTAACGAGTAACGCTATTTCGTTACTTTTTTTCGGTAACGGGCACAACCCTAATCGTGACGATAAGTCGAATAATGAACTGAAATAAGTTCAATACCTTTTAGAGCTTGTGAAACGAAACACGTAGTTATAATAAAAAAAACTCGCTGAGAGTCATCGAAAACCAATAAATCAGCCAATTCTAGAGAAACTGGAAGCACGCGGTAGGCGTGAGCTAGGGTGCGCTAAAGTTTCTAGTCACGCAACAGGTACAACGTTTGTGGTTCTAAAAGCATGCATTAAAATTTGATCCTCTGTGTTTTCGGACGCGCCAACGTGTGAAGACCTAGCAACCCCCCCCCCCCCCCCCCCCCCCGGGCCGCTTACCAAGTGCTTCAATATAGACTAATTAAGTGGTTTGTGATGACGTTCCGCAAGTTTCTAATTGGAGCCATATGTTTTTGTTTACTTATTAAGAAGGGAATTGACCATCTTCAGAGAATGATCCGACGTTTTGCGACAATGAGCCTCCTATATTATGTACAGGCCGTATAACTCACTTGCACAGACAGCGTTAAAATAACTTTCACGAAATAAAAAAAAAATCCACTCGAATTAAAACTAAATTCCCTGTAAATGTGCCATATATCCCTCTGTTCTAGTAAATAGAAGTACTACGTTGAAAGTAATTGAAGAAATACGGTAACAAGACTACAGGTGAGCCAATAAGGATATGTGCGGATTTCGTAGTCAATGAAAATACATGCAACTGAGAGCTACATGGCGTTGCGGGACACGCAGGATGGGATGACATCGGCTACAACTTTATAATTGGAAGCAACGGAATGGTGTTTGTGGGCCGTGGCTGGAATAAGATTGGAGCCCACACAGTGGGCTTCAACAACAAGTCCGTGTCTTTTGGTTTCGTCGGAGACTACTCACGCCAAGTTCCCAATGATCTTATGCTACAGGCCGCCCAGAACCTCATTGAATGTGGCATTAAGTTGGTATGCATAATGTTCTCACTTCGCAAACATTCAAAAGTATATATAAAAAAACTATATTTTGTTGTATTAAATTTCTTGATACGTCCGTGGCGCAGTGATTTTTCGGCAGAGGTGTGTTTTACTTTATGTTTAAACAAGCCATTTTTAACATGTGCTTCAGTAAAGCTTTTTTATCTACTCAAAATATTCGTCCAGGTGAGTTCTCTTATCGGAACTCACCATGTAGAGCACACTATAAAATTGTTTTGAAAATCAGTATGATAATTAAACACAGAAAAGGTTTTCCACTTTGTAATGTATGAATTTATCTATGATCTAGTAGATAATATGGGAACCTTGCTGGGGATTAGAAACTCATACTAAAATTTGTTGCTACCACAGCGACCTCGCCTAGAAGGTTCGGTTTTCAATTTAAAATAGAATGTACCACTCAGATGCAAAACAAAAAGTTTCAATGGATGTGTAGCTTTTCTTCCTTTAAGCCAAAGAATGCATTTTTGTGTAAGGTCATATACGGTAATTTCAAAAATAAAGTTGCTTGTTTGGGGGTGTACAGTGACCCAATGTTTTTAATAATATCAAGCGAGCGGCGACCGCCGGAACAGCCAGCGACGTGCTGCGGAGGCGTGCGGCGATACGGGAGAGATTAAGCGCGTGCGCGTAAAGCCCTTTCTCGTGGGAGCGTCGTCTGCCAGGCTATTTCGTTGATCGCACACAGCCCCTGTTCCGTAGCAAAAGAGGGCAAGGCGCTCGCAATGTCTAAGTGGATCGCCGATACGCCCCTCCTCTTGAAATGCGTTCACAATCCTATCGACCTTAGCCTGTGTAACCCGGACCGTTGTTGCTATATCCCTTTGCGTCATGCCGTCCACCGACATTCTGGCAACACGTTCCCGTGTTTTTATGGGCACTCGAGGAGGCATAAAAATGTGCGGGCGTTCACTGGTCAATGAAAAGTGTGACTATCCGGCTGCATAGGCTAGATGACGACAGCCACAACGCAGTTGATAATACAAAAGACCAAGCGCAAACCCTGATAATCCGTTTCACTTTGTGTTGTACCGCAGCCGACGTTACGAGCCACCTCGGCCAGTCTATCGCTAAAAGTGTGCCACGTGGCTTTCCCGTTGGGTACAACTGCACGGGGAAGCACGATGTCACGTGGCAGGGTGAAAGCACTGGATTGACTTCGGTGCCTCGTAGCATTGTCTGCGGTATATAGTTTAATGCATCGTTGCATTCAGTTTGTCACATCACCGTATTTTTCATTTCTGTTGGTGTTCACAAAAGTAAACACAAACATGAAATGAAAAAAAACGGTAAATTAAACTCGAAATGACGCGCGGTTTATGCCACACCTGGGCAGTATCACGCAAACAAGCGCCGTCCAGATCTTTGCTTAAAGGGATACTACAACGAAATTTCCGCACTCAATTTTTGGTCTATATGTATTCAAAGGAGCAGCATCAGGTCGAACATACCAATATCTTGTTAAAAAGTCACGAAAAGGAATTTTTTAAAACGAATTAAACGAATAGCAAAGAGCACCTGGTGGACGTCGCTAACGCCTCGCTTGTAATGCCCGTCTAGAAACCTTGACAGCTAGTACGGAAGTTGTCTCGCCTCCGGCCACGACCAGAGAAGAGGGGCAGGAGGAACTCCCCTCTTTCCGAGAATGCCTTTTGTGTGTCGCAGAAGTCGCTATTGTCCCCCTACAAGATTACAGAAGATTAACCCGTCACTCAAAATTCATACAAAAGCAGCCGCTTCGGTGACTGGAACGACTAGGCCATCCTCTCGACGTCAGCCTCGCCGTAGCTTTGCTTATCCTGAGACGAACTACGTCATGATTGCGTTGGATGTCACGTGGTCTCCGCTGGCCTTCTCCGAGCGCTTGCCAGAGTGGGCCGTTTATGACGAAAAATACAGCCCCCATGCTCAAAATAAAAACGTGCGGTTGTCATTTACGGATATTGTGGACCATATTCAACCTATTTTTGAACGCGGCGGGTATATTTCAAATTTCGTTGAAGTATCCCTTTAAAGGTGGTTAGCTATGCCAGCAGGTAATGAGCAGGGGCTCTGTGCGGTCAACGGAATAGCCTAGCAGACGACGCTCGCAACGAAAAGAGCTTTGTGCGCACGCGCCTAATCTCTCCCGCGACGCCGCATTTCTCCACGGCACAGCGCTGGCCGTCCCGCCGGTGATAGTATTAAAAAATTGGGCCACTGTACATTACTTTTGTAACTATATATTTGTTCCCGGAAGCTTTTATATGTAAAGGCTCAAGTGACGCCAACACTTTACGAGTAAATAATGATATACATTTTTCCACTTATTTCTTTTGCGCGCCCTCATCTCAGACGGCTCGCTGCTACTCACGCATTTCAATATTCGCCACTTTGGTTTCCAGGGAAAAATCAGACCTACCTACTCCCTACACGGCCAGTCGGATGCAAACTGCAGGGACTGCCCAGGAAAAGCCTTCCATGCCTTGATGAAACGGATTCCCCACTTCGGTGGTAGACTGCCAGGCTACATATGTACTCCTAGCCCGTGGAATTAAATAAAGAGGATTATGTCTTATGTTGAGAATTTGAAATATTAATTCAAAATTTGGGCAGAGATTTGTGGTATGACAGTTATGCAAATAAACACGCGCCCTAGACTAGTGGTAATTTGCATAGATGGTGGAAGTTAAAAATAAATTAAAAAGAAACTGAATCAGAAATAATTACATGACAAATTATAAGAAAAACCGATCTGAGAAAAACATTAGCCGGGTCCACAATAATGTCACAAAAAATCGCATTGTCTTGTATATTAAGCACACACATGAGTGTTTCTGACGAAGTTTCTCGGCTGCACTATCGGTGAAAATGTTTCTGAATCACCCTAAATATAGGTAGAAAAAATAAAAATAGAAAGAGACTATTGGTCGATAAAAGCGAAATATTAAATGTCGTTTACATGTTTTTGTTTTGTAGTTTTAAACGTTTTAGAGAATATGACATTGGTGTTAATATATTTTCTAGGCTCGTTCGCAAAAGACCTACTGATTTATGTATTCCGTTTGGAGAAGGGTGCATAATTTGTTAAATGTATCAGTAGATGCAATATTATGCAAAGTAAGGAGTAAATAGAGTACTGATAACGATGGAAATTAGAGGTATTCCTATTTGTATTGTAGCCTAATTACAACTTTGTTAAATTACGCCACGCAAAAGGAAGTGGGCTTGTTTCATATCTCATTGAAACAATTTAGGTTTTCAAGGTAAAGAAAACATAAATAGAGCGACACACAAGGTATGCAGATCACTTTATCGTGATCTAGCTGCTTCAGAGCGCACACCGGAAGTTGGAATACCTGTTCTCGTAAATAAAATTATGTTCATATTATGAGGCACAGAATATTTCTCGAAAATTCAACAATAATTTTACTAGCGCCAAACTTATTTGACGCTTACTTATGCTTTCTTATTAACTTCTAACCTTTGAAGATATAGATAGTATGAGGGTGATTCAATAAGAACGCCGAGTTCTAACAAGAAGTCGGCGTTCAAACGTCATCTTAACCCCTGTGCAGGGTGTAAGATAGACAGGTGGGGAAACGAGAGCCAAATGAGCGACCGGATTGTGTCCCCCTCGCAGTGTTGTACACGTTCCTCAAAAAAGGGAACCAAAGCTCGTTCCTCGTTCCTTCTGATTTTTGGAACGCGTTTCCGTTACAAGTTCCATCCGTGAAAAAGGAACTCGTTCCCGTTACAGTTTAAAAAATGGAACGTGTCGTTACATATACGTTACATTTGGGTTTTGATGATTACCAGATTTAATTAAATCAAGCAGTTTTTTATCTATCCCATTATTAGGCAGCATACAAGTTTGTATGTCGTGATGGAAAGGCACCAGGAGAAGAAAACAAGCGGAAGCAGGGTTTCATTTGTTGATATATTGAAGTTAAAAATTTCCGCTTTTAACCATATTCATGTTTGTAGTGGACGATTCAGACGAGACGAATGTACTTTTACCCCACATTGCACGAGCATTTTATAACAACCTTAAACATTTCAATTTAACAAAGTCCCTCGTTAGAACTTGGCAATAGTGGCGTCTCGATGTTGCTGTCCGCAAGACGAGCATGTGAGAAAAAGTGTAGGGCTTTTGGAAGGTCAGTCTTGAAAACTACAAATGCTTCTTTGTGAACGTTGAATTTGTTGTTCAGCTCAAAAATAAAAAAAAAGGAAAAAAAAAAGTTGCATTTTTTAAGTGAATAAGTTTGGGATACAAGGCTGCGTTCGATGTCTGCCAACCTGTGATTTTGTTGTAACTGTAGGTCTTGTTATGAAGTTCAGAAATGGCTGTAGTCGGCCTTAGATTTCTGAGTGTATGAGGATTCGCGGGACCAAAGAAAGGGGCTGAGTTTGAAACGGCCCTCCTTTTTTGCCTTTTCCTACGACTAAAAGTTTTGCTTTGTGCACCGCAGTTTCGGGCACTCAAAAAAGAATCAACGCCCACCAGCTCTTCTGCACCCGAAAACTTTTAGCAAGCGAGGAAAACAGAAAATAGTCCATAAGATTAGTTGCCAAAAAGTTGACGAGATTCTGCACTTCGTAAAGATATTGTTTTTGTACATTCAAACTTTCCCTGTTAGAAATAAAATAAAAATTACCCCACTGGACGAAAAAAGGAACGCGGTTACTCTTTCCGTTCCAGTAAAAATGTAACGCGTTCCCGTTCCAGTTCCAGCGATGCAAAATGGAACGGCGGCGTTCCTTCGTTCCTCCTAAAAGGAACGCGTTCCAGGAACGCCGTTCCTTGGAACGCCGTTCCGTACAACACTGCCCCCTCGGTTTTCTCTTTTTCTGTGGCGCCATATATGTGGAGCAACGCGAACTCTCACTCCGGGCGGGCGAACGGTGGTGATCGGCTAAACTGACTAAGAAGCTTTCTCGTGGATTTTCAATGGAGGACTGTCGTGCTCTCGGTTTATTTTGCGCACTCTCCCATAAAATTCCATGCAAATTCGATTCCAATTTTTTTCTTCTCGCCGCAGCGCCATCTGTCGCAAATCGGGGGTACCCGCAAGCAGACGAGTACACAATCCGGTCACGGCCCTGCGGTAGGTTTCTATGGGCCGTTTCCCCACCTGTCTATCTTACACCCTGCCCCTGTGCAAGAAGCAGACGAACTTGCGCTCCGGATATTTTCGAGCACGTTAGACATTCAACTCGACGTCACAGGCAAGCCTCCGCGCAGACTTGTACGTAGTTCAACTACTCTACTCAATTTACCGTAGTTTAACTACTTTTCTCAAAAGTTTAGCAACTTTCAATTACATTTTTATTTCGGTAGGTAGTATACTTTAATTACTTCTTTCGAGTAACTTCTACTCAAATTACAAATTACTTTTGAATTATAGGTTTGATGGTCAACAAACATTGCTGCACAAAAATGAGCTGACAGACACGTCTCAAGTGAGGCCCAGTAAACGCGGGATTAGCCCCGAAAACTGGCATTTCTCTAGTTTCCCTGAAGCTCAAGGACACTTGACTCATTTAAAGAAAGGTGTTTTCCTCGTTTCTCCGCAACGTAGGAACTCTCGCCAGATACAGGAGGTGTATACCCTGCAGCTTCACTCGAAGGAGGCAATAAAATGAAGCACTAGCTCTGAGGCCCATCTGGTGCTCCTGTAGTTTGTGCTGTACTTGGAGAATCACGTGCTAAAGGGGAACGCACAGGTGACCTTTTTGCGTTGCCTTTCCTCCCAGAATTCAGCATACGCAGGTCTTCCAACATTCGAAGATCGTTCGATACGTTTTTACAAAATGTTTTTTACAACGTTTTTACAAAACAATATACTGTAAAACCCTTTATTTTCGCGGCCCCTATTTTTCGCGAATCGGTCACAGATGACATAATCGCGACCACTAAAATTCGCGAATTCCAGACGCCTGCAATGAAAATCTTAAGGACCGAAATTTTCGCGCGCCCTTAAATTTCGCGAATTCTTCAATTCCTGAAATTCGCGAAAATTGAGGGCTCGCGAACATTAAGGGTTTTACAGTATCTATTAAAAAAAGCTCGAATGGGAAGTACTATTTACTTATTTAAAGTACTATTTTAAGTAGGATTCGAAAACTTGCACTTTACTTGGAGTACATTCTCTGAGAATGTACTTGTAGTTTACTAAAATATTTTTATTTCTGGTGATTTCTGAAGAAAGCAAAATTCCAGACTTTTAAGAACATTCCCCAAATTCGGAAACAAAAAAATGCGGTATCCTCATGTTAAAACGCGCTGTCGACTTTCGAGACGTCATCTGGTCATTTCTCTGAGTGAAGTAATGTCGGCTATAAGACCGATAAGAATGAGTGCCTTACAAGTATATTGTGTTAAATAGTTCGTCAGCGAGAGTTAAAGAAATACACCTGGCGACTTGACTTTATCCAATACTTGCCGCCATTTCCGAAAAAGAAAAAACTGCTGCTCCTCCGATTACCCCTGGAGCAATCCATACCAGATGAAATAAAGTAAAAAAAGGTATGAATGGGCATCATACAAGGTTGTAAAATGTTATAAATAAGCAGTTATCTTTATTAATTTATATACAGATCAAATTAGAACCAACTGTCTTTTTTAGTACATATGTTTGGAAAGATCATCTCTACAATTTTCGGCACACGAGCTACAGAAAGCAAGAAATACGCACAAACTATGGCATACAAAAATTAGATTATCAAATACATATACCTCTGAATGACCACCCTGATCTCATGACCATTATTCTGGAAGGTATATCTATACAAGCTTTAACAAAAGACATAAATATTTATCTATTGTCCCTTCAAAAATAACAAGTTTTTTATTATTATTTTTATCTTGCTGTGCGCGTTTGCTGTTTTTTGTGCAGCATTTCTCCGCGGGCGTAAAGAAATATCTTTGTAGAGATCGCTGGCTGGCTGCACTATGTTGTTGTGTGTGGCCCCTTTGTCTGCCGTGTTTTTGCAGGCCTGAGAATTGATGTGCGTCTTTGTTGTTTGTCCAACGTAGGGGACAAACTGGTTTTAGTTCATTGTTTTTTTCTTTGTATACAGTGTTTTGTACTGCTTATTTGATTTTATGTTGAATCTTTCATGATCAAGTAGTTTTCGTCCTCTGAGACTTTCATTTTGTCTGACCGTGGAGAGCTGGGGGGGGGGGGGGGGGGGGGCTGTCGCCTTGTCGGGCATGCCGATGCCTTTTGTGACGGCCTCCAGACAACTGTAATCCTTGATGGATGTCTGAAACTTTGATTTGAAGTACATTGCGCCTGCTGTACTTAAAGGGATACTGAACCGAAATTTGGATTTCGCAAAGTAAGGCTGCAGAAGTGTTGAACGGGACGCTACACACTCCAAAACATCACTCGTACATCGATATCTCAAAAGGATGGCCGCACTTCTGAAAAAGAAGGGCGCGATGAAGCGAGTTCTTTGACGTAACTGTCCTCCGGGAGAATTTGAGAATGAGGAGAAGCGGCCTCGCTTCTCTCGTCCTCGCTTCGGTTAGCCAGCTTGACGGGACGTAGCGAGGAGGAGAGAGAATGGGAATTGTGACGTGCCTTGTCTCGTCGGCCTCGTCGGCCGGGCTCAATCCCGCACTTCTTTTCCAGAAAATACGGCGATCCTTTAGATATATTGCCGTATGAGTGATATTTTTTGGTTTTGCAGCTCCCCGTCTATCCGCCCGGCCTTGTTTAGTGAGCTCGAAATTTCGGCTCAGTATCCCTTTAAGATTATTATGGTACAGAACCTCTAATTGACTTTGTACTTCAAGTACCTTTTAGATGTGTTTTACGCAACACTCTCAGCAAGCAAACACTGCCTGCAAAATCAAGCTCAGGCAGTGCTAAACCTGAAAGTAGAAATCATACATTCTCAGTGCATTATTAACCAGACAACAAAAAGTCCGAAACAATGAATCACACAGAAGCGGAACCAGCTATTAAGGAATTTATGTGAAAACACAAGCCGCTTTATATTTGGCCAGCAGAATTTTGCTAACGAATAAAAAATTTATGTACTTTCTTGTTGCTATAAAAATATAAAAGTAACTTCAAAAATAATTCGCTATTTTGTTACGGTAGCTAATAATTTACTAAATTAGTCTCCATTTGAGTAACTTCTACCCTACTCAAATTGCTTTTGAGGCCAATACTCAGTAACCTATTTTAAGTACTTTTTTTGAGTAACTTGTACATGTCTGCTTCCGCGTGCACTACATGCCAATAAGATGCATGCGTTTTTGCTGTTGTTGTTTCTTTTTTAAAGAAAATACCTGGTGCAACGCCACCAAATCCCGGTCGATTCAATAGTCAGAAGACGTCAACATGACGTTTGCGCCATCCGGGCTGCCATTGGCTTCTGCTGCCCGACAGTCGGGCCGCCGTGCGACGAATGCCTAACGAGCCGATCCCGCGCCGGAGCGCCGATTCGACGTCACAGAACGAGCAAGAATGTCGGATCCGGCCGTCATTCCGACGGCTCGTACGTCAGACGGAATAATTTTGACGCAGATGTGCTTGCGCTTCACAGTTTTTGTCCAACATTGAAGCAACGCTCGACCCTTGACTACACTCTAAGAAAAAGGGGAGCGCGACTTAGTCCCCGAAGGGAGCAAGTGTGTTGCCACAACCATTAGTCCCCTCGGGCAATAGCGGGAAGGGGAGTAACAGTTGCGCGCCTCCATTAGTCTCTCGCACTTGCACCGCTAGGATTAACCGTTACACCGTTTCAGTTGCACCTCGAGGACCAACTGTTAGGCCCTTGCACTTGGTCTCCTGGGACCAACTGTTACACCATTTCAAATGTACCCCGAGGACCAACTGTTAGGCCCTTGCACCTGAACCCCTGGGTCTAAACGTTGCGCCGTCGGATTTAGACCCCTGGGACTAAAGGCTTATCCTTTGCATTTGGTCCCGAGCCACAAATCTCCAAAACGAAATCGTGCAGTTCAGGTTAAACGTAGCTTTATTGCTTAGTAAATACACATCGCATTCAAGGATGACTGACGTCAAAGTTCCTGAGCGGTAGACTCCACGATAAGGCAGATTCCGAAGAGTGCACTTGCGTCGACGATGGCTTAAACACTGGGACGGCTGTCCAAACCGGTCGTGGTCCAAGCACCGTTTATTGGGGAACCTGCAGCTTCTTGCCTGTTTGCGAGGAATTTGGATTATTAGCAACAGGGGCAGCGTGAAATACCTGATCGCTCAGCAAAAGTATGAGATATAACACACACATAATAAAATAACAAATAGGCTACAAAAGTGCTACAATGGTTCACATCTAACATGCGATCTGTTGACAGCAGACCAGTGCAATATTATATTTTTAGGAGACCGTTCGCTGCGAATTACAGACTCAGCGTGTGCGTGCTTAAACTATGCTTCAAAGTGACGGAACGAGCTCCCGCCATCAACGCGAAAGTCTGTACAATCGACTGAATGTCTCCATTAAGGCCGGTTCTCATACGCAGCGAAGCGCTGAAGTAGCCCTGCTCACGTGTCGTGAGCTGCTTTTCGTCTGCCATGAGCAACAGTTTTGACGGTGCGATACACAGCTGGTGAAAGCTCCCGTCAGCAAGCGCTTAGCGCTAGGTCAGCGCTATGCTTGTAGCTCTCTGCTGCATCTGTGAACAGGCCTTTATGATAATGCGATCCTTCCAGGGTCTGCAAAACACAAAAAATAAGCGATCGTTAGAACTGGCGTTTTGCTCGATACGATTGAATATCAGGTCTCTGTGCTGCGTAACAAAATAAGCAACTATGGGGCAAAAAAAAAAAAAAAATAGAGCATGGCGCGTGCTTTGGAACCTAGAGAACGCGCTCAAAATAAAACACTTTCTGACGCCGCAGTTAATGAATATCCCATAAACAGAAGTACTTTGACATACCTTAATCGAGTTCCCTTGTCTTGTGACTTCAGAACAGATCAAGTTCAGTGTTGCAGCACCGCTAATCAAAACCGGATCCCGCAATGATCGGAGACGACCAGCTTCTAAGTCCTTCAAACAAAGACCCCTTCCCATTTTCCCGACGGACCCTCTCTGGCCCATCTGCCCTACCCCCCCGCGTCAGCGAGGAATGCGGGGCAGGGGTTGCTGGAAGGGGGAAGGAAAATCTCTTTTCCCCGAAAATCTCTTCTCCCCCTTGCACTACACACGACACACGGACACACCAATGCCCGAAGGACGGGAGAAGGTCGAAGGTCTCCATTTTCAACACGCCGGTCAAATGACGTACAAGCAAACACTTTTCTCTCTCTCTCTCTCTCTCTCTCTCTGTTTTCAGTTTTCTCGGGGACCTTTTTTTTTAGTTCGCATTTGTTTTGTATTAGCAGGGTGTTGCCATGAATGACGTCCGGGCGCGGTTCGTTTTCCGTTGTTCATCTGTAATGTTATCTGAAACATCGACGACGATGGCATGAAGGGGATCCGGACATTTCGGTGCAGGACATTTCGGTGTAGGACTTTTCGGTGCGGACTTTTCGGTGCACGGACTTTTCGGTGCACGGACTTTTCGGTGCGCGGTCTTTTCGGTGCGCGGTCTTTTCGATGCACTGGCCTTTCAGTGTAGGAAGCAAGCATAACATCTGAGGCCAGACCCAAGATTTTTACTTGAAACATCGTTTATTCACAAAACACGTGCAATCAAAAATTTAGAAGGATACGTTACGAGCAACGCCTCTGAGAAATCGAAGAGCATGGTTGCGGTCATACTCTCTAGCGAGTGTCTGCAGGCGCTGGGAAACCTTCACATATTTTGTTGCCGGCTTGAATCGCTGCCCCATCTCAAGTTGCGTGAGCCGGTGAAGCTGCATGCAGTCCTCTCTTTGTAGCACCTCCAGGAACCTCCAAAGTACGGGTGAGAGCACTGCACATGAGCCTGGAAGCGCCTGTGCTATGCTTCCACCGAGTTGGTGGTCTCGGAGTCGCACTGGAGCACGGTGTCATGGTGATTTCAGAGTTCCACAGGAAACTGTGCGTCTCGCCTTCCCCCAGGCGTTGGCCGTCCTATGAAGGTATCTTCAAAGTAATCCATCACTGGTTGCAGATCTGAGTGTACGCTGGACGCCAGTTCGGTGAAGATATCCTCCACATCACTCCGGGGGTACCATGGAAAGAGCAGGTATCTTGCGGTTTTCCAAGTTGATTTGAGGATCACAGGCATATAGTTCTTGCAGTCCTTCAGATTGAACCTTGCGATAAACGCACTGCGATAGATGAAAGAAGCACCCACGCACGTCGGATGTTGGCAAGACCGTCTTGAAAGCGTTAATGGCTGCAAATTCGTAGTCCACTATTATGGTGCTGGGCTCACAGATCCCTCCACACTCGCCAATAAGGGCGCTCAGAGCTCCCGTGTACGTAGGACAGTTTTTACGGGTTAGCAGCATATAAGCCGCGGGCACAACAGATCCGCCAACTTCACAATGTAGGCTGTAGACTTGAAAAAACAGTTCTGGTGCAACCTTGAATCTACCGTCGGCAAACCATTTCTTGGATGTTTGAAGAACTTCAATCATCTGCGGACTGCAGAAAATAAGGAAGCGGTCCTGATCTTGCACACCGGAGTCGAATACAAGAAACCTCGAGCCGGCTTTCTTCGACGCGTAGTTAACTGGAATGGCAACGTCTTCTAACTTCAAGGGTAGGGGTATGGGCCTTTGCTCCTTTGCACGAACTCTCCTGCACGTAAAAAAGTTGGGATATCGTTGGTATCACGGCAGACCGGCGGAATGCTTTACCTCGGCAACTTAATCTGACACGCTGCTTCTGATTTTGTAGGGCGACATCGTCGGTACTTGGGAGCAAGCCGTGCTGTACGGATTTTCGGCTGGAACGTTTCGGCCAGTGCATCGCTGCCGTGTCATCCTGTCGTCGTCGCGTCCGGCCAGTGCATCGCTACCGTGTCATTTTGTCGTCGCTGCACGCGCTCAGTACTACTACTACGTGTGAGTGATTGATAGGCTTGTTATCAGTCGACCAAAGGACTGGCAGTGCCATCAAGTGTCCAGTACAGCGCTCTACAAAAGCGTGGGAGGCGGAGCGATTCATCGCAGACCGGCGGAATGCTTTACCTCGGCAACTTAATCTGACACGCTGCTTCTGATTTTGGCGACATCGTCGGTACTTGGGAGCAAGCCGTGCTGTACGGATTTTCGGCTGGAACGTTTCGGCCAGTGCATCGCTGCCGTGTCATCCTGTCGTCGTCGCGTCCGGCCAGTGCATCGCTACCGTGTCATTTTGTCGTCGCTGCACGCGCTCAGTACTACTACTACGTGTGAGTGATTGATAGGCTTGTTATCAGTCGACCAAAGGACTGGCAGTGCCATCAAGCGTCCAGTACAGCGCTCTACAAAAGCGTGGGAGGCGGAGCGATTCATCGCAGACCGGCGGAATGCTTTACCTCGGCAACTTAATCTGACACGCTGCTTCTGATTTTGTAGGTAAGCACTGTTTTCGCTGGCTCTTCACCGTGTTTTTGACTGCTCGCATTCCGCTGGTCTGCTGCCGTGTTGCTTTGTGTTGCTTCCTCGTTTAGTATCTTTTTTTCAAAATGAGTGACTGCATCTCATGCCAGAAACTGGTGGCATCTGAAAGTTCTTCCATTACATGCTCAGAGTGTGAGCACTGTTATCACGTTGGGAAGTGCTCTGGAGTTACAAAAACGTTACTTAAGTCAATGCCACAGGAGAGTCTCGATCACTGGGTATGCAACACTTGCAAATTGCACGCTCGACGTTCGTCTACTTCTTCGCTAGAATCTCAGTCTGCACGGGAGGGTAATCTGACCTCGTACGTCCAGACAGCTAAATCGTCGGTGCCTCCAGCTGCAATTGCGGTTAGCCAAAACCAAACACAAAGCACCGAACTGAATGTGGCAAACATGCTGGTGGCTATGAATGCAAAGCTGGACACGCTCCTAAATTTGAAGGCAACGGTGGATGGTATGGAACACTCCCTTCAGCATATGTCGGAGAATTATGACGATATGTTGAAACGTGTGGGTGAGCAGCACGAGGAAATAAAAGACTTGAAGAAAAGGGTCACAAACTTGGAGAAATCAGGGGCCGGAGCAGAAATTGATCAACTAAAGCAGAAAGTTCACGACCTGGAACGGAGGAACCGCAAACAAAACTTAGAAACACACGGGATCCCCTCAAGTGCAAATGAAGACCTCATGGCCAAACTAAATGAGCTGGCAGGGCAACTTGATGTTCCCGACTTGACCTTAGATCAAGTTGTTGTAGCACACAGACTGGCTTCAGGTCCAGATAAAACACCCGGAATCGTTGTTCGATTTGCTAGCCAGGCAACGCGAGACCTGTGGCTAGATAAGCGGGCAAACCTGAAACGTGCTCGAAGCAAGGTTTATATCTCGGAAAACCTGACACAGCAAGTAAAATCGCTTCTCTGGGAAACGAAAGAATGGGCAAAGGCGAAGAGGTATCAGTTCGTCTGGTATAGGAATGGAAAGGTGTTCGTAAGGGAGAAGGATGGGGCTCGGTCGTATCTAATAGCAACGAAGGATGACTTGTCAAAACTAGACTAATTTCGTTGCTCTCTCAGTTGGTTACTCTAAATTTGGTTTTTGTTTCTAAACATGAATGACAAGCCATATTTATCGTCACGTGAGGTTGGGCTTATTTTTAAACATAAACATAACGTACCGTTTAGTCTGTTTCACCTTAATGTACAATCGGTAAAAAATAAAATCGAGGAACCAGGCATCTTTTTGGGGAGTTTTGATTTTATGTACGATGTAATTATGTTGACCGAAACATGGTATAGGTCAAGGGATGAAGTTGACGCGTTAGAAAATTATGAACATTTCAATTTATGTCGTGATGTTAAACAAGGTGGCGGTGTATGCATGTACGTAAAAAAATGTTTTTAGTGTGTCATGATTGATGAGTTTACGATTATCACAAATGAATACGAGATGCTGACGTTAAAACACCATAAATCTGTATTTTGTGTTGTTTATCGACCGCCAAGTGGAAATATTACTGCTTTTCTTGAATATATTGATTTGTTTTTGAGGTTTATTTGTGAAAATGAGTATATGGTTTTCTGTGGTGGCGATTTCAACATAGATATGCTTACGTCTTCACCACGTCAACTAGAGTTCCTTTCTTTATTTCAGTCTTACGGTTTGCTTAATGTTATTGTTCAGCCTACTCGTATTACACCTAATCACGAAACATTGCTCGATCTTTTCTTAACAAATGTGTGCGAGTCCGATGTAATCTCGGGAGTAGTGGGAGAAACCATTAGTGACCATCTGCCAATTTTTATGCTTGCTGACATAGGCTTTAAGAGAAAAGAAATTAGTTCACAAGATGTCTATTTTAGAAATGTAAGCGCAAAAAACCTCGAAAAATTTGAACAACAAGTGAACTCTGAGGACTGGGGAGTGGTTCTATCTAGCGTGTCGGCAAATGAAGCCTTCAACTTCTTTTTAGAAAAATTTAGTATAATATATGATCGTTGCTTTCCATATCAATTGCATAAAGTTCACAAAAAATCCCGTAAACCTTGGGTTACGTCTCGGGTATTAAACATGATAAAAAAGAAAAATGTTCTTTATCATAAATTTGTACTTAGCAAAGATGTTGCCATTTTGTCTGCCTTCCGAAAACAACGGAACGCGGTAACTAAAGCCCTAAGACAAGCTAAACACGCATTCTTCAACAATTTGTTTAATGGGGATATGCGGTCCGATGTGGTTTGGAAAAAGTTGAATAGTTTAATGAAAAATGGATTGCATATAGACAAGATAACAACACTTAAAATTGATGGTATTGATATAAGTGGTGTGGCTTTAGCAGAAAAATTTAATGAATATTTTGTTGAACTTCTTCATAGTACACATAGTGAGCATGCTTCCAAATATATGATCAGCGTGCATGACAGTTTGTTTCTTCATCCAACTGATGAAGATGAAGTATACTCAGTTTTTCAAGACTTAAAAAATAGCAGGAGCAGTGATTTTTATCAGCTTCAAATTAAACCTATTAAGCATGTACTACGGTCTATTGTTCCGTGTTTGACACATATTTTTAACCTAGCGTTGCAAACAGGGGTTTTTCCTAAGAAAATGCAGGTGGCAAAAGTTTCAGTTTTACATAAAGCTGGAGATGAAAATAACTTAGGAAATTACAGGCCTATTTCCGTATTACCAATATTTTCGAAAGGTCTAGAAAAAATTTTACATAAACGATTATACTGTTTTTGTGACAAATTTTCAATCCTGACACCCTGTCAGTTCGGGTTCAGAAAAGGTCGCTCCACTGAACTCGCGCTGTTAAAGCAAAAAGAATTAATTTTAAACAATATTGAAAATAAACTGGTTACACTCGGAGTGTTTATAGATTTTTCGAAAGCATTCGATCGCCTTAATCACGAAACGTTAATTCAAAAGTTATACATGTTAGGTGTTCGCGGTGTCGCTCTTGAAATGATTAAAAGTTACTTTGAAAACCGCTATCAATGTGTAGAAATCAATAAAAATAGATCAGATCTCAGGAAATTAACAGCAGGCGTGCCTCAAGGCAGTATACTCGGGCCACTTCTTTTTGATTTATATATCAATGATATAGTACGTATTGATGATACAGTTAGTTACATCATATATGCAGATGACACCTCTCTCTTTTTCTCAGGGAACGACGCTGACCAAATTATTCAAAAGGCAAATCGATATCTTGAAAAGCTAAATGCTTGGACGATATTAAATTCCTTAGAAATAAATGTAAATAAAACTAAAGCCATTCTATTCAGGTCACGTAATACAATATGTACCTTCATGACTACCCCTTCACTTGGTGGAAATGAAATAGATATAGTAGAAAATGTAAAAGTACTAGGAATAATATTTAACGAATACCTGTGTTGGGACGAAACTGTGCAACAGATAAGAAATAAGCTATCGAAAGTTGTTGGGGTTATATATAAATACCGAAATATGATTCCCACCTCTGTTATGCTACTTATATACAAGTCTCTTTTTTACACATACTACAACTATTGCTTTCTAGTATGGGGTAATACGACTGCTACAAATCTTAAAATAATACATACACTTCAAAAAAAAGCAATTCGAGGTTTATGTCATGCAGCATACGATAGTCATACCGAGCCATTATTTCATAAATTTAATATAGTGCAAATTCCAAATCACTATAGTTATAAACTTGCACTTTCCTACAAAAGGTCTTTTAGACAGAGCGAAAATATGTATCTATCAATTTCCCAACTTGCACTTAGACAAGCAAATTATCCAACTCGTAATGCTGAGATATGGATAGTGCCACAATCAAGAACAAACTATGGGGATCAGATGTTAAAATGTACCCTCCCCGTCTTCTTAATCGTTTTTATGAACTTGATATAGATATCTTCAGCATGTCCGACAAACAAATATGTTCACTTTTTGTCTAATGGTTACTCCCATGTAAGAAAAAAAAAAAGTTCAGTATAACACGATTGTATGCGTTTTGCGCGTGTTGTTATTTTTTTTACATACTTTTTCGTTTCTTTTTCTCCCCCTTTTTGTTTACATTCTCTGTTTCGCAATATAGATGATGTTGTCTTTTCCATGCTATAATGAATATGTCAAATGCTAGTGTCTTTACGTTTATGTTTGTTCTTCCCTGGGCTGCTATGGGGGGCAGAGGCTAGTCAAGCAGCGTGTCAGTTGCTTTTTTCTCTGCCTCCTTTCTCTGTTTCAGGGATCAATAAAGAATTTGAATTTGAATTTGAATTTGAAAACAGTGACACATGTGCATAAAAAATTTGTGCAATGTACGATTTTAAACACTACGAGGGGCTACGCCCTAAACACCTCTAGACTGTGAAATAAAAATAGCAAACGACTAGGGAAGTAAGTGGGGGACTAGACTGCTCATAGTCGTGAACTGTAGCGCGCGCCTTGTTACTTATTCCATTTTTATGCGGAGCGCCATGCATTTAAGCGCCCTTTCCTGTTCCCCTCTTATTTTCCTAGTCGTTCGCACTTTTTTTCTATTTGACAGTCTAGATGTTTAACCGACTAGCCCATCAGAGGTACGCGCTTAAACACCTTTTTGAACTGTAAAAATAACGAAAGTATAGTAAGTATTTTCCCACTGCCAATTTCCATACCTCTTCTAAACTTTCTCCTCCCAAAATATATTATTAAGGTCTATATTTGCAAACTCGGTAGCAATTATAGTAGCCTAAATGCTTACCTCAATGTTCTCTTGATAGTATCTTGAGGTGACAGGTAGCTACACGCTTCCGGCGTCATCTCGGTGATGAGGCGTCGGAGAACGGCTTGGTTGCATTCTTCCCTTGTTTTGGCTCTCTCCTTCATCGAGGAGGAAGCCAACTTGGCTTCTTGTTCCATTTGGCAGGTGGCATGAGTATGTTCGTTGATGAGTTGCACGACTTCCCCATCAATGGTATGTGCTCTTGCCTTGCATTCGAGCTTCCTGCTGCATTTCCAATATGTCTGCGAGGAATAAAAAGTGAATTAAATCGAAGTCGTTTAGACCTTGACCCTTGAGGACCGTCCACACTGCACCATTTTCTTACGTCAAGTTACGTTACGAAATGTTACGTTGAAGTCACCGGGACTTCTGTGCTTCATATTAAGCGAGGCTACCAGTTGAAGGAGAAAGCATGACACGCGACATTTCAGGCAGGAATGTTTCGGTCGTAACGTAACTTAACGTAGAAAGATGGGGCAGCGTGAATCAGCCTTTAGTCTGGTATTAAAGGGAAGCTGAAACACTTCCTAAGAGAAAAAAAAAAAAGGAGTGAGGTGTGAAGTTTGGCGTATTTTTATCCCTTGAATCTGAATATTAGGTTCATTTCTTCCCGAAGATGTAACTAAACGCGAGAAAACACGAAAAACCGCCGACCAGGATACTAGGATCTTTTGGCAGCCAAGCGCGTGTCGCTCGTGTGGGCAGCGTGTGCAATTGCAAGCTTGCCAGGTACATTCCCCCGTACTGACAGCAGTCATGACGTCTCTTTCTGACTTAAAAAAAAACAAGAGTGCGCGTGCATAGCTTTGACAGGCGCTGTAGATACGTGAGAGCGGGGGTTCCGAAAACTCCTAATATGACGCCCCGCCCCGGGAAGGAAGGGCTTCAGTCGTACTTAAAAAAAAAAAGAAAAAAAAAGAATAATTTCTGCAGCCTCCATGAACCACATTGAAAAATAATCTCGATATTGTGATCATGGAGGCGAAATGAAGACGATTTAGGTGTTTTCCCTCAAATACAAAACCGCTTCAGTTTTCTTCATTAATAATTAACTAAGAGTCATATCCCATCATAGTGATATTATTCTATTCCATATACGATTAGGCCACAAAATACGCTAAAAATAAGCTAAACGAATTGATTGACTTCTCAGTCTTTTTTTACAAATTTAAAAACATATCGCTATTTAATGCTTTAGGGAAACAGCACTCACCTTCTCTTTGAAGCAGCGCTCCTTGTCGTATTCGAACCCTTCGTGCAGAAGTTTGGACCCTCCACGTTTACTTCGCAAGTAGACCGCCATCCTAAAGCTACCACCTCGACTCAACCAAAATAGGACGACGACATGCAGATGCCGCGCTTTTATCCTCGTTTTCGGACAGTAGTTAGCGCTGTACCAACGTTCCTGGGGCACCAGTAGAAATTTTATTTCTAAGCGGACGTTGTATATAACGAGGTCTGTGGTTTGGGGTTGGTTTGAGGTTCTTGGAAGGGAACAAAATATTGTGTTCCGGGTGAACCTTTCGTTTATGGCTGTAGTGCTATTTCTAGAGGTTTTTGTGAAGGCTATTTTTTCTAAGCGGACCTCGTAGATAACAAAGTGTGTAGTTTGGGGTTGGTATGAGGTACTTAGAAGTGAACAAAAGATTCGTGCTTATCCCACTGTTTCTGTAACTGCATAAAGTTCGGAAACGCAAACGAGGTAGCTGTGTTCGACACGTCACTGTTTTCATACCTTATCGTCTCGGCTTTAATTTCAACCCACTCTATTTTACACTAGTCTCGGGTAGTTTAAAAACATGATCCTCATTGTCCTTTGTGTGTGTTGCCCTTCTTTTTTGTTTCCTAGTTTAATTATTAAAACATTCCAGTGACTTGAAAGGGTTTTGCACTTTTGTGTCCTCTAATGTCAGGGTTCAAAGTTGCTAATGGCTTGAAAGGATTTTTGACCAATTCACTGTTGGTGCCTTCGAAAAGGTGTTCATGCTTCGTTTAGGTGTTATAAAATATATGTTTCAGAAAAGACCATGCACCGAAAAGTCCACGCACCGAAACGTCCGTGCACCGAAAAGTCCGTGCACCGAAATGTCCGTGCACCAAAAGGTCCGCACCGAAAAGTCCTACACCGAAACGCCCTACACCGAAATGTCATAGACCCGGCATGAAGGCGTCTGGATACTGCCCCTGAATGTGCTTTTTGAGTTGAACGTGCATCAAGTGTGTCAGTGCGGATTTTGAGTTCGACATTGGACTACCAAGAAAGGTTGGTTACGGGGAGACGCAGAGACGAGGCTCGACCTGTTCTCTGTAACTCAGTTTTAGCGTGTGAAGTGACCCTTTATTCTGACTGCGAGACTCCGGTGTTAAAAGCGCGTCTTCTTCAAACTCTTAAGTTTCATTTAAGAAAAAAAAAAGTGTTAGTATTTAGAGGTGTTGCGTTTGGATTAATGCTCATTTTTTTGCGCGAAGGAAAATTACGTGAATGGGGCTTGTGAAATGTCAACAGATCATTTTTGACGAGATAGTTGGGTTAAGTAGAGTCAACACTTTCGTTAACTCGCATTCGAACAACTCTACGAAGCTCTACCGTGTAATGTCTGAACGTTCGTGGCACATTAAACAAATTCGCCAGTTTCGTCCGAGTTTTGTCAACACTTTCAGTCGTGCTGGGCAGAGCCTCGCCGATCCCCAAGAGAAGCGAAATATCATCCGTTCTCCTGGCGAACATTCCGTTTGCCTTCGGGGACTAAATCCTACAGATGCACCATGTCTGAGGGGGACTAATGGCTGCTTTTGCTCGCGCACGCCTAACGGTTAGTCCCAGTCGAGCGCAGTTAGTCCCCAGCTTTTGCGCGCGGTACCTAGCTTGAATCAGATGGTCCTTACGGGGACCAACTGGAAGTTCAGAGGACCAAATGCTGCCGTTAGTCTCTTGAGGCCAACTTTTTTCTTAGAGTGCACAAACGAAATACTTATCTATGAAAGTATGCAGTCCTATCGGTTCCAATATTTGACTACAAAATATTAAACATCTGTATCGGAAAACACAATAAATGTCTTGTTGTCGCAAAGAACCTACCAATCTAGGAAACAGATTCTTAACCAATTTCTCACAAGAGTTCCATGCGTGTGCCTGAGTCACAATCAAAGCACGGCTGGTGGTGGCCGTGGTTTGTCAGCGTCGATCTCACCATTTCACGATGTCATCATTTTATGAATCAAGCTAATTCGTAAGTATTTCCGTACAGGTGAGAACGTACGCCTCTGGTTTTTTATACACCGCTCTTAATATACGTTCTTAAGAAAAAAAGGTTTAAAAACGTGTATCGTTACACCCTTTGTCCCATATATTACACCCCAAATCTTCATTTCGACGTACAGTGCCCTATAGTCGAGCAGACGGCCCAAAATGTTACCAGGAGCTTGATAGCCGTGTAGTACAACTTTTTAAATAACTAATGTTCGTTTTACTGACGACAAAAAACAAAATTGGAATTTTCTTGGCCCTACTGTAAAAACTCGCTGCTTTCTTTCTGTGGTCTTTCATACATACTTTAGTTATTTAAAAAGTTACATCGCACCGTTATCAAGCCCCTAGTAAAATTTGGGACCGTCTGTACGACTATAGGGCGCTGTACGTCGAAATGAAGTTTTGGGGTGTATTATATGGGACAAAGGGTGTAACAATACACGCTTTTAACCCCTTTTTTTAGAGCGTAGCTAGGGAGTCTATATGTATACAGACAAGTACTAGGGAGGAAGAAACAAACGAATACTACCCCTACGCTTTTTGCTTTGCAGTTTTTAGTGTCTTTTCAGAAGACATTCTGTTTGACATCTGCGCTTACATGCTAACTGAACCTAATTTCGGTGTGCTTACTTGAATGGACATTGAAAATACCCATTGCTTGCTAAGAACGGTGTTGAATATATAAAATGTATCGCCGCATAAAATAATGTGGAAAAGTGAGGTTTGAACCCGGTATCAGTGATGAATAAATTTCAAGGTATTATCATAACACTATAGCTAATGTTCGGAGTTTTCGGTTTAGTTCGATAAAAACCGAAAAAAAGTACGCCAAATTCATTTTCAGAAATTCAGTATTAGCCGAAAAAGCTTGTCAGATTTTAGGTTCGGCGTTTTCGGTTTAAACCGATAACGATGGATAAACGTAAGCCGAATTCATTATCTAATGGCGAACTCCACTGGGCTTTTTGGAGCGCGCCGAGAGCAGTTCACCAGATTCGGAATGGAGCACACGATCGGGTCGCGCAGCTTATGGATCCCCAGTAAATGCCGGCATCCGCCGATCCCCTGCTGGGGGTCGACGGATGCCTTCCCGTCATTGAACTGCCCGGGAATCCCCTTTCCGAGGCCGCCGCGGTCGTTTCGAAGACGTTTTCGCAATCGCGGCGCTAACACCTGTTCGACGCACGAGCGGCAGGAATGGCTCAGGCGCTTCTAGCAAAGATTGCCGGAATGCCCGTAGTGCGGAAAAGCCTTCTCTTCTCCTTCCTGGAAAACGAACCGGCTGTCCCGCCAAAAGGTAAGCAGGCGGCCATTACGAATTCTTCGGAGGCGAGATGGGCGAGATCAGGCGAGATGCCCCGCGAGAAAGGAAGTCACGTGTTAACCATTTTGTTCTTAGCCCGAGACTGGGGAAGGAAAAGAGGAAAGTTTCAAAGTAGAAGAAAAATGAACAGTCGAGGACACGTCTCCACGAGACGTGTCCTCGACTGTTTATTTTTTTTCTACGTTTGCCCGAGGGCCAACAATGTCGGAGATGTCGGCGCTGTCTCTTTTGACAGGATCGCCAGTCCGAGCCCGCCCTGCCGCTATTGACAGTATCACGGAAGGGGGGGATCGGTGAAAGAAAGGAAGGCTCCGTCGAGCAAAGCCGTCCCCAGCGAGAGTGCCGCCCGTTAAAAATTGGTTTGCTCTTTATGTTTATACAGCCTTGATGGAGATGCGCCGACCACAAGGGTACTAAAAAGGAAACTAAGGAATTGGTGTCAAGCATCTGAGCTGTAGATATCGTAGCCTGACCGTTGGAGATATTTCGTACTTTTATTTAATGATTACGTGAGTAGACTTGGCTATAAGCACCTATATTTCATGCTCTAAAGCGTATTTTTGTATTTATTTGTGTTGCTAATTATGTGTTCCTTTCATTTTCTTTGTGCTGCGGAGTGCTTTCTTTTTGTTAGTTTTTTTGTAACAACATGTAATCTAGTTGGTCGCCTGGCCCCACATACAAGCAGAATGCTGCATTTGTGGGCCAGCTCTTTATTTTGCATGACTTGATCTGAGAATAAAAATTGAATTGAATGGAACGGGTAATCGGTCTCTTAGCTGTAGATGAGAAATTGATCCAGTGCAGTACAACCGCTAACCTGGGGTTTTTAACGTGCATCACGCAGTAGTGATCACACGAACGCGTGCCGGTACGAAACGCATCCAGATCGAAACCGGCGGGGGCGGCGGGGATCGAACCCAGGAGGTTCCCAGCGCAAGCTTTCGCTCCACGCTCCGAGCTGAGACGCGTTAGCCCTCTCGGCCACTTCCTCCCCCAGTGCCGCCCGTTAGAGAGAGAGAGAGGAGTTTGGAAAGGGAGAGATAGTAATGTAGACTCACTCAAATGGGAGTCATGTGCCGCCCGTTAAAAATTGGTTTGCTCTTTATGTTTATACAGCCTTGATGGAGATGCGCCTCAACGGGTAATCGGTCTCTTAGCTGTAGATGAGAAATTTAGCCAGTGCAGTAGAACCGCTAACCTGGGTTTTTAACGTGCATCACGCAGTAGTCATCACACGAACGCGTGCCGGTACGAAACTCATTCAGATCAAAACGGTCGGGGGCGGCGGGGATCGAACCCAGGAGGTTCCCAGCGCAAGCTTTTGCTCCACGCTCCGAGCTGAGACGCGTTAGCCGACTCGGCCACTTCCTCCCCTTGTGCCGCCCGTTGGATTAGGGCCATCTTAAATAGCCTGCGGGAATGGACGCGCCCGGGGTGGGTTGGATATAGGTTGGCTCCCCGGAGGGGCGGAGGCGTCCAAGTCATGATCCCGAGGGGTGTGCCTTCGGCAAATCATCCGAGAAGGGCGAGGGAAAGCCGTCCACAAGGGAATATGGCTTCCCCTCGCATCCGGGACGCGCCCCCACATGGCGACGCCCCACGGCCTGTCTGAGCTAGGCCTAGATAGGGGTGCGGGGAACCCGTGGTTCCCACAATGTACAGCGTATCCCCTCAAAATTAGTGTATTTTTTATCAGAAAAAGAAACTATCCATTGCTAGACTCCCATTATCTGCGTAAATGACGCGCTAGCCGGTCGAATCAAACGGCAACGTTCCAGCACTATTCTCTATCTTGCTAAAAAAGGTATAGGTGATTTTTTTTATTTCAATAGAAAAATGAAGTGTCTTTTCGCCCGTTTTCGGCAATCGGCACCGTAGTGCTCCATGTATTGCAGAGCTCATTCGGCCGCCATTTTCCCTTCAAAAAGTAAGAAGAAATCACATAATTTCTAAATAAGATAACGTTAGTACTAAAACGTTGGCATCTCTTTCCGATCCCCGGGGGTTACCTTTGGGCTGAGAGAGATCAATCAGCAATACGCAGTTTCTTTTTGCGATTATAAAAAAAAGTACATATTTTTTTCACGCTGTACTTGTTGAGTCAATCAATGCAACCACTGTACCCTTACAAAAAAGTGTAATTCTTTTTTGTGGAAAGTCTGCTGAAAAAAGTCAACACAGGTATTAAATACCAACAGCTTTCCATCATACTTTCTGCTGATTGTATTTAGCTTTTGACTTGACTTCCAGGAGCCGTTTGGCCCAAAGTTCATTAGAAAGGCACTAGACTTCTTGGCGCCTAGGTGTCAACTTTTTGTTGACACTCCACTGAAAAGCTAAACCTCTAGTACAAGACAACCTTGGCTGCAGCGAAATTCCGTAGAAAGAAAAAAAAAACGCAAAAAACGCGATTTCTTTATTTTTATTTTGTTAGTAAATGGTGTGTCTATGGTATTTGAAGGCACTACTACCGAGAACTACACATTAGAAACGAACACAAACGCAAACACCATGAAGCACTGAACGACTGAAACAAATTCGCATTGATTGCTCCAGAAGCTTATACAGCCTACATATTGAAGGAATTCATTTGGCCGGTGACCACTTCAACATTTATTAAGGTTCCAAGAATATGATATTCTCCTTGGGAGTCAGTCAAAGGGAAAACAGTGTTTTGAGGGTCGTGAACGATATCTCTTACTAGAAAGTTTTGGTAGATCTAATCATAATTCGGGACAGTCGCTAAAACAACAACCACAAATACGGCTCCTAGAAGAATTATTATCGCTTCTCTGCGTAGCACCACTCAGGACGAAGCGGGTCAAGGCAGTTTCTGCTCTTGCAAATAGTTATTTTTTTTACAAGTTGACTATTTAGTATTGTCATTCAAGTCACTATAGTCAGTTACAAAATCAGAACGGCAGGGCATGCCTCTCGAATGCCTGGCCTCCAGCATACGCCCCATACCTTCCGTCGTCCTCCAGCATACGCGCGCTCGACGTGCTCGAACGCCGAAGCGTTGTCGAGGGTAGTAGGCGGCTCGCGCTGGAGGCGGGACAACTGAAGCTGCTTCCCGTTCTCACCTTGTAAGAGACTATTGAAAAACTTAGCCACCTTTGACATCTAGTCGAGGTGTACAATGTTCAATAAAAAAATCAACAGAAAGTTTGTAGCTTTACTATTGACACTGGCTATATAGATGGTGAACTGAAAATTGTCAACACGAAGTAAACAGAACGTCTGCAGTCATTCTGATGACACTGTCAACAGAAAGTCAACAGAAAAAAAATCAACATAAAGTCAGTACAAAGTCAACAGCTTTTCTTTTGACTCAAGCTAAAGAAAATCATCAGAAAAGTTTCAACACAAAGTCAACAAACTTTCTGTTGACCATGTCAACAGAAAGTCAAAGCCAAAAGAAAGTAATCACAGTCGACAAGAAGTCAACACGTTTTCAATAAAAAGTCAAAAATAACTTTTATAGGGGTATTCTTCATTAGATGATGACGCAAGTAACCCTCTCCAGACAAAAATTATGTATGCGATGTCATAATCAGAATGAAGTGGTCCTGCCAAATATCAGGCTGAGTGTCATGGTAGTTCAGCCTAAGCCATTTTTTCTATCCGTCATTCGCGGTATAATTTTTCCGCCTTTGCAATGATTCGTTTTCTTTTTCGTTTTTTTTTTTCATTTCACTGCGAGAAAGTTTATCCTTTCAATCACAAAACGGTGGTGCACACAGATGTGAGAAAGTAACATCTTTTGCTGTGATGGGATCCCCCATTGTCTGCTTCAAATAGACGATCTCGTGATGTGAGCAGTAGTTCGAGCACAAGCCACTACACAAGCTCTCCTAAAAAAAAAAAAAAAGAAAACGCTCGCTCGCGTGGAGTCATTAACTTCTTCGCTGAATGTGCGCCCGTACCTCAGGGGGTTCATCGAATACCTCAGCCACGACATTTTGAAAAACTTCGGCCGCGCATGTGATGCGGAACTGTAACCGCAAAATATTATAGCGCCTGAAACGCGTAATGAACGTGCGGATCTGCGAAGTGAAATCGTCCTGCGGTACTTGATTAAAACCAGCGTTCGCGTGGAGCCTTAAAATCGCGTTCACCAATTTTTTTTAGTGTCCGCTGTTTAGGCATTTTTAATTTTTCTCTTTTCAAACTTTTGTCGACGTTCTTTTGGTCAATGGTGACTCACTTTTTTTCTATTTTTCTTGCGCACAATAACAAGTGGGCTTACCCAATCGGATGGTTCCCTCCCCTTTGTAATGGTTCCGACGCGTTCCATACGCTGGAGCTCGTTTTTCAGCGGCTCTCTCAGAAAGTGGTTCACCCGGCACGCTGCTTGGAAGACTGCCTCAGATCCGGGCTTGAGCACAATTTTGTACGACTTGTTGATACACTAGAGTCGCAGGTTTAAGAACTTTGCGCTTATATCAGATGGCGCACTGGAAGACACTTCTGGAAGACACGTTTCGGGCGAAGTGGGCATGAAAGAGCGGCAGCCATGCAGACGCACCAAATCATGTTCTACTTTCATGTGCACATTTTCTTGGGGAACGGCACGTGCTTCCCTCCTTTCGGGCGTGGTGCGTCAACGAGTTCGTCAAATCACATGGATCACTCATCGCAGACAAGTCAACGTTGTCCAGTGTCTTAATTTGTTGGCTCCGCCTGCGTTACGTCACCATCTTCGGCTTCATCGATTCCATCGGCACAGACATCAAGTTTCCAGCGGTCTTTAAAGCAGGTGCCGTCGACCTGTTTCGCCAGTGGGCATGAAAGAGCGGCAGCCATGCAGATGCACCAAATCATGTTCTGCTTTCTTGTGCAGGTTCGTCCGAGGTCTTTGCATTGTAAACGAACAAACAATGTGAATCTGCTGCTCTTTCCATGCCCAACCGTTCTTCTTAACACTGCCTGTGAATGCCTGTATGTTACGAAGCTGCTACTTTTGGGTGGGGACATTGAACTAAATCCCGGGCCTAATAATTGGGACTCTGTTGCGAAATCCAACGATGTAACATTATTTTTGAAAGAACCGTCGTCGAAAATGGGTAAAAATCACTCCCAGGTCCTCTCGCAACTTAATAAAGTTAAACAATTTCAAATAAATCTGGAAAAACAAATGACCGACGTCAATGAGCGGCTAACAACCGTTGAGCCAAAGATGGCTGCCTCAGAGGGCTGCACTGAGCAAGACATTGCCAGCACTGTATCTGTTGCTGCACGCTCTGAGACAACTAATCTTGCACGTCGTTTAGACGAAATCGAGGACATATCGCGGCGAGAAAACTTGCTGTTTCACGGTTTTCCCGACGTACCCTCAGAGTCGTGGTCTGATTCAGAAAAACGTGTCCGTGCATGAAGTCCTTTCGTCCACGCTGAACATGCAGCTTTCTGAAGAGTCGATAGCACGAGCATATAGATTGGGCAAGTACTTACCTACCAAACAAGTGTCATCCAGTGATCGCTAAATTTTCCAGTTTTAAGGTTAAAGATGCTATATTTGAGGCGAGATAAAAACTGAAAGTTGCCGGTATCAGTGTCAGCGAAGTCTTTTGCATTGCTACTCGCACTTCAGGCAAGAAACTAACTGAATACGGCAAGGCTAGCGGTCAGCAGTTTTCAATTCGGTACGATAAGTTATATATTAACAAGAGGTGTTACGTTTATCTTTCGTCATCTGACAGTGTTTGTGAAATGCTTTCCCACAATGAGGGACCTGATCCCGCCAGTCATGTTGAAACTGTGCAAAACAAGACTGAATCGTATTCGACATAACAACCACCTCGTGCACATAATCCTTTCCGTGACATCTGCTTTCTTTTTTCAAACATTCGGAGCGTTGTAAACAAGCGTGATGACTTGTCGTCCCTTATTGATACTTGTAGTGCTGATGTCGTCATACTAGCAGAAACGTGATTATCTGCCAAGATTTCTAACAATGAAGTATTTGAGTGTGAAAAGTCGTTTAGTATCTATGGCTGTGATCGCGGTACTAGATCAGGAGGAGGTGTCCTAATCGGTGTTGCTGATCATATACAATCTTTTTACGTCCCCGTTGTTTCGTGTTTAGAGGTGGTCTGCGCAGCTATACGTATTAACCACCGTGACGTGATTTTCTGCACCTGTTATCGGCCGCCAAATGCATCCTCCACGTTTTGTAATGACCTTCATGACGTGTTAAATTATATTGTCGTAAGGAACCCTCACTCGCCTATTTTTTTGTTAGGGGACTTCAACTTTCCGAAAATACTTTGGAATGATTCATGCCTGGTTGTTTCCGAGTCAGATATTGAATCCACGGCATTTGTAAACCTTTGCTCCGATTTTAATTTTTCCCAAATGGTAACAGAACCTACACGAACTTCATTATCGAGTGCCAATATTCTTGATCTCATTCTGACAACATCTCCTAACTTGGTTAACTCAATAACCTACTTGCCCGGACTAAGTGATCATTGCTTTATTAATTTCACTCTTAAGGGATCTGTTCATCGTTCAGTCAGTAAACCAAAGAATATTAGGGACTACAACAAGGCCGACTGTCAATCCATAAACAGAGAGCTTGAAGCGTTTTTAGATGAATAAATACTGGATTTTTCGGAACGTACTATCGAAACTAAATGGTATCTTCTTAGCGACATGGTGAATTATTTAGTACACAAATACACACCATTACGCGTGACAGAGGCGTTGCAAGTGACAAACACTTCCAACGCCTCTAGACCCGCGACATGTAGGAGAATGGCTGCATTTCGCTTCTCAGAGCGCGAATTCTCAGGTTTAGTAGCTTCCAGGAACAATTCCAAACGCTGCTTGAACTTACGCCAATTATGGTCGAGGTTGCCGGTCAACAGGAGTCCGCCCAGTAGTGGAAGTCTGCCATCGAGTTGCGGGGCCCCGCCATCCCACTTGTAGCACCACGTAGCGACAAATAAGAGAGGTCTGACCAGTTGGGATATGAGAGGTGAACTGAATGGACGTTTATTGCAGCGGCTTATACACCTGTATCTATATACGCAAAACATTCTGGCTCGGTACAAGGTTGTGCTCCAAACCGTTACACTATAGTAACGGCAAATTTCGTTTCCCCTCGAGTTATCAAGCAATCTAATTGAATACTTTTTAACAGAGTAATTGAGATTGTAGTTGATTGCTTTTGAGTAATGTGCAAGATTAAGTACTCTACTCGTTCCCGATGAGTAAAAGAAGCACCTCACTGTGAATCAAAGGTAAGGAGTTCTTATGATCAAAAATAATCCCCGGAGAAGGGGAACAAGAGGGACAAGGGACAAACACAAATCTCCAAACACAGCTAGGTGACTGCTGCGCGTCTGAAAAAATCCGCCTGGTCCCGGGTTCGATACCCGGACCAGGCGGATTTTTTCAGACGCGCACCTGTCACCTAGCTGTGTTTGGAGATTTGTGTTTGTCCCTTGTCCCTCTTGTTCCCCTTCTCCAGGGATTATTTTCATCATTCTTGTCCAGCTCGCTTGCACCTTTGCATTTAATTGCATTATAATAAGGAGTTCCTTTGTCGTTAGCCATTGTTGCCCTGAAAGAGCAGCTGTCTTTCAGATACCTCGTTAACTCTTTCTTTATTTTAATGTATCTACCATCCAGCCGATGGTTTACTAAATGCAGATTAGTTAGTGTGAATAAGCGTGTTCTAGGAAGCATTGCATTTTCTCAAAGCAGGGAAGCCACAGTGTGCTGCACAGCGTCGTAACTGTTGCGTCTGCACGACAGTAATGCCGAATTTCATACAAAAGAAAAAAAAATCACAGGGTCTCTTACGATTTGAAGGTGAAAGCCCAAGCGCCAATCCCGGAGATAGCAAACCTCCGAAGACAGCGCGCTCTATGACGGCGCACTTTGGGCGCCGTTAATCTCACGGCGTGTCGCATGCAGTGTCCTCCTCTACCGCTTGGTTTGCGCCGCGCGCGCGCCTCCGCCGATTCTGGCACAAGTAACGCCATCTCGTGGTCCAGTGGCGAACCACGGGTTTTGATACCTTTCGTGTCGCCGACGTGTTTTCGTACTTTTCGTGTCCTCGACGTGCTACCACTCAAGGACTTTAAAGATCGACTCAACTACTGATCAACTATGAAACATAAAGCTTTCGCCTTAAAAAATAAAGTACGTTGTACGCGTTACAGTTAAAGGGGTCCTGCAAGGACTTTTTACTGTTTTTTTAATTTGCACCGAACCTGAGCGCACTGAACGTAGTAACTTAGTGAAACTTTTCTTTTCGCGAAATTCGCATTATTTTAAAAGTTATAGGCAATTTAGAATTACAAAAACAAGCAAAAAATAACCTCCTTCATGACGTCGTAGGTCCTGGCTTGAGTGGCCGTGAACTAGAGGAGGAATAGTGAGCTCATCGAGCGCTCACGGCCGCCGCACTCCGTGTCGACGGCGCGAGAGGGCGCCACTAAAGCATGCTCTGGATAGGCTGTATGCAGCGGGCAGCCAAAGCGGCTTTAATTGCATTTGCTGCGTGATTAAACACTAAATCGGAATGACACTTCATTGGCCACGAACCGCAGCAAACACGGGGTAAAAAGCAGTTCAGAATGGGGGCCACTTCGCGCTGCCATACCGCGAAACGGCCAAACGCAAGACAAAGCCTCTCGCCGAAGGCCTTCGGAACGCTCGGAGCCGGTCGGATCCTCCTGTCGATACGACTGCAGCGCCACCGCGTACATCCGGGATTTTTCCGTGTCGGCGCCTGATCCCACTACTCCTTTCTAGTATGCGCCGCATTTTCCACCGCTTGGCGGCGGGTATGTCGACGGGTCATTACTTGTTTCCGTACTTTATAAACTGCATTTCTTTCTTTTTTTCATCTATAATAGTGAACAAAAACTACTTTTATAAATAATTGAAACGGTTCACGCCACTTATATTTTGTATTTCAACCATAAAGAAGTTTTTAGCGGCTCTGACCAGTAGTAAGCCCAGGACCAAAGACGTCACATTTTGCGCGCTTTCGGTACCGCGGGTCGCCCTCGTCGGTGGAGGAGGTTTCCGTGTCGTCCGGTTAAAATATAGCGCACTGATATTTAGCTACTGTTTCCGTGCCCGCTGGCTTGCCCGAACCCCAAGAGACGTGGAAACCGCATAAAAGGTAGACGCTTAAATATGATTGCAGGGACCCTTTAAACAGCGTTTGATTCACGCTTTATAAAAAAAAAAAAAAAAAACAACAGGGTAGGTACGCCTTTTTCCGGCAGTAACGACTAATGGCTGATGAAACGCGGATATTAAAACAGTAGCAGAATGCTGGGTTTTGTTAGAATATTTTGGATTGAATGGGTTTAAGGGACGTGCTTCGACGTACGTGATAGACGTCACAATTTTTTTACTTCATAGCTTGCCGGTTGATACTGCACAATTCTCCGAGATCACGCCGCCACCTTAGACGTTCTGCATCCGTCCCTTGTTCGTCCTGAGAATTACAGGGGTACCACGTTTGGTGGGTCGGCAGGTGGTGGGTCGACAGAGATTACCTCCTCTGATAATCATGTATCAAATCAAGGGTTCATTTGGAGCCCTGGAATCTGAGGCCTCGGTATCGGTTAACCTTTGGACACAATTTTCCTATTTGTTTTGCAACCGATCTGACTGGCAGTTCTCGAAGAGGCACATGCTCCTCAGCGTTCAGGAGATTGCTGCGCAACTCAGGTCTCGACATCGCGCAAGTACAGTGAAAAGCGGACAGATTTTAAGACGACGGTATTCTTCAGCTATCCCCTCCCCCACCCGATTTCGTCGATCTTTCTGGCGTCTTTCTGCCCTCCTAGTTCTTGCTAATTGACGTCACCTGGCCTATGCACCAATTCAGTTTTCCTGCTAGATTTGGCGGGAAAATTCATGTCACGTGACCGATTCACCAATTCAGATTCCCCGCTGAATTAACTGGAAAAATTTACGTCACGTGTTCGACGCACCAAATCAGTTTCTCCGCTAAATTCGGCGTAAAACATTTATGTAACGTGACCTGACTTCACGGTACCTACAGACAAATTCAAGCCCCGCTACATTTAGCTGAAACTTTACGTCACGTGGCCTATGCACCCCCAATTCAAGTTCCCTGCTAAACTTAGCGAACAATTTAACGTCCCGCACAATGCACCAGGCCAGTTTGCCCGCTAACTTTGGCGGGCAAACTTAATTAATAAAATAAAGTGTTCACTCAAACTTTTCCTCGTCGTATTCACAGTGAGCTGTGTCGTGAGTTTCATGACGAATGCTATCGCAATTTAAAGACAATCAACAATTGTGGTTTCCGCAGCAATATTTGAACTTGGGTAGAGTTTCATCGCGAGCATCGGTGAGACAGACAGCCGTAGCGGCGGCCGCGTTCCTCTCCTCCACTAATTAACACGTCCAAGAGACAGCATTTTTGGTAGACCCAAAGTGAGGCTGGGGCCCACACCCGAATTGCTGTTTGAGGATCTGCCTTTTCCGTTCGGCCGCCGGAGGGATGCGGTTCGAGTAGGAACCGGGAGAGAAGGACAAGAAGAAGACCACGCACAAGCTTTCACTAGGCCAGACGACTCGGGAGTAGTGGCCGAGACGAACGCCAACTCCGGATCCCGTCTAAAACATTGGTCATGTAACAACCTATGAAATGAACTTTACATTTATACAACCGAGATTACGCTATATACTACACCGTAGACACGGACGAACGAGCAACGAGAAACTTCTGAACACAAGGCCATCATCGTGCCGCCGTTCCATCCCCGAACCATAGGGAATCTCCCAGCTCCGCTCATCTCCCCTCGACTCCCGGACTCTCCTTAGGCCTCGCGTGAACGCGCGTGAACGAGCAAATAAATCCAGATAACGGAAAATATAGCACCTCTGAAATCCCCAGGCTCAAATTAAAACGGGCCTTAAAATTCGGCGCCTGCACGTGGCAATCTAAACATTCCGTCAAAGGTGTACCTCACAGGTCGGTTAAAACTTATAAAATTACAAAACGTAGCTCCTTCATTGTAAAACAATAGAATAGAAAAGAACTTACCAGGGTCAACGGCGGATGGCGACGCAAACAACGGAGTCGAGTATAATGAACCTTTCGTTTAAGAATAAATGCAGACAATAACCGCTAAAACCAAAAAAAAAACAAAAAAACACGCGGTTGCTTTACGACAGCGGGAACGGCGCTCTTGCTGCCGACCGATTTCTTTCGCTTTCCGGCTGCACCTTCGGACGCTGCTCCCGACGTCATATATGAACACGTGCGTGAAACGCGCCCGGCCAGTCGTCTTGGTCGCCTGCGTCGCCGTCCACCGTTGACTCTATAGTCAGTTTTTTTTCTTTTTTTGGCTCTATGTTTTCACAGAAAGCGAGCTAGGCTTCGTACTTTTGCACGATAAAATCGACCTGTGATACATCTGTGACGAAAATTTTTGAGTGCTCCGAGCAGGCGCCGATTTTTACGGCCCATTTCAGATCGGGCCTGGGCATTTCAGACACACCGTATTTTACGCAGGGCACTAGGCTTACGCAAGTCCCGCTACGAAAACAAGCTGCCGCACAGCGCCTCCGAATGCGCTTACTTGCGACAGTTATTTGTCGCAAACTACGTCAGTTGAGGAGACGTTCCTCTAAACATCACACGCGAAACCACTGAGGCTCACAAAAATAGACGAGCTTAACGAGCTATGGAGCGTATGAAGCTGCTCGCGACAAAAACCGGCAGCCATGTTTGTTATCGTTGGAAACTAAAGCTTGAAAGCCAAACTCGTGTTATTTGTGAAAACAGTACTGACCCTCTATGTTGTTTGTTTCTAGAACATAAAATAATGTCGAATAAAAGAGAAGCGCGGCATAGAGACGGCAATTTAAAACAAACATTCCACATATCAACTACCTTTATAATCACTGAGGGCCGAGAAGCGGTGCTCAGTGACCTAGGCACCTTTCGAAACGCGAGGGGGCCTACAGCAAGGCTACCCTACCTATACTGCGTCTGGCAGCGTAAATATTGAAGTAACTGTTTTCTCTCGTAGATTTTATTTTGTAAAATAAGTGACTTATCTAGGCCCTTTAATATATATTTTATCATTTTTGTATCATTTTTGTCGGGAGCCATCGCCATCGAAAGGTTTAGTTGTATGCAATCGTCCATCCACCGTTAGCGGCGTCTATCTGCGGCACCAGAAAGATAAGTCATCATCGACCCCTCTTCGAATGACAATAATCACGATGTCTATGATGCTACACATACACATATCTTATAAAAAGTGCTCCGCGTAAAACGGCCGTAACGACCTTCATGGTGGGAGTGGATGGTAAGGCAACAACCATGTTCCTTGAGATTAGCTTGAGCTGTGCAGGCAAAAAAGAAACTACTTCTTTGTTACTGATGCCGCGTTCGGGTGTATCTCTTGCTCATCAGTGAAGCACCGATCGTTCACGAGTCCTAGCAAGAATTTGCACCACTCGCGTTTAAACGTTTCCCAGCGCTCAATCGAGGTAGATGACGAGCAATTTAGTCAGCCATAATGGTGGAGCCGCCGTGGCGTCGTCGGTAATTCAGGTAAAATATGTTCTTGAAAAAACTGAGACCCCGCCTGAGTGGATTGGCGCGCTGGATATGCTAATGGGCATGAAAGAGTTTTACTGCCGCCAACTGCCCCAAGTTAGTGCCCTAGGTGCTTTAAAGGGATTGTCCGGTCGAAACCGGAAGTACTTAAGTTTTTGCGCTCGTTGCGTCAAGGGAGCCTCCATGTAGACAAACGTTATTTTTATTTTGATATATGATCTCCCGTTATTAATTAAACCTTTCATGAGCGTATGTACGAAACTGCACCCCGAATTTCGCCAGTGTCAATGGCTGACATCCGTAGGTGCTGCGTGACGTCACAGAACGCAAAGGTTTGTCGGATGGTCGGGATAACAAGCGTTGATCCATGGATGTCTTTTATTTTGTTTCGAATTATATAATCTTCTAGGGTGTACCCTACTGAAATACGGTTCTTTGAATGCAGTTCCTAAGCATGTGCAAAAAAAGTCACGCCTTTTAGCGGGATATTACTGGCAAACAGCCATAAGCTTCGAGCAAACGTATGCCGTTTCGCGCAAAAAGAACTGTGCAGCTGCGACGGCCACCGATCGAACTAGGGGTGCTTGCAAAGCAAAGGTGACAAAGGATGCAGATTTCGCCTCTGAAGCTGCACCTAGGTACACGAAGCGGCATCTGGGTACACATGTCGGCGGATCCGCTGGATCTGTGATGAGGCTGCGGGACGTTTCCTCAGAGGCGATGTCCGCGGGTCGAAGGCAAACGGCGAATCGTTCAAATGCATGTCGTCAATTGACTTGGGCGAGGTTGGTGAATTAATCGTATAGTCACGCTCCATTTTCACACACGGGTCAAAAAGAATCGGGCTGCAAGCGTGCTAAATACAACTTCTGGCATTGTTTCCAGACGGCCTAGCTGTTGGTTTCTGTCATAAACTCTGGCGCCGGCCGACTCTCCCACGAGCTTTTTATTTGCGATTTTGTGCTGCTCGCCATGCCCCTTCGCCAATTTGCCTTTTCAGTGAGCAAATTGCGTTGCGGCGACCACAAACGGGAAGACGAAACCCGGTTTTGTTTGTTTCTCCTTTTCTTTCCCCCGGGGGTGGCTTCGGCGCCGACAAAGGCGCGAAATACGTCGCCGTGGAGGGGGACGGTTTTCGCGGGGAGCCGAATCAGCCGATGGTTTTTGCGCAGAGCTTTTTGGGTCGTCAAGGGGGCAAGACGTTCATGGTTGCGGGGTGAAGTCGGCGGGAATGGCGTCCCGGTGACGCGATATCTTCTGAGTCTTCTTTATTATCGTCACCGTCGCGGTCTTCCTGCCAGTTCACCACCGCCGAGAGGCTGAGGATGCCCCTTCGACACCAAATTTCAGTGAGACCCGTGCGTACACTTCGGACTTCGCTTTTGCGGACGTTTTATTTCGATTTGCTCTCCGTCCGTGGCTTGGTTCCCTTGTTTCTTTTATTTTTTTTTTGTATTCTGAATTGTAGTATCGCTTTAGCGCGTCGAGGTTCCACAGGAACTTCACTAAGTATAAAATAGAAAGAATTCTTTCTATTTTATACTTAGTGAAGTTCCTGTGGAACCTTGGGGTTTTCTTTTTGTTGTGTATTGTTTGCCGATGCGCCAAACCTTGAAATTTATGTTCACATATATAGATATATATTTTTTTTTTCATGTAAATATATTGTTCATTGTTCAAACTCTGTGTCCGCCTTAGCTCATTTCGTTCTTCCCCAACTTGGGCACATGCGCCAACCGCGCCGGCTGACCGGCCTCAACAAAAATAAATATTGTTCACAGTCGTTGTAGAGAGGCAGCGGGAGAACCGTCAAAGGGGAATCGAAACTGTGACAGTTTCGGTTTCGCTGCATAATCATATTGATTGATCCGATTTGGGCGAGGAGTGGATGAACGTAGTTTAATATCGTTGGCACAGCATCGCACCTCAGCTTACGAGCCTTCTGTCCGCTTAGAGCTCAGCTCGTAGCTCTTTTCTGTGAGGTGATTGCTGCATAAGCGGGATCTCGATCTTGACGGGAACCCAGTCCCTACGCACAGCGACGATCCATTTTTCTCGTCACTGCACGTCTCGCGGAAAAGTGTGGAACGTCATGTCTTGGCTCACATGTGCTGCCCGGTGGTTGTGGCACCCAACCGCACAACAAAAATCTCACCCAACCACGAAATAAGTCGAGCACAACAACAAAAACGAAGCACGCTGAGGCGTTCACTTGCAGGCAAACGACGAGACAGAAATGCTCGCCTGCTCGCTTTGTGTTTTGTGACGTCAGAGTTTCAATGTTGCCAACGAAAGCAGCGCTTACGCTAGAATGCGATTGGAGCAGTATAAATTCAATTACTCACGCAGAGGTGCATATAAAATTCAGATATTGCACGTACGATGCTTCTCGAGGCAATAACAATGATATTCAATGATTTTCTCGAATACAAAATTTGGCCGGACAATCCCTTTAACCTCGTTTGTTGCGTTTGGTGTGTTTTGCGTCTTTTTGCACAATAAAAAATGAAAACATAAAAGGCCGCCGCAGCGTCGTGGAAGCGTGCTCATCTCGCACCCCGGAAATCCGTATTCGATTCCCACCCAGACCGAAATGTACAAGATTTTCTTTTCAAAGCCATTAATTTACCTTGTTTACAGGAACCTCCTCGAGAAATTTGACGTCAATCCGAGCATTTTGTATGTTGTTTTACTGTTTACGCCGTCGGCCCTTTTTTGGTACCATCGCTAAGGCACGCCGCCGACGACGCCGAAGTTTCGCGTAATGGGGTATTAATGCTTTCACATTCGAAAATATTTCCCACAGACCTTGTGTGGGGTGAGCACCGAGCTGGGCGACAAATAAGCTGTACAGTGAGCATCTATTGCTAGAGTAGATAATTGCGGATCTCGCTGATTCATCACAGTGTAGCTCGTGACGACGTCACGGCGTGGATCTATTGGCCACCACACGCGGCGGGAAGTCGCCAGATAGTCAGGTTTTGCGATTACACGGTGGAATCGGGGTATTCCGCAGGAAATTCACGCGTTTCTATTTATTCATGATGAGATAAACGAAACCAAAAATTACAAGAGGGCGCTTAAGCTTCGCCTTTAATAGTGGCATGTGAGAGCTAACCGCATAAACTCTCCTTGGTTCCTCTGTCGTGCAAGCGTGTCTGCGTGCCCTCCATCGATGGACTGCTAAACGGAAAGTCACCGGGACCTGATGGTCCGAGCGCTGGACTTTTCAAGAAATTAAAAAAAGACAGCCTGTGCATTGTTGGAGGTTTATCATCAGTGTTACAAAAGTGAGGTCTTTCCACCATCCCTTTTGTTTACACATACAGTGTTGATCCCGAAGAGTGAGGATCCGATGAAGCTCCGTAATCTGTCACATTATCGGCCATTTATTCTTGCTAACGTAGATTACAAGATTTTAATGAAAATCCACGTTAAAAGAATGCAAAGTGTTATCACGGAAGTGGTGGGGGAGCATCAGACATGTGGTATTAAGGGACGCACTATAATGTACAACATCCATCTAACTCGTAGTGTGCTGGAGCTGTGCGACTTTCAGCGTCGTAAGGTGGCCATACTGCAAATAGATCTTGAAAAGGCCTTCGATCGCGTGTCACATGAAATTCTTTTCAGAATATTGGATTGTATAGGGGTGGTTAAAGTTATTTTCGATGGTATCAGAATGGCTTATAGAAACTGTTCGACTAGTCTTGTTATCAACAAAAAAGTGTCGTGGCGCATCCCGGTGTTATTATCTGTTCGGCAAGGTTGTCCGCTTTGTGAGTTGTGTTCTGCCATTCTTTTTGAGCCCTTCTGCCGAACTCTCATAAACTGCCAGGCTATATGTGTGTTCTCTTTAAATGCGCGTGAAGTTAAAATTTCGGCGTATGCAGATGATGTTCTTATTTTTTGCAACGATAGTGAGAGCGTCTCGGCGGCTGTCCAGCTCACAAAAACGTTCTGTGCACAAACGGCCAGCGCCGTCAATTGGACAAAGTCATTGGGAATCTGGCACGGCCATTGGGACGTGGTTCCGCGTGTGTTTGAGAGGGTTCAGTGGTCTACCTCGCCTGGAGTGTACTTGGGAGTGCCTTTGAACAATTATCGCGAAAACAATGAGCTTTGGAGCGCTGAAACGGAAAAGATCAGTGTCGAAGCATCAAATTGGGGGAGCCGTGATTTTTCTATTTTTTCACGAGCCACAGTATGTAATCTATTCTTTGTGACGAAGATCTGGTATCTGTTACAAGTGTTACACTGTTCTCGTGTTCACCTCCAGCGTATGCACCGAGTGTTTTCAACGTAAATATGACATTCAACTTGGGAACGAACTAGTCGTGATAACCTTTTTCGCCGTGTAAAAGCCGGTGGCCTTAGCCCGAGTCATTTGTTTGTACGGCAGCTGGTCTCACGATTCTTCTTTTTGCGAGATCAGACAGACCCTTTCCTGTGCAGTGTTATTCAAGTACGAATATTTAGCAAACAACCAGAGTTTATCGTTTCTACCTGTGATGACTTTGGAGGCAAAGTCAGGGGGTTTCTCAGTGAGGTGGTTCGTGCATTTAAGCTTCTTTGTGTTCGTTTTTCAAACGAGTACTTCTGGTCAGTGACGCGGAAGCGGCTGTCACGGGATCTTGTGGACTGCTTATTTCCTGTCCCATTGTACCACTCAGCGTACTGTGATGGCACGGATCGCGATATGCTGTGTTATGTGAAAAGAATGCAAGTACGCGGGTCGGTAAAGAAATTTTTTTTTTTAACTGCATACCAACACCTTGCCTGTTAAAACATGGTTGGCCGGGAAAGGCATGTTTCTACCGTGGGGTGAGGATTGCTGTCTCTACAAGACACAGGAGACTGCGGAACACGTGTTCCTCGACTGTTGGGACCCCATCTTGTTTTGGCACGTGCTCCAACGCACGCTAAAAAAAGACTCCCCACTAACGGCTCGATGAATCCGGTTCTTATCGGTAGAGAAGAGGCCCTTCCCATACGACCTTGTGATGCTACTATGCCATATGGAAAAGCCGGATGGCAGTCCGTAATGCTGATCCGGATGCCCACCCGCTACGCCTCTACTTCATCGAGTCTATAAACTGGTTGATAACTCTCTACCAGAAAACATATCCGGGCTCAGAATGGCTGGAGATGTTCGAAAAACTGACAGCGATTCGAGAATTTTAACATTTTACCCCACGAGTGGAAAGACCGGTGGGCGGCGTTTTTAGTGTTCAAATTTATTTACTGTCAAAGTCTGGCAATAAAGAAAAGAGAAAAGCGTGTGTGCGTGGCCTAGTCGGTACAATATCTGGCTCGCATATCGAAAGGTCGTGGGCTAGAAAACCGCTTAGAAGTCTTTGAATTTCTTCTTTACGGCAAATGAATTACTTTATAACAAAAAAAAAAAAAAGAACGCTTTACGCATGCGGTGCCTTTTAGTTAGCATTACATGCGATGTTTAACACTTGCGTGATAAACGATGCGCGCTACAGATTCGCGTAACGCTAAAATTGTCACTGGTTCTTTAAAGAGCGTAATACACACTGCAGCACAAAGGACAAGTAAAAGACGCAGACCGGACAAGTGTGTATCTTATGTATAACCAACTCGTCCATCAGATTATTTTAGATTAAAGAGCGTGTCGACTACTTTTTTTTTTACTACATTGTTGCGCAAGTATTTCAGACCGAAAATCTGATAATCAAAACGACCAATAATACGTCATAAGAATGAAATGTTTCTGAACGTTCCGAACCCATCTTATAGAAAGCAAACATCAGAAACATTGGATGCGAAGACAACCAAACTAGTTATACTTCGTCTCAAAGACGCAGCCGACGCCACGAGCTAATGGCAGGAATGAAACAGTGTCAAAAGCGCACACAACTGGGCCTTCCTTGAACATGATTGGTTTCGGGTGATATAGAACCCGTACAGAAAAATGACCAACTCTATGACGGTGCGTGCTTGACGCTGTCTGATTTGTCCTGTGAGCTCGTAGTGTCGGGTTCGTCCGGACTTAAGGTCAAACGGAGTATAAGAACTATACGAGTCGTGAACGCGCCATGAGGAAAAGAGCACGAGCATTTTACCGGGACAGGCAAGCCCTATGGGAGATATCATCACGATATGTATTGTCCTACCATAATAGTTTTTGTCGATGTCAAATCCATCTGCTTTTCTTTAACTTGTTACAACTCTTTTAGAATTTCATGAAGAACACAATACATAATAATAATGACGATATGATGGAGGGAAGATAGAATATTCATTTAAATTAGCCGGCGTGGATATTTTTTGGAAAATACAACCAGAGACTGCGTTGGGGCTTTTAATGTAAACTCAACTTCAGTCTAGTGGGCTGAAGCAGTGATGTGGCGGTATGTGTTCAGAGGACACGCGGCGGTGCAAAAGTGGATTCATTGGTTTTTAGATTTTTATTTCATTTTTTGCATTGAGTTCAGTAACGCTTGTAGCTATTCATCTGTCAGAAATATCCACACGTGGCTTATTCTTATGCGGTGCTGATGGAATCCTGCTAGGATACTCAGTTGCCTATATAACGTCATCAAAGTATTGTTCATGTTGTGGGTCGTTATGCCGTGTTGTGTGGGAGCTATGCGCATGCAAGAGAGGTGGCTGACCTTGTACATACACGTGCATTTTTCTGTGAAAAGAAGCCAGTTACGTTGTGGAACGCAAACAGTGGGCGACAGAAAAGAACACGCAACTGTACTGCCCGTGAAAAATAAAATCTAAAGCGTAATTTTGTGGGAATGGAGCCGCAGTTCGAAAGTTCATAATTCACTGGCAGGAAACGTTGGTTGTGCGACTTATAAAAATTAAGTTCATTTAGTCCTATTTATATTCACATCAATATTCGAAATCGCTTGTAGAAAACGTTCAATAAGAAACAAAATAAAACGAAACAGACACTTGTGAAGAAGCGTCGGCGAAACAATCATACTTATGTAGAGGCTACGGCGAAACCTTTTGTAACGCTCCACACGGAACATTCCACGTGCAGTTCGCCTTGTTTCCGTCTATGGTCAAGAGTTGAAATGAAATTAAAAGCGATGAAATGTAAAATAAAAGGAATTGTGCTCCGCCACACATCACATAGTTACAGCTGCACGAACCTTGCCTTTTCTCATAGCGAAAGTTGCGTCTACATGTTACACACAGATAGAAAAAGCTTATGGAAAATTAAGAAGAATAAAAATGTAAATGCATAAACGAACATCAAGAAGGCATGGGGAGTGCCTTCGTGATCACAGACCTGAACTAGACGCGAGAATGAGAGAGCAGGTTAAGAACTAAACGAGTCTACACAATCGTACCCAGGAGTCGGCTCAGCAACAATGGGCTACAATGATAGCGAATTACGCAAGCGCGAGCTGTTGTCGGTGTGACAAGCCACATGGTAACAAAAATGCACACCAATTTTTTTTTTTTTTTTTTTGCCATTACGCGGCGGAGTTGCACTACATTGGGAGCCAGCACACCGGTTTTTTCTCACCTGTGCTAATATAAACCACATATATATTAAAAAAATGATCGTGAGGTATCTAGCTCACGCACCGCCTGATACCGATTGGAGACTTGCATGAGTTCGTGATAAAAAAAAAAGCGCCATTGCGTTTTCTGCACTATTTTATTTTTCTTGGGAGTCGTCACTGACGTAACTGTTGCTACACCCCTGGCGGTTCTTGTTGCTGTGCCTGCTCGCTGCTGGACAAGATTGTATTCTAGCCTCAATTGTTGCAATCATTGCATATGAGTTAGGCTTACGTGCTCGCGGGGTTTATTTCGCACTGAATTCGGGAGTGTTTTTTCGGGGTATATATTTTCCCCGCACATTCGGTGGTGTTGTGCCGATATTTCGTGTCGGAGAAAACAATCGGTGTTTAGCGGGGTTTATGTTGAAGAAACCTAGAAAACGTGGGCATGTCCCAAATACTTTAAAAAGTTCGCGGTACCGATAAAAGAAGGAAACGAGAAATAAAATGTGGTTTCCAAAAAAAGATGTAGTTTCACAATATGGTGCCTGGAACGCGTCTCCGACTGGTGTGATCACGGCGTCCTAAAAAGGGGCCCCTGGATTTCCACTGGATGACGTCATACAAGCGTCATACTGTTGACAGTCGCGATCCTGGCGGCGTCACAGCCGCGGTTGCGAATGTGACAGACGCCTGTTCCGCTGCAGGCCTCTCTTCAGCTTGACAGTACACGGAAGCTTCGGCAGCCGGGAGTTGGGTCGCTTTGACGACAGCAGCGACCTTCCCGTTTGCTCGTTCTTTTTGCCGGAACTTCCAAGAGCGGCCGCGAGGATCTCGACATGCGAGAGCGTGACACTGACTTTTGTTACCACATTTATTGCCACTTCGAGACCACTTTTGATGCACGGCAGAATAGGACTCTGAAGCGCGAGACACATGCGCGTAAGAACTGTTCGATCCGACGTGCGAACTGTGGGGTCGAACGTCGGAAGCTACAGATTTGATTGTACCAAAGCGTCAAACAAAGGGGCTCCCTCCGGTTGCGCCGAGCGACCAACTTGCCAGATATACGCAGCACCGCCGTCCGACTGTCCGAGGGCCGCAGCCAATAGGAACCGTGCGGATCTAATTCAAGCCCCGACCAGGGCGCCCCTAGCGGCAAACGGGTCCGTTGCATCGGGGAGCTTCTGCCAGTCCCTGCGTTGGTTGTGCGTTGTGTGGGTTAGCGCTGTAATTTCTGAGATGGCTATTCCGCCCCAAGAAAGGCGCAACAACTGCTGCGTGGTCGGCTGCAACAGTACGTCCAAGATCGCGCACGGCACGAAGTACTACATCGTCCCTTCAAAGCCGTACGAGGCGGAGTACTGCGCGACCTGGGTGAGACTTGTGCGTCCATACACGTTCGTGGCGTTTTTTACCTTCCAGTTGGCGCATTGTTTAAGCTGCTGACGTATAATACAATAAACTTTTTTTTCTATTCTAGCGACGATGGAACAGCATCGACACCAACGGCAAACTCTGAAGTATGCAGCAAATACTTCACCGGAATCGAGAAGCGGAATGCGGTCGCCCACCTAAGCCTACCCTTGGATGTTTCCATCAGCCTACAGGAAGATAGTAGTGAGAATCGCGGAACGGCGCGAGTAAAATTGCCCAGTTATTGTCAAACTGATTCAGAAATAAACTTACATAATTACCACAGTCCACTAAACGCCAACTACATTTTTTTTTTTTTTTTGCGGGCGCGCTTAGTTTTGTTAGCGGAGTACGGCGCTCCGTGACATCCACTTGTCCGTCGAAACGGACCTCCTTCACGTCGTACACGCGGCCAGATTCACGAAGGAGTTTTCCCTTCGTCCTGTTGGCACCACGGAAGAAGCTTTGTGGATTCGTAACCGCCTTAAACCCCGTCGTAATCACGAAGGGGACACTGTCCGCTGTGCTGCACATCGCCATTGCTTTCCCCTGATGATTCTGCAGCGGCTACCGAAGAAGCTTTCCGGATTCGTAATCGCCCACTGTCCTCTGTGGCGTTCGTTGCTATTACTTCCCGATGATTCTGCGCCGACGGCACCGGCTACCGAAGGAACTTTCCGAATTCGTAACTGCCTTACATTCCTTCGTAATCACGAAGGGGACACTGCCCGCCGTGCTCTTCATCGCCATTGCTCCCCGATGCTCCTGCCGCGGCTACCGCTAGGTCGCGGCGAACAATAGGCGACCGCCGCGACACGGCCAACTTGCTCGCTTCCTATGGCCGCGAGAATGGCGCAAGCGTCATGTTGTCATGTAACGTTCGGGAGAGGAGGAAAAGAGACGCGGACGTAAGCAGTGCGTCACGACGCGAGTTGTCGTCGCGAAGGCAGTGGACGCCATTAAGTTTTCCGGCGCGCACAGAATGAGCTGCTGATTTGGCGCATTCATAGCCTGGCGTTCTGGGAACGATCGAGACCGTCGAGACCCGGATACACTCCGTTGAACCTCACGATAGACAGCAGCGGACACTACGAGTCACTTCCAAGCCGTGTAAGTGTTACGTGACCTTCGGGAGAGACGCAGATATGTCCGGGTTCGTCGCTTCGTGATTTGTAAGCAGTATTCGCTTCGCTGGGACAGCTCCTATGGTCCACTGCGGTTCATCGTGATTAAGTAACTGCGAGCAAAAAGGTAACCTCACTTAAAATTGTCAGATATGCAAACTTTAATGGAATAGAATAAAACAAATATGTTATTTATTTCGAAGTCAGAAACACCAGGAATGGCGGGGGGCGGAGTAATATTTTTGGTTTCTAGGCTAGGTGGCGCAACCTACCGCTGTTTATAAATACAGGCATTTGCCTCTATCCATCCATCCGACAGAGGGTTACCCGGAACTCGGCGGAGCAGAATTTAATGACGCGTCGAAAGCATGTGTCTCATATGTCGTGTACGGCGAGTTGGCGCAGCCTTCTTTCCGACAGTTCGCACGTCGGATCGGAGACTTTTGACGCCCATGTATCTCGCGCTTAAGAGAATGCTAAAAAGGTGCTTAGAAAAAGAAGTTAGAGATAAATTTTAGAGTATTGTGAACCCGTTAATTTGAATATCACTTTCGTTTTTTTCCGAAGATGTAACTAAATGCGAGAAAACACGAAAACCACCCTACCAGTCGTTACGTCATACCCAGATCTTTCGGCAGCCAAGCGCGTGTCGCCCGTTTGGGTATCACGTACAACTGCCAGCTTGCCAGGTATATTCTCTCGCACTGAAAGCAGCCGTGACGACTTTTTCTGACCTTTTTGAAGACAGCAAGACTGCGGGTACAGTCACGATCAGAAATAATTGGAACACGGGAGCGGTGACCCAACTGCTTTGCAGCGCTATCTAGCCGTGCTCGTGGGAACTGATAGGAGACTACGCGCATGCGTGCATGCCCGCGCCGATGGCCCCTCTGCTCCTCTCGATCTATTCCTCTTACCGGCGGTTCGAATCGTTGTTTACCGCTTCTGGGACGCAACGCTACGTCTCCTATTGCGCTGATAGCAGACAGCGGGCACGTTTCCCTCTCTGTTTAATGTCTCTAATATATCTTTGGTAATGCTCTTTATGATGTTTTCTTGATAAAAATGAAAGCCGTTTACAACTCCCTGTAACGACGGATTAGAGCGCAGCTCTTGAGGAGAAGGAGGGGAAGGGTACTGAATGGAAGGCATATCCTTCCTCCCTCCTCCTCACCTCTTCATCCTGTCTGCTACTCTTCCCTCCGAGCAGCGTCGCCGTCGTCTCACGAGAGTCACGTGAGCTCAGGGGGGTCACGTGACGTCACCGGGGTCACGTGACCCCTTTGAGGTCACGTGACGATAACGTCATTAGTGACGATGACGATGAAGATGCGCATGCCGCGGATGATGACGTCATCAGGGATGATGACGATGCGGATGCCGATGACGTCATCAGTGACGTCCCTGGTGTCGTCATCAGGGACGAAGACTATGCGGAAGCCGATGACGTCATCAGCACGTCACTGATGACGTCATCAGTGACCATGACGATGCCGATGACGTCATCAGTGACGTCCCTGGTGTCGTCATCAGGGATGACGACTATGCGGATGCCGATGACGTCATCAGCACGTCACTGATGACGTCATCAGTGACCATGACGATGCCAATGACGACATCAGTGACGCCCCTGGTGTCGTAATCAGGGATGACGACTATGCGGATGCCGATGACGTCATCAGCACGTCACTGATGACGTCATCAGTGACCATGACGATGCCAATGACGACATCAGGGACGATGCCGATGCCGATGACTTCATCAGTGGCGTCACTGATGACGTCGTCAGTGACGATGCCGATGAGGTCGTCAGTGACGGTGCCGATGACGTCACTGATGACGTCATGAGTGACGTCACGCGTCCCATAATGTACCGCGCGGTTACGCCGACGGCGACGCCGACGCCGCTCAAGCCGGAAACGGGCGCCTGACAGCTCCTTCATACTGGAAGCGGATCCGCGTTCGCGAAGCGGTTGCGAACGCGGTTGTATAAAGATCCAGTACAATTGCCCGCGCACTCGACGTCATCGAGTGCGCGTGCAATTGCACTAGATCTTTATAACCCCGCGTTCGCAACCGCTTTGCGAACGCGGATCCGCTTCCAGTGTGAATGAGCGGTAAGAGTTACGCTCCAAAATAAAATAAAAGCGCGGTTCGTTGCTTGGAACTTAGGGTCTTTGTCAACGTTTCATGTCATTTTCTGCAGCTGGTTTTGCTATCCACTCGAGAACACTTTAAAGATCTTTTTTACGTAGTGATCGGTCACGCCCTTAGCGTTCGCCTCGTCATTGAACCCGCACCGACCCGCTTCAGATGACCCTGATAGTGCACCCATTTCCTCAGTTGGCGCTCGCGGGGAGCGTGCTCGTAACGCTGTCGGACGCAATAAAGCGCCATCACGGTTACAGTACTGCATCTGTGAAGCAGCAAAGGATTATCTGCTTCGCCGGTAAAAGAAATATATAGAGCGGTGCAGAGAGATTGTCGGCGCCGGCATCAACGCATGGGCTTAGTCTCCTACCAGTTTCCTTCGAGCGCGTCTAGATCTCGCTGCAATGCAGTTGGGCCACCGCCCCCGTGGTCCAACTACTTCTGATCGTGACTGTACATAGCTTTGATAGGCCCTGAAGATGCGCCAGAGTGGAGATTCCAAAAACTTCCTGTGTAACGTGACGCTCAGGAAAAAAAAACAAAAAAAAACTGCAACGATATATATATGCTCTGCAGCTTTAATGCACTGAATTAAAACAAAGAAAAATATCTTCATATTCGTGATTCTGGAGTTCTAATAAAGACGATATAAGTGTGTTTTTTTTTTTCAAGTACAGAACACAGGTCGGAGACGCGTTCGAGGCACCGTAGTTTCGCGAACAGTTCTTTGAGGGCTCTGTGCCTGGTCAACTCAAGATCATGCTGTAGATAGAGATTTTCTCTCCGTGACGCTTGAGTGTTTTATTAGAGAACGAGTTTCAATTCGGGGCCTTTCGCTTTCCCCGGTTTTGATCCAACCGTCGCTGAGACCAATTTTCGCGTTCATCGGTATTTGGCGTAAACTCGGAAACCTAGCATATAACGTGGCACTAAACGTGACAGTTTTTCTTAAAGAGACCTCCCATTTTATTTCAAAGGTGCTGTTTAGCACTGCGTTTCAACTAGACGCGCTGGCCTGAAAAAGAACGTAAAGGATTGTTCTTAGAAAGACACGAGAAGCAGTACAGCTGCGCTTTCGTTTTTCCTCCTGATTTTCGAAACGACTGCAGGTAGGTGTGCGCCGGTTGCGTTTACTCGGCAACACAACCATACTTTCACAGGCTAGGCGGTGGCGAGTATCGTTCTCACATCTAGTCTTTTGTGGACCCGTTCACCTCAGATTCTATCTTTAAATATTTCGCTCATATTGTGTTTGTCAGTTTTTTACTCTTTGGTTAAAATAACAGTTTTTCCTCTCTCACAGAATCAAATATTTATATAAATCTACTACAAATGCAGCATTCTGACATTGACGCGCGGTCTTATACAGTCGGTCCTCAAATATGAAGATGTTATATGTACCCTGACTTTCCTGTAACTTGCAGGTGGCTACAACTCAGCGTAATCGCATAATTCAAAGGTTAACACCCTTAAGGGTGTAAAAAGGCTCTCCCAGAAAACTACACGCATGACTACTCTTTCAGCACCATTATTTTGACAAAATACACCTTTCTCAATTGTAAAATAAGGTGCTGTTGCATTGAACACATAGGGCTTCCATCCTTTCAACGACTAGCCACAAGTGTAATTGAATTGAACCGGTTAAGGCGAACATTTAAAAGTAGTTTTCGTGAATTGTATGTAGTAATTAAATCGCTATATTTAAATTTGCACTCGTCACCTGAAATCCACTGTGGTGAATTAAATGTTATTCCGAAACGGCGATTTATATATTTCAAGGAACCTTTTCAAAATGAACATCAGTCTTTTGTAAAGCACCCTCTATTGTATTGCTTTACTTGTATGGCAGTCAATTTTATTGTGGTGAAATGACCAAGGTATGAAATTAAACTGTTTCCCCAGCATTTTTTAGTGACTTAAGTCACCTGTGTCTGCACATGGCAGGTGAAGAAATGTATTGCTCTAGCAATACCACATTTCGGAATTGCATAGATAGAGAACCAACACGAGGATGTTTCCTACCTTTGAATGGAATAAATATAAAGACTGTTTTATTCCAGCGAGATTACTGATGGTAATGTAGTGTTTAACGAGATATATTTGTTTGGGCGTGTTGAACAAGTCATATTTTATCGTTAGTACGCCTCCTTGAGCAATTTTGAAACTAATTTTCTCTAATCAAAATACAATTAAAGACAAAACAAAAACCTTGACCTTTATATCAAATGTTATTATTCAAAACATTTTGCTGAAACGTAATAGACCGCATTGAGTGTTACTAAATAAGAAATCAGTACTAGACAATGCTCACTTATCGTCTCATATAATTTCGGGTCTTCCATAAAAGCACAAATGAAAATATTGCAACCATGTTTTTCCCAATGGATCAATTCGTTTGCACGAAGTTATTGATAATGAAATGTGGCTGCACCCTTTTATGTACTTGTTATATCGGCTTGATGCTCAGCAATCCTATTTCTAGCATTCATTGTAAACACAACACACCGCGTAGGCAGACCGCGTGACATTTACCTCTTATTATTCCCTTATATATACATGATGATAGTTTCCGCCGCATTTGTAGTCAATACTCTCGGCTGCAGGAACTGGGAGGATTTTTCGAAAAGACATGACCAGCGTCAGAGCAGCTGTACATTCAGTCGTTCTCCTGGTTTTGTGAACGACGGCGGGTGAGCGACTGCGGGTGAACGACTGCGAGTGAGTGTGCATCGGTGGCGACGGCTCCAATATCTCCATGTAAGTTTCACTCTGGATAGCGCGGTACGCGCTATCTAGAGGTTAGTTTGAAATCCTAAATTTGAAACATTTTATTCAGCTTGGTTTTTGGATTTTCTATTGTTCTACTGTGTCTCTGATTACCCCTGCTATCTGTTGAATTAACCATTCTCATTAGCCTGCAAAAACTGCTGTAATTTGACTTAGTGGCACTGTTACCCTCCTATAAAACCCAGTATTTAAAGACGCAGTTGTAGTATATGGTTTTTTGGTGGGAACAGCATTCAAAATATAGGAAAAGTATGATGAAACACACAGACAGGGAGCTGACTTACAACTGAAAGTTTATTTCTCTTGAAAAAAAAAGAGAAATAAAGAAACAAACATTCGTAACCAACTAGCCCAGCTACATGCCCTGATGTTGTATATGCCCTCACCTTAATTTATGTTGAGGTTGGCTAAACGTCAGCATACAGTTGCCATACCAGATTCTTAGAACTTCGCTGGTGCTTGCAAAATGTAGTCGGTCATTTTTTATGTTCTGGTGGGTAAACCTCCAAATTTTATTTTTACACAAACGCATTCTGTAGTATATTTACAAGATTAGATCTCAAGTTTTTATTTTTTTGTTGAAGTTAGATTACAAAAGGTGGAAATAACACAAAGGTGCATGCATAAACACTCGAGAGCGTCATGACAAAAGACGAGCTACTTAAGCACTTTTTTGTCAAGGAGGTGCCTGCATTGCATCGTTTTCTTTTAATTTTTGTCTTTGTTGTTGTATGTGGCGCTGTCTGAACATCTATATTGAATGCTGGCAATATAGCCAAATAAATAAAATAAACAAATTAATATGTTTTCGAAGCATGCCAAGAAGATCAACACTTGCGTGAAATTGCTTTGTCCATAGCTTCTTATCAAATGTCTACATTACCATTGAGCATAAATTCTGGAACGCGCTACATTACCATATTTTATCCCATATAACACTAACATATTCGCATCTCTCACAATCCTTTCCTTCTATAACCCACCCATATAGACTACAATGTTTCAGCGTTATTCAATTTGTGTTAATTGTTATTTTTTATATAAATATGCTCACCCTTGTTTTATACCATTTTTTGTCTTAAAGGAAAATAAATGATGATGATGATGATGACCCCTCTTTTATGTTGACAAGTTATATTTATATATTGCAACTATTAGGATTGTACTAAATGCGATACATGTATATCGCACCTCAAATGTTCATAATTTAATTCATATCGTGTTTTTTTGCTGGTTAAGTGGGCATTGAATGTGACAGAAATGAAAAAAATATACTTTTTTGCAATTTAGACATGGCTAATGCGTTACCTGTCATTCCCATTGTCAACAGTTCAAAGAAAACGTGCTATCAAAACAAATTCGAGGAGTTTGTGGTGGCATTTAAAAAAGTAATTAATTACTGATGATGTTTCGAGGAACCTAACCGTAACAAGCTAGGGTGGATTAAGTGTGTCATAAAAACGATTCAAAGGTATTTGAGAAAGAAAATGGATAGTTAAAGGGACTATGAAATGATTTTAGAATCGAATTTCATCCGCCGCACGTCGTAAAAGGTGTGAAAAGAACCACAAGAACACAAAAATAGGGAGCCCAAAAAAATTATTTGCTATAGAACTTTTAAAAGAAAACAGGACTCTTTTGCGCCTTCTTTCCTTCGCCTTTTCACTACGATGCATCCGCGGAAACGGAGCACGTCAGCCGAATCCACGTCGCCTATTGGGTAAGAGCCTACCTCACCAGCACCGCGATCGTAAACAATAAATAGCCGGCGAATGTTTCCTAAAAGTTTTGTTAAATAACATTCAGATCCACATTTTGTAGCATAATTAGAGATGTGTGGCGAAAATTGCCAAATTTGATAATGCTGAGAGCAAAGCGCCATCTATCGTGCGGTAGACGAAGCAATTACTGCACGTGCGCAGTTCGACAGGGCCGACTTAGTTACTTGGGTTTATGTATGATCTCTATGCTTGGGTCGCGACGACCGACGAACATTTATTTTTTTACGTGTTCTTCTCGCGCGTGCCAACTTCCAGCAGCAAAAAAAAGAAGTACTTAAAACAGACCACGACGAGCAAGAACGCTGGATCCACAAACACCCGAGAAAAGTGACAATGGCCAGGAACCCACCGACTCCGACGAAGCGAGCTGCTCAGAATATAGGCCTAGCAGGCACTCCGACTCGGCGCAGCGTTGCTTCGTCGCAAACACCGTCTGCCTACGACCGGCTGGCGTGCTGAATGGAATATGCCCGCGCTACCCTTGTGGACCCTTCCCGTATTATAGTTTGATCGCTGACCTCAATTTTAGATTAAGAGGTGAGGTCAATCTCTTCCCCTTGTTTTCCGAGGCAGTGTTGACGAACACTCGTTGAAAAGGGACTCTCGTCGATTCTATCTTCTTGTTTTGTATGATATAGAGCTGAAATAAACACCGTATGGATTACCTTCGTAATACGGTATGTACACTTTGTTATTGGTATGCCATTTTTATTCTGACAGACTGCACGTCACTGTCGAGCTATAACAGTTCGTGAGAGGTATACGTGCAATGCCGGTCCAAACTTTCTTTGCAGAGTGTCGCGTCAGTATCGAGTTGCAATCGTAAAAGATCGGTCCCGAAGCGCTTACCAACAGCGCGAATACAGCACTTCTATCAAACGCGCGCGTCCGCTCCAAGTGTGAACAGGTATGCTTACTGATTACCAGCTGAACAGGTATTTACGTGGCTCTTGCTGACACTCGTAGTTCAAACGTATCTTTTTTAACGGCAGCTCGCTCCTGCATCTTCGAGGCCGCGAAAAACGCCGCGGCAATTTGTTTCCATCTACGTCGCTTTGCAAACGACTGACACGGGCCGCCTTTTACCAACAATGACAGTTAAGTTGACTTCTGGAGTCTTCACCGGAAGACTCGCTGCACTTCCCAACAGGCATACCGGCGTATGGGACTAGTCCCATGCTGTCGCTGTAGCGCAACATATCTCATTGAATTTCGCTCAGCTGCGATGCGGCGATGAGAGGCGCCGATTCAGAAAATACGTCGGTGACATCAGCGCAGTAAAACCTACTGGCGCACCCCAACTCGTCGCCGCTAACGCCCCCACTCTCCTACTGCCGAGAGAACTTCCGGTTCCGGAAGCAGCGTACGTCACGGCTTGTTTTGCGGTCAGTTGGAGAGAAAGAAAAAGTCGATATTTCATTAATTTTTTGTGTAGAAGTTAATAAACCGAGACGAAAACGGATGCCTGTTCGGCATTCAGTGAACATTGACGGTTTAATGTAAAAGTTATCTTGAAAAAGTAAAAAGGTGATTTCATGGTCTTTTTAAGCGAGTTCGTGGGACTAACAAAAAAAAAGGTGGTTTCCATCCCTCACGTCCACCGCGTTTCACACGGGATAAAGGAGATCGCGGCACAATACGGAGTGATTGTTGTTGTTTCGGCCGAAAACAAGCTGAGTCAGGTTTGCCCTGCCGTAGAAAGGCGTGTTAGCAGAGGGAAAAACAGAACAGTCGGGGTCACACCGTAAGGCATGGCACACAGTTCGCATCATGCACTGTTGGAGCAGTGTACAAAATACCTTTCTCATACGGGCGGGTATGCATAGGTCAAACGGGTCGCTGTTTGAACATCCCTTCAAGAGAGCATCAGAGTTCATTGAAGGGATGTGCATACTCTCATCTTGGGATGCGTTGACGCGACTGTAAGTATCAGCCAAGATGAAGTAGCACCGAAGTTTTGTTCAAGCACAAGGGCAAGCGTCTAGAGATATAGTAGGGGCATACCCGCTCAAAACGGCGGGAACCTCCTGAGTCAGCTAAGCGTTTTTGGCACTGCTACACAGTGAGGTGTCATTCTTGGATTTGGGCTAGCTTCATATCGCTTTTTGTCGCGTTTATCACATGCCATCACGCTGTTATGAATTGTCCCGTGCGTGGTACGCAGACGGGGGTCGTATTACCAACGATGAATGATCCGGAATACATTTTAGCGCTCAAAAAACCGGGACAAAGAGGCGAGAAACAGACAGCACAGAGCGCACTGTGCTGTCTGTTTCTCGCCTCTTTGTCCCTGTTTTTTGAGCGCTAAAATGTATTCCGAATTCCAAAACCAACTAGCCCAACAATCGACTCTGATGAATGATCGTTCTCATGTTTGCCTATCAAAATATTTCAGTTAATACTCAGCCCTCGTTCCACGTGTTTCATCTACGTTCTCGCTTGTTTTTCGCGCTGTTTTCTACAAGGACGAGCTCTAGCAAAACAATAATCTGTACAGGGCACGCAATCACACTTCACAGTCTAATATATTGCGGTATTAGCCGCTGAGGACACCGAGGATCGAATTACCAAGTACAACGCGTACAACAACCAAGTACAACGCGCGCAGACTGGACAGGCTGGAGATGCTCTGGCCGGTTGTGGAGATATGACGTAATATAATGACAGCTTGCCTTAGAAGTTAGCGGTGATCGAGAGTATTTGTAACCAGGCGGACGTTTCGCAAAATGAGTCGGATATTTCTCGGTAGTACCGAATTCTACCCCTAGCACCTGAATAAAGAAATAAAGGAATAAAGAAAGAAACAAAGCAAGAAAGAAAAAAAGAAAAAGACAGACAGACAGACAGACAGACAGACAGACAGACAGACAGACAGACAGACAGACAGACAGACAGACAGACAGACAGACAGACAGACAGACAGACAGACAGACAGACAGACAGACAGACAGACAGACAGACAGACAGACAGACAGACAGACAGACAGACAGACAGACAGACAGACAGACAGACAGACAGACAGACAGACAGACAGACAGACAGACAGACAGACAGACAGACAGACAGACAGACAGACAGACAGACAGACAGACAGACAGACAGACAGACAGACAGACAGACAGACAGACAGACAGACAGACAGACAGACAGACAGACAGACAGACAGACAGACAGACAGACAGACAGACAGACAGACAGACAGACAGACAGACAGACAGACAGACAGACAGACAGACAGACAGACAGACAGACAGACAGACAGACAGACAGACAGACAGACAGACAGACAGACAGACAGACAGACAGACAGACAGACAGACAGACAGACAGACAGACAGACAGACAGACAGACAGACAGACAGACAGACAGACAGACAGACAGACAGACAGACAGACAGACAGACAGACAGACAGACAGACAGACAGACAGACAGACAGACAGACAGACAGACAGACAGACAGACAGACAGACAGACAGACAGACAGACAGACAGACAGACAGACAGACAGACAGACAGACAGACAGACAGACAGACAGACAGACAGACAGACAGACAGACAGACAGACAGACAGACAGACAGACAGACAGACAGACAGACAGACAGACAGACAGACAGACAGACAGACAGACAGACAGACAGACAGACAGACAGACAGACAGACAGACAGACAGACAGACAGACAGACAGACAGACAGACAGACAGACAGACAGACAGACAGACAGACAGACAGACAGACAGACAGACAGACAGACAGACAGACAGACAGACAGACAGACAGACAGACAGACAGACAGATGTAGACAGATGTAGACAGACAGACAGATGTAGACAGATGTAGACAGATGTAGACAGATGTAGACAGATGTAGACAGATGTAGATAGATGTAGATAGATGTAGATAGATGTAGATAGATGTAGATAAATAGACAGATATAGATAGATATAGATAGATATAGATAGATATAGATAGATATAGATAGATATAGATAGATATAGATATAGATAGATGGGGTTCATTTGCGTGCCTGCAAACAGCCAAGTGGCCTGAGCAGTAGTGCAGTGTCCTGTACACCGATACATAAAAGCATGAGATAAAAACACAATCAGGCGAAAATATCTGTTTCACCAAAATAGGCATCGTGAGTCTGTTGCCGACGTGTCATTAGGCAAGTGGCCCGGACACGCCGGGCAAAATCGTCTTCCCAAACAAGGGTGACGAACTGTACTTTCGGAGCACGCACGCTATGGAAGAGTTTCCCTTTTATTCCATTTACGGCGTTGAGGCGATTCTGAAACTCACTCAGTCGACTGGAAACGTTTACGAGAATCACGTCTCCAGCTCTTTCTGCCTTCTCCTCATCCGCTCAAACGATTCGTCCATTGTTGAGGAATACCTCTATCGCGAACCCGACTGTGGAGAAAGATTCATTTTGATTCTCAACTTTCTAGCTAAGCAAATACCACGATTGATTAGGCCGAGTGAAGTGCCTCTTGAAATGACTCGAGAACACGAGCCTTCCCACGCGGACTCTTCCCGCTGCGGCATTTGCTACGAAAACTTTAGCAAGAAAATGAAAACTCGCGACCACGACCAGATGACGGGAAAGTATGCACTCTTAGAAAAAAGGGTATGGATAGTGCTCCCTAAGGGGAGGAACGGTCTTGTAACCTATGTTCCTTTAGAAAGGGAGAAACCTTCGTCTCTAAAACAGCGGAGCAAATAGATCCTCCGTCGCCTGCATCTCATTATGGCGGCCCTGACTCGAGCAAATCGAGCTCAATAAGGCTTAACGAGGACGGTACGTCTCTTGCACGGGACGAGAAGAGTAACAAATAAAGGCGTAACACGAGCTTTCCGCGAACTGTGTTTATTTCCTAAGCCAGATTCCCCCCGCAGGTACAAAAACTTGCGTTTCGAAAGCAGTTACTCAGTCTTCTCGTCGCCAGCACTGCGATGTTGAAAGGACACAACCGATCCCTACTGAAAAAACCCGTATAAAAATTCATACTGGTTGACCCGTATATCTCATACGGTGTTATGGGATACGGGTCTCCCGTATGATACTGGGAACCCGTACCTGTACAGGTTGACCCATTCAGATACAGGAACCCGTTCAGATACGGGGCCCGTACCTGTACAGGTTGACTCGTTTAGGTAAGGGAAACCGTGCCTGTACGGGTCGACCCGTTTAGATATAGGAACCCGTACCTTACAGGTTGACCCATTTAGATATAGGAACCAATATTTATGCATGTTCATCTGTTCAGATAGAGAAACCTATATCTTTAAGGGTTTATCCGTTCTGACGCAGTAATAGGAATCAACATGGTGTCCAACGTGTGCAAACGGATGGATGGATCTTTGCAGGTTTAACAATTCGCATGCATTTGTCATGCAAAGAATGAGCATGAGCCAGGTCATTTCAGGTTATACGTGTATTTAGTGAACGCAAATTGGCATCTGCAGAACACCAACAAGAAGCTTAACCTCTAAGCAAGCTTAGAAGTCAAACTTCTAGTTAATATCCTGCAGTAGGATATTAACAAATTTGCATACTGCAGTAGATTCACCCGAGCTGTCCTCTTCCCTGGAGAGGCCTCTCGAGGATGCCTCCATAGGTACTCGTTGAAGGCATCTGGAGGGGAAAAGAATACAACAATAAGTCATGTATATCTACAGTTTCCTGAAAAATTTAATATTTTACTTCCTGCAATTATAAGTAAGCAATTTCCGCTACAATTTATGCTTTGTTAATATCTTGTGATACCATGTAGACCCCAAGAGTAACTTTTTACGATTACGCAGTCTGCTTAAAACAGCAGGCATGCATGATTCGGCCCGAAAGTTTTGAACCAGTTCAGACCGAGTTCAGAGGAGTCCAGAAGCAGTGCGCAAGTCGGGCTGCGGCTGCGTGAACTTAAGCTGCAGCGTTACAAACGACCCTGTAATTGGTTTCCGAAAGACCGAACAGTTCCCATCTGTTACTGCATGAACGCTGAACTGACTTCGGCCAGCGCAAGATTCTGTGGAACTGAGGCTGAGCTCGTGCAGCACTGGAATAAATCGAACAGGCCAGTTCAGCGTCCATGCAACTTCCGGTTGAATCTAATGAGTCAGTTCTTACACTATTTGAACGAGATCGGCCAGTTCAAGCAAATCGAAAATACCTAGTGTGACTTTCCACAACTATGCACTTAAAGTTTGCTTGCAACAGTGTGTCCCTTGCATTTCAGTGTTTAAGAAAATTATAGACCTTGGAGCAGGGGACAAAAAGGAACGGAAAGACACGAAGCTCCAGAGCTTCGTGTCTGTCTGTCCCTTTTTTTCCCCACGTTCCCGGGTAACCACGTCTATCCTTAGCCAGCTTGCCTGCCTGTTAACTGAAGTAAAAGTATGTTCTATAAATCTAAATATGTATTTTCAATTATGAACATGGGCCTCTGATTGCCTACAACCGCTAACTTATTTCATGCCCAACAATGTCACCATGGGAACAAGTAAAAGGAACACTGAACACACAATTCTCGACCGGCAGTTTTAGTGCGAAAGAAAGATTTTGACCTACAATTGTTGTTCTGGGCATGTATATAAATTGACAACACAGATTTGATATCAAGAACCATTTAACTAATTTAATATCCATGTTACGACCCTTCAATGGTCTATTCATACGAGATAGTTCCCTGCACTCTAAGAAGAAAAAGGGTGTAGTCGGGTGCATCAGGCGCTCATGCACCCTTTTCCTGAAGGACGCACCCTCCGTTGTCCAGCCAGTGTGCTTGTACACCGACAATAAGCATCCCCCTCTCCCTTAAAACATCTAGGTGTACCAATGCACCGCCACGCTAGCCAGGCGCCCCGATCAGCTGGTGCTTGGATTCCCCCATGGAGGTCACTTTTTGGGATGGGCAGTTTTCTTAGGAAGTATGGAGCTATCGTGTTCCCTCGGTATTGACAGTAGAGTGGACGCTATGCTTGTTTTAGACCAATCGGGTCTCCGGGTAGGATCAAGTGACTACAGTCTCCAAGCTAGAGATAAGGCAGAACACGGCACCAGCCTGAAGGCCAAGGCCACGGATAGCATCCACTGCACTATTAACTTTGGGTCGAACTTTCAAGAGGATATAAGCGACAAATCCTTTCATTGTTGGGTTGCCCCTGAAGATAAGCCTTTGCGAGGGTGGCCCCTTTGGCCTTGAAGGAGCTGCAATTTTCATACTCATTTCTTTTTCTTTCTCTCCCTAAGCTGAAAGCATAGAAGAAGGCGCGCAGTTGCCGGACCAATGAACCGAAGGCTTTTTTTATCCCTCGACTCCTCTGTCTGAGCGCGGATACGGCAGGAGTGTGATCACGTGGTAAAGGTTTCACGGATGACGTAGTAGCTTTTTTCGACCTCGGAATATCTGCTTCCCGGCCTAGTTGCTTGTGTGCTGTGCTGAGACCAGCGGGACTGCCGTAGATTTCGCTCGCGACAACGTATTCGAGTGTACCAAGATTTCCAGTGTTTGAAAAGTCGTACGCGTGTATCGGCAACAGTGGATTTCTTCAAAAAAGCCCAAGGAAGTTATGTGATGTGTTTAGTGTTCGGTTCGGCAAATTACTGCTTCGGCCACATCGTGTTGAATCTTCACGGACCCCTTTCTTTTCGTTTTTGTGTTTGTGTGGTTCTGCAGTGCCCGTGTCGATATATATATTGGATTACATATTTCAAGTCCGGTATTTTCATCGTAAGTGCACTGCAACCTACTCCTTTGCAACAACTGACTGTTCCGTTCCGGATTACCTCTAGAATTAGGCAGTGTCTATTTTCTAGCAGCCGGGAGAATAATTTCTCCGAAATTCTATCGGCAGTCGCCTGCCATTAGCTGTATACAATCATGTGACAACTGCAGGTGGAATACTGACTTTCTTATTCTCCTGGCGTTTTGTGAAAACACGTTTTTGTCGATGCACGTTTTGTAGACACGTTTCATCGACACTAACGTTTCATCGTCACTCGTTACGCAAAATGCACGCTGCAGGGACATTTTGTCGCGCGTGTGTCTACGAGGCACGTGCTCACCGACCCAGCCGACCCGTTCGCGCCGCTTCGTGGCGACAGTCTGCGGCGGCTAATTACAAAACTGTTAGGTCACCTATCCCCATAGACTTCACTTCGCGGATACATTCTGGGGCGGCTCGTTACAAGAAAAGAAAGGAGAGAAGCTAAAATAGAAAAGCTAATCTGAGCTGTCGATGAAACGTCGTTCGATGAATTAACGGCGACTGCCGGTGGATATTTCTGGAAATAATTCTACGGGCTGCTGGCAGAATGGACACTACCTAAGACTCACCCCCGGTGCTTGTTTGCTTAGTAATCTTTTAAGTTGTGTAAAAGCTCCTTTGTACGTCTTCAGATATCACGGATTGCTTGCAGGTTTGTACTTGTTTACGGAATAGGCTGTCTAATAAACTTCTATGAGATTTGAAAACAATACCGTGTGTCCGTTTACCTGCCTTATTGCAATCACCGGGGCGCATACATTTTTTACTGTTTTCCTTGATGTCTTAAATAGGTTTATGAAGTTATGAAACGGGTGCATAAAGTGGTGTAGCCATGCACCTTTGAACCGGGTGCATCTGTGTTCTCTCCGAATTCAGCGAGTGTAGAAAGAGGTGTAACAGTACACTATTGAACGGGGTGCTCCTGTGTTCCCGTTGAGAGCAGTAGGTGTATCAAGGGGAGGAATGGTACACTATTGAGCAGGGTGCGTCTGTGTTCCCTTTGAGTGAAGCGGGTGTATGAAGAGGTGCAATGGTACACCATCGAATGGGGTGCTTCTGTGTTCCCTTTGCGTGAAGCGGGTGTAGAAAGATGTGTAGCCGTACACCATCGAATGGGGTGCACCTGTGTTCCCTTCGAGTGAGATTTCTGTAGAAAAAGGTGTAAATGTGCACCGCACCAACGGGTGTACACGTACTCCCATATTTGGGGTGCGCTTGTATTCCCCCAAAGGGTGTAGTATATGTGACGAGCACTTACACCTCCTATGGGTGTACCCCGTGACACCCTTTTTTTTTTAGAGTGTGGTAAGAAAACTGAGCAATAGAAAGGAGGAACACCCACGGTGAGAAGGCAGTTCAGAAAAAATGGGGTTGTATTTAAAGGACAGAGCCAAACATAGTTCGGTTGTAGCAGTTCTAGTGAACAAACAGACTCACTTTCACAACTTTGCTAGTGCCAGCTTTTCGTTCAAAAGAAAAAAATAAGTGCCTCAGCAGAAGGTCCTGCAAGCAGGCCACTGATATCATGGACCTCCCCCAAAACTTGCAGGGATTAGCAGATATTTGCAATGCGAAGCATGTTACTGTGAAACCTCCTCAGTGTGAATACATCAGAAAGCACCAAGGGACCTAGATGACCGTGACAAGGTCACTTTACTTTTCTTCATATATTAAAAACAAAGAGGGAGATAGGGCTTCTTCATTTCGGTTTTGCGCTCAGAGCTTCACGTTCCTAAAGCTCGAACTAGTCGAACCGTGACCTTTCAACAGCCTATAACACTGAAAGTTCTGAAAGCCTTGGAATATTTTATCATATTAATTTTGTCGTAGCAGATTGCAACTTCAGAAACCATAAGGTTTGAGTGACTCACCAAGTATGAGACATCTGTGAGAAGTGGGCACTTACTGCTGCCAACTTGACTGGAGTCAGGGCCCTCTCGGCGACAGCGCCCTTGAAGCGCCGGCATAGCACCCCAGTCACACTCCGCCCATGCAGGTTCTCCCTGCCGAAGATCAACTTCGTGGCCTCTTTAACGAACATGGAGTCTCTCCGGGCTCCCCTCACGTAGAACAGTTTGTCCTTTTCCACCAAGACACCATGGCAAAGGTGAACCTAGAAATAGATAGAAATGCTGTACAGGAAATGCAGCCAGCCATTGGTCCCGATCTCATTGATCTTTCGGAAACTTGTGCAGACGTCTGCCGCACAATGCCACTTTTTTCGGACGCAGGACATGCAAGGCAGCTCTTCACGCAACATCTTGGGGGTATTCTTTTCAAAGCCAATCACAGAAATTCACCACGGGCACTCACTACTCGTCTCCAACTTCTCAATGTAAAGAACACCTCATCTTGAAGTACAGAACAGAGAGTGGAACAAACATAACTGCAAAAGAATCGCATAGCAAACAGTTCCAGTCACGCATGTCGTCTGCTATGCACACAAAAAAAAAAACACGGAGGGGAAAACAAAAAAGCTCACGGTCGGGTGTAGCCACGTGACTTCCGCCCACTCACTCCCTCCTCTCCACTTCTCCGACCTCCGTGCGCGGGTTTCAGTTTCGGTTCTGAGCAGTTGCGTTTTTTGGCTTTAATAAAAATATATGTGACTGTTGCAAAATATTAATTTGGTAGTCTTTCGACACCATTAAAAATCGGCTGGCAAAAAATGAAAACTTTTATTGGGGGGTGGAAGTGTCCGTTTAAGTGAGTTCAGAGTAAAGAGAGAAAGCGAAAGAAGGTTACCAATTATAACACAATTTTAATTGGGCTACTTGGTACATGATTTATGAAAAAGCTCGAAATAAGACAAGGACACTAGATAGAAAACGTTTCAGAAAAGTGCCAATTAATTGGGAAGAAATATCTTATCAATGCCCGGCCCTACTCTTTACATTCATCAGCATTTTGAAGCAGCCCGATGGTTCAATTTAAGGAAGCATATAAATAACCTGATTCAAGGAGCTGTGGAAACAATAAAATTTAGTCACTTGCCCAATATCTGGAATGAATATTCCATGAAATTCTGAACTTACCTCGTCATCAGCCTCTGCAAGCACTGGCACACACTCGGGAAATGCCTCCGGCGGGCCTGCTACAAGATCCGCTGCTGGAACAGCAGCATCAGCGGCCGGTACAGGTCGAGCGTGATCCACACCAGCTCGCACTACGTGAACTGAAGCAGGAGCGCCAGCTGCAGGAACCACTGCTGGGCAAGCTGGAGGAGCTGACCCAACACCGCCAGACGGGACATTGTCCACTGCAACGTAATAAAACACTCTTTAGAAACAAGACACAGTTCAGGAGTCAACCGATTTTTTGGACGCCAAAAATTCAGACAAGCTTGATTATTCGGACTTCAGCACTTTCCTGGTTCGTTGATGGCATGAGGGCTTCATAGTACTTCATGCCACAGAAGACTACCGGCAGTGTGCTTATTTGTTTTTCCGTAACACACCGGGACTAGAAAAGTAGCGCGAGTAGGACACAAAACAAAAGGATGAGAAACAAAACCAAAGAAGAAAAAGAGGAAGAAAAGAAATGCGCTCAAGTTCGCCGGCAGTGGGCGGCAGAGAGGTTGTTTAGTTTACAAAAAAAATACCGGTGAATAGCTAATGATTATTCATGCCAAGCATTTCCAACGGTTTGCGAGATATAAGCTCAATCTTTCTGACGAAATCCAATGCTGTAGCAGATCGTCTGCTCACCTTTTAACCAGTTGCACAGTTGCGTCGCTAGGCACAATCTGCCGCCCGATTAAAGTTCAGCCTTGTTGGTGCTGTGGTCATGCCTACGACCAGCTTCCTCACTCCCTCCTCCTCAACAAAAAGAACTCCTTTCTCCCCAATGACGAAAGGATGTGTGCTGGCCGGGCTCATCAGAAAGCGCATATTTAAAATGTTTTGACTGACAGAACAAACTTTCACTTCGAGCCTCATCTATGTGCACAGACAATGGTGTCTTGGTATGACATAATTGTTTGACATACTGCAGAACCAGAAAAATATTTCTTCAATCAAAGCAAAAGTGCTGCCGAGCAAAACGGGCTCATCGCCATCAGCAACAAGAAACAAACTCTCAAAGCACCATTTGCACCCTAAGAGAAGAAAAGAGAATTATAAACACCTCTTAAACTCATTGATACATTGAGGCACCCCTGTAGTATATGCTTACTACTGTTTGCGACCAAAAAAAAAATTAAAATTACTTTTGATCTTTCAGATAAAGTGTGGGCACATAATGTGTAGTGTGTGAGGTAAGCAACTGAAAGTGCCTCCACGCTTACCTAGTAGTGCCAGCAGCTGCTTCTTGATAGCGTCCTCTCTATCTGGGGCTCCTGCTCTAGGTTCAGCACCCTCTGCTTTGCCGACCTCAGCTTTTCAACCAGTCGGGCATGCTCCCCAAGCGACACAGCGGACGTCCTGTCCTCTGTCTTTTTTTTTTCTTGTACTTGCCACCCACTGCAGGGGATGGCGACATCAAAATCTGGGAAAGAAAAAGGTCCAGGTGTTGTAATATTTATTTAATATAAACTCCAACACATAATTGTTACACACATAGTTCACATTAAATTGCTCCCCCCCCCCTTTATTTTTTGGGTGCAGGTTTCAGCCCTATACCTGTGATTGCCCCCTCCCTGAAGAAATGCTTCCAGACGCCCCTGACAAGATATCCGGTATTCACTGTCAGTACAGGAAATAATTGGTATATCGTCCTTTACATACTGTAGTGCGTAAAGGACGATACCTGTTGTCAGAAAACACTGTGTAGGTAAACGAAATAGTATGATAAAATATTGTGTTAAAAGGTACTTATAAGTTAGTTAGAAAGTAAAATATGATAATACTACTTTGCACCCAGTGTACTTTCTATGAGGAACGTAAACTCTCAGTTGCTTTGTATTTGCAATTCAGTGCTTTTATATACGATAGCACCTATAAGCAAAGCATATGCACTTTAGGCGTCTGTTGGTCCGAGGATTTATAACTGCTTTTGAAAACAGCATGTGCCGGCACATTATAATTCAGAAAAGAGAAACATGCCGCCGGCACTTTGCCTCAAACCCACAACTGTTGGAGTCTAAGCCGGGCATCGTATACGCTTCACTACGAGCATACATGGGTAAGCATTTGCGAAAAAGCTACTGGTTGCAGGCAAAAGCTGCGTTGATGCACGTGCCAGTGACTCAACGCCGTTGTTGCCATAGCAATGTGCCCCGCATCTGGTCGCAGTCGCACATAGCCACATCTGAGGAGAGCTCTGTGAACCAGACTTGAGTATCATCTTTCGTTGTCGGTATGCGAAAGCGGGTCTCACCAGAGGAACATTACGCAAGCGTGCTGAGGCACAGTGAAAGCAAAGTGCCTAGGGTACTTCGGAACAACATAAAACATGTTTGTTGAAAGCTGGAGAGGCAAGTAGCAACAAGAGGACCATTGAAGCGGATGAAAAGATTAAAGAGAGGAAACTTCGGCTGCAACGCAAGCAGGACGCCAAACAAATGAGGACGTCTTGCGATAGTGGAGAAGAGATGTAACTTCGTGTACAGCGAGATTTTGACTTTACTTAGAGCAGGTGAGCACATCTCGTAAGACTGAAGAGTGTCGAATTCAGATTTAATGCGGCCGAGAAACGGGCAGGAGAGTGTCTCTTGAAATTGAAGAGGGACAACTGCAGCTACAGCACAGTCGAGATCAGGAGAGGCCAAGCTGCGGCACTTTGTGTGTTAAAGTGCGGCTTGTGGTCCACTTTCATAGAGCGTTCTACCCACCGGATCTGTGTACCAGAATAGCAAGCAATTTAAAAAGTGTCTGTACAAATAGTCCTGACCAGCCATAATGAATGGACACAATTACTCATAAAGCGAACAAAATGCGAGATATTCTTTAGCCTGACCGTTCAATTTTACCCACAATTACTGCCCACTGGTAACGGAAGTGAAGTATGCTGCTGATTTGTAAAAGGGAAACAAAAGACGAACCCCCCCCCCCTTCTGAACAGAGTCGAAGATGACGTAAGAAAAACAGCCTAAAGGCACACATAAACCTCGAACCTTGAGTTCAATACCATAGGGATGGCCACATGCTTCTTTTTCAAAGCAGCAACCAGCTCAGCTCGTGTCTCTGTAAAACAAAACATGCACACTGAATTACATCTCAAAGTCGTCGTGTTCGTCTCCCTTTCCCTTCTTGTATCGGGGTTTATAAATATGACCGTTCACCAGCCAGCCTGCGCTATAACCCTTGTTTCAAAAATTATTTTTTTCGATATTTTTACCCATTAAATGCACCACCTAGTCGAACTTATGTGGTAAATTTGTCGAGCTTACAAAGCCGATTTGTTGCGATTCATTTTGAGTGTCGTGGCTACCGTCTGGAGCGCCCTGTAGTTAAACAACGTAAAACCCTTTGCTCTTGCCGCCCAGCTCTTCACAAATCGGGCGCAAGGACCGAATGGGGCGCAAGGACATATTCGTGCCCACCACATTTCGCGAATTTTAGACGCCGGAACGGGGGACGCCGGAACGGGGGCCCACGAAATTTTCGCTTTCCACGTGTCCTTAAATTTCGCTAATTTTTGGACGCGTGAAATTTGCAAAAAATCGGGGGCTGGCGAACATTAGGGAGTGTTCGTAGACCGCGTTTCCCCCTCCGCAACGAAGATGCGCCTGCCCGCCGATAGTCTTGACTGTAGAGCTCCGGGTATATAGCGGATTGCGGAGGGCGTTGCGGGACAGCGAAAACGATTTACGAAAACTCCCTATTAACGGTTTGCAGTATACGTTGTGCTTCGAGCCCCTGATGCGTAGAAAACAACTTACCATTCCCCGGCGCACGCTCCAACAGCCTCCCAGTAGACGCTTTTCGGCACGTCGGGGTCGAAGTCGCCAACGCTCGCCGGTTTGAACTTCTTGATACGGTTCACCACGCTGACTATTGCCTTCGCGCCGTCAATATAAATCACGTACGCTTAGTACATATCGACACCGATACACACCGATCGAGATAGCCCTAACGTCAATGCGGCTTTGGTTCGCAGCACTGGCTGCATGGAGAATAGAAGGGTAGGAGAGGGCATGACGTCAGCCGCGTAGCCTCCACAAGCCATGCTCCCTTGACGCCTCGCCTCTTTCTCATTTTCCTCCTTGCTCTCCTCACTTACCATGCCAACGTGACCACATCACGTGACCGTAGCCAGCATTGGTCTTGCTATGGGGTACTAGAATACACCAGTCCAGCCTTCGTCCTGATAAAACTTACCGGACGGAGCGCGCGCAAGCCTGGAAGGGGTCCTTCTACAATCAACCACCCATCTCACACGTGACATGTCACGCGCACCAATCACCAGACAGATCTGCGGTCACGCTGGGCACAAAATCGTTTAAACTTTTTATGACTAGGCTTCACCAATATTGCAACGTGCCCCCTCCTAGTACTTCTAACTAATACTTCTAACCTCCTTCACTGGCTGGCACTGGCCGGCTGGCCAGCGGCGCTGGTATGTAAGGATTGGATTGGATTAAATAAATAATCTGCCTTAGTTTATATTAATACTATTATTACTCAAAAGAGTTTTAGAACATTTAAAAGCATAGAAACTTACCATGTTAAGTTTATTTATTGTTAAGAAAAACATCGTTTGTCCGTCGTTGGTTGTTTTTCTGCACTCTGGCTTGCAGCTACGAAATCCAATCCAATCCGACGTCAATAAACCGAAACCGAAACTACCGCGGTACAGGGCTCAAAGCTATGAAGCAAACTCTCGTTTATCTCGGCCTCGCTTCCCATGGATTTGGTTTTCTCATTTTATGACTTTAAATATGCATGTCATAAAATGGTTGAGTTTGATAGCTGAAACTGTTAAACTGAAATGACCTAATATGTGATTTTCTGATTAAAATTCTTTATTGAAAAAAATATCACAGTTTAGTTTCGCGGTGAGCGCGTTCCCGTCGAGGTCTGATAATTTCTGGTCGCGTTAAATAGACCGATTTCACCGGCCAGTTTGACTACGCCACCGCTGCCGCAATGCAGCGAGGGAACTTTAGTCTTTGGGCACGTGCGACAACCTCGCTGGAGCTCTTCGTGTGCAGAGCACGAGAAGACACGAGCCCTCGCGTGCACGGCCGTCTGCCTCCTGTGAACTAAAGTTATGGCGGCTTTACGCATGCGCCCAACGCTTAGTGAGATCGGTCTATTGTGTATACCGGTTGAGCCTGTACAAGGTTACCGACCGCCGGTTTAAGTGCCGGCGCCGGTAAGGCGTTACCGGTCGCTCCGATACGTGGTTGCTGTTAGCCGCGCATCGATTACTGGCCACCGGTACGTTATTACGGCCCACCAGTGTGGCGTACCGGCTTCGCCTGTACGTGTTCACTCGCCGCCTGTACATGATATGGGCAACCGACAAGGCGTATGGGCTTCGCCGGTACGTGGTTACCGGTTACCGGTGTGGCCTACCGGCTGTTCCCGTCCGTGTTTACCGGCCGCCTGTACATGGTATGGGCAGCCGGTACGGCGTATCGGCTTCGCCAGTACGTGGTTACAGGTCTCCGGTACAGAGCTACCGGTTACCGATATGAGAATACAGGACTCCGGTGTGAACCGGTATAGGCCGGTATACATTTGTACAGGTTTTTTTCAGTAGGGATACCCAGTTACTTCGCGTACTTCAAATCTTACCTCTGCTGTTCCTCAAGTCACAATTCTTTCGCCAACCGCACATCACAGAGAAATGGCAAACCAATCCGCGAAACCAAAAGCCGCTCTCAAAAGAATAAACTCGAAGCTGCTGTTTACCACGTAGCGTGAAAGAAGGTTAAATCGCTTGCCAGGAGATGGCAGGGTCAAGCAGAGTAATTGCAAGTAGCTAGGCTAGGTGGCGCTAGGTACCGCCCAATTCATGTTCAAAAAAAAATATTTTTTTATATCCTCAGGCTATTTTTGCGCTTCGGGATCCTCTACTATACACACATGTACACACATTACGGATAGTAGAAGCATCAGGTGAACATACATTTAGGGAATACTCACCATACTTGGGTAGTAATTCAATTACAGTAATTGAGTTAGGGTAATTTAAGTACTTTTCTTGGGGAATTGTAATTGTAATTAATTACTTTCGGCTAAGAGGAATTGTAATTGTAATTTAATTACTTTATAGCATCAGTAATTGCTAATTTCAGGCACAATTACAATTAATTTTGCAAAACTTTGCGGCGCCGACGGAACCTCTCTGAAAGCCTCAGCGCTCGCACAAGCAGCCTAGCTCTCGGTGAAACATTCGCACAAAGACACGCACTCACACCCTGGCACAACCTAAATAATGTCGCATTGTTTGCTGTTTTGTTCCTTACACTGCGGGCTGAGAGACAATCCTCTCTGGAGCCTATCTTAACGGCGCCGTGTAACGCCGTCTGCAGCGGGAGCGGAAAACAATAGCGTAAACATGCCAAAATATTGAAAGAAAAGAATTGAGCTTCATCGTTCAGCCGAAATTGGGAATTTTAATTGTCTATGAAGTTATTTTTCTTTTTTTTGTGTCAGTTTTTTTACGTTCCTCTTTCAGCACTGTCGCATATTTGTATCTTTGTATTGTTTTCAAGTCTATTTCCAGTTTCATTTCATTTCATTTCATTTATTGTTCCCTCAAAGCGCCCGGAGGCATTACATCAGGGGGGGGACAGACAAAAGAAAAAGTTCGCTGCAAAAACAAGAAAACACTAACATTGAAAACAGCACGCGACAGATCGCGCACACATACACAGCATACTATATACACAACAGCTACACACCAGAGAGCGTACAAAATTAAACTGACTGAAATAATTCTTCACATACACTCCTAAACTGTGCACAGTCTGAGATATCAACCACACTTTCAGGGAGGTCATTCCATTCATGAATAGCCAAGATCAAGGGCGACTCTGAAAAATGCTTAGTGCGACATAAGGGTAGCCTAATTTTATGACGGTGATCATGCCGAGGAAAAATCCTATGGAGCGGAAGTAAAAGTTGACTTTTAAGGTCAGCGTTGTAATAATACACGCGATGAAGAAAAGCCAGTCGTGATACTTTCCGTCTATTACATAAAGGAACAAGGTCAGCTCTTGTTTTTAGTGCTGTCACACTCGACGTAAAGGAATAATCTCTAAGAATAAAACGCACGGCTCTGTTGTGAACAGACTCTATTTTTTTAATTAAATAATCTTGCCATGGGCTCCAAATAATGCTCGCATATTCTAGTTTTGAAAGAATAAAAGATTTGTAAGCTAACAGTCGAACGTCACTTGGTGCTAAAAACAAGTTCCTCCTAAGATACCCTAGAGATCGATTCGGTTTGCTCACAATATGATCAATATGCATTTTCCAGTCGAGATTATCCGTTAGAAATACTCCGAAGTATTTGTAATGAGTTACATTTTCAAGAATTGCTCCATTAACTTTATAATCAAAGCCAGACTTAGACTTAATTGTAGCAAAAGTAAGAAGCTTGGTCTTTGTAATAGTGATATCCATTTGCCATTTAACGCACCATAACCATAGCGAATCAAGGTCACGCTGGAGGGCGAAGCTATCTTCGTTCGAGATAAAGCGCCTGTATATTACGCAGTCGTCAGCGTATAGCCGAATTTTTGAACAAATTAAGTTAGGTAGATCCTTAATGTAAATTAAAAAGAGAAGAGGGCCGAGGACGGAGCCTTGCGGGACACCGGATTTTACTGAGATACTTCGAGATGAGTCGTTATGGATCGAGACTGATTGAGTTCTTTCAGAAAGGAATTCTTTGATCCAGTCTACAAGAGACTGATGCATATTAAGTGACTTAAGTTTACTTATCAAACGCTGGTGCGGGACCCGATGAAACGCTTTCGAAAAATCGATAAAGATAGGGTCAGTTTGCGTTTGTCAATGAATGTTGTCATGGATATTAGTGATAAATTCAAATAACTGAGTTTCACACGACTTTTCTTTACGGAAGCCGTGTTGGTTAGGAAAAAATAAATTAATTTCTGTAAGGTAATTCACAATATGGCTGTAGATCACATGTTCCAGAAGTTTACAGGGTATGCTAGTTAGGGAAATGGGACGGTAGTTATTGGCGGACGTAGCATCACCGGATTTAAAAATAGGGGTATCTTTTGCATATTTCTAGTCCTTAGGTAAGTATCCTTGGTCTAGACTTTGTTGAAATAAAAGCTGCAGAAGAATACTCGAGACCGGCAGCGCGAGTTTGAGCAGTTTGGACGTAATTCCGTGACTACCGGGGCTAGTTGAATTGGAAAGGTTGAGGATAAGCTGCCTTATCCCATCAGAATCAACAAAGATGCGATCATGGAAAGAATTATTATAAATGTTATCACAGGCAGGTAAAGGAAATGACTCATCAGTGAAAACCCCTCCAAAGAATTGATTAAAAGTAATCGCACTTTCTAAATCGGACAACGTATCCCCATGGATGTCAGAAAGACCGCTCGGGGCATTTTGACTTTTCGGAGGGCTAATGATTTTCCAAATTTTTTTAGGATTTGAAGTTAGTAGTTGTTTAAGAGTGCCACCAAAGAATCGTTGTTTGGCATCTTCAATTGCCTGCTTACAGAGTTTAGAATGGTTTAAATATTTGTCCCAAAAGGTCGTACTATTATGCTTCTTTGCACTTAAAAAAAGTCGTTTTTTGGTGTTAAGGAGGCCTTTTAGATACCTCGAGAACCATGGCTTTTGTGTATTGGAAGGTATTTTGATTTTAGGAACAAATAGATGCATAAGTTCTAAAAGCCTGTCCTTGATTAGAGTCCAGTTATCTTCAACTGATCTGAGACTAAAAGAACCCTGAAATTCGATAAGGAATGACTCGAGTGCCGAAGTAATCTCCGGTAGGTTTGCCCTAGCATAATCAAAGATGACTTTATGTTATTTTACTCCGGATATTATTTGCATAAGCATTTTGGAGACTGACCTCACACCTGTGAATATTGTCACCAATGATTCGGGATTTCCGATTCGGTCCCTATATAGTTCTGAGACATAATAATTCCAGCTCAATGTAAAAGATTTACATTAGCATGATGTTTTATGTGCATGCGGTCGTATTAGCGCGTGTGGATTTGATTTTTCTGTTAACACTTGCAAAATAATCATATATGGCTAACTGCCACATTTTTATTTGCCTGGCCTACAAAAGTCTGTCAGCACAATTTTTCTTAGTGATCTGGCGTCTTCCAGCATATAAACTAATTATTATTTATTAAAAATAAAAGAACGTGGTACTTTATTGCCCAAACCGTAAAGTTCTTTCATAAATTTAACAAAATTCATAAAAGAAAAGTGCAATACGTGACAATTACGCAGTGATGCTTAAGCCTCCTCAAACATTCGGGCGAGGAATGAACAATTACGTTGCATTTCATAAACTCGTTTAAAGTTCTGTTGCCCAAGGCGGGTCGCTCTGAGAAATAAGTAATCGTAAATTAATTGCATTACTTTTACAAGTAATTTGTAATCGCAAACGGACCAAAGAGGACTGATATTACGCTTACTGGGGTTGGTGGCGTCGACATTCCGAGAGAGCAGTGTGCCTTTGTTTTAACTGATATGTTTGTTAAGGTTTTTTTTAGTGACGTTGTCTCATGTTTTCCTATGTATCCAGATTATGATTTTTCCCCATGGATCCACTTATACTTGATTATGACGGAATTGTTAAACTTATTGACAATTTGAAAATATCTTCTTCTTGCGGCATTGACAATATTACCCCTAAATTTATAAAGCATACTAAAATTTACATCTCCGTTTATCTTGTTAAAATTTTTGAACAATCCCTTAGCCTTGGCGTCTTGCCAAGTGACTGGAAAATAGGGAAGGTGGTTCCGTTTCACAAAACAGGTGACAAACATAGTCCTCTTAACTATCGACCCATTTCCTTAACCAGCACGCCTTGTAAACGTTTATAGCACATCAGTTACTCTCATCTGGTGAATTTCTTAGATTCGAATTTTTTTTTTCGCCTTCACAACATGGCTTTCGCAAATCACTGTCCTGTGAAACTCAACTTTTAACTTTCACTAATGACCTCATTTCCATCCTTGACCGTGGATCCCGGGTTGACTGCGTGTACCTCGACTTTTGCAAAGCGTTCGATAAAGTTTCTCACACACTTCTATTTTATAAACTTAGTAAACTTAAAATAGACCCGAATGTTTTGTCATGGATTAAATGTTTTTTAACTGATCGTTCTCAATTTTTTACTACCAGTGAAGCTAAGTCCTCTCTCAGTCCCGCTATTTCTGGTGTTCCCCAAGGGTCCGTTTTAGGGCACCTTTTGTTTCTTATTTATATAAATGACCTACCCATGTGTGTATCATCATCCATTTGTTTATTCGCCGACGACTGTGTAATCTACCGTGAAATTACTAACGATTGTGATACCGCACTTTTTCAAGGTGACCTATGCGTGGTATCCGACTGGTGTAACGTTTGGCAGATGTCTCTTAATACTAATAAATGTAAACCTATAAGTGTCTCTCGTGGTTTCAAGACCCCATCGTCATACTCAATTTGTAACACTCCTCTGCAGTTTGTGTCTTCTTATATATATCTTGGCATACATATTACTTCTAACATGTCATGGAAAGCTCATACTGATCACATTATCGACAATGCTAACTCTATGCTTGGCTATCTCAAAAAGAAACTTCTCTTCAGCCCCTATGCCCCTCAAACTAATTTTATACCAAACTCTAGTCCGCTCAAAGCTCGAGTATGCTGCAGCAATCTGGGATCCCGGCCAAACGACGCTCATGAATAACATTGAAGCCACGCAAAATCGTGCAGTGCGTTTCATTTTCTGCAATTTTCACCGCACGGCTAGTGTCTCATCTATGAAAACACCTCTATCTCTGCCTCTTCTTTCACTACGACGAAAAATACCACGCCTATGCCTGTTTTTCAAAATGTATCATTTTAACGCCTCACTGAAGGACAAACTACTTCTGAGCCCATCATTCATTTCTCCGCGCGTCGATCATCGCTTCAAAGTCGGCATACCTTTTAGCAAAACCTCGGCATACATTGACTCCTTCATTCCTCGAATGTCGTCCCGATTGGAACCCCCTTCCCGCATCTTTTGTAAACATACCATCAGTTGATTTTTTAGAGCTGCATTAGTTAATCATTTTTGTTAATACATATTAGGCTGATCTTTTCCTCTCTCTAGCAAAAATGCATTGTTGGCCTTTGCTTTGCTTTTTATGTTTTTGCATTGTTGTTGTTCTTGTCCACCCCCTCTGTAATGCCCTCTGGGCCCTGACAGTATTGAAATAAATAAATAAATTAATTAATTAATTAATTTTTACGTAGCAGTAATTGCAATTGTAGTTAAAGTACTTTTGAAGCAAAGGAATTGTAATTCTAATTAAATTACGTCTTGGAAGTAATTTACCCATGTATTATGCGAACGCTGTAAGCTTCAGTAGATGATGGGGCAAGTAAACTCTGTCCAGTCAGAAATTATGAATGAGATGTTATAATCAGAATGTAGTGGTCCTGTCAAATGTCAGGCTGAGTGTCACGGTGGTTCAGCCTAAGCCATTTTTTTCTGTCCGCCATTAACCGTATAATTTCTCCGCCTTTGCAATGATTCGCTTTTCAATTTCTTTGCGAGAAAGCCCGTCCTTTCATTAAAACGACGGTGGCGCAGACAGATGCGATAAAGGAACATCTCTTGCTGTGATGGGATCTCCCATTGTCTGCTTCAAATAGACGATCTCGTTACGTGAGCAGTAGTTCGAGCACAAGCCGCCAAACAAACTCTCTTAAGAAAAAGAAGAAAAAAAGAAGAAAACTATCGATCGCGTTGAGTTATTAGCTTCTTTGCTGAATGTGCACCCGTACCTCAGTGGGTTCATCAAATACCTAAGCCACGAATTTCTGAAAAACTTCGGGCGCGGATGCGCTGCCGAACTGTAACCGAAAAAAAATGATAGCGCCCGAAACGCATAACAAACGTGCGGATCTGCGAAGAGGAATCGTCCTGCAGCACTTGATTAAAACCAGCGTTCGCGTTCCCTGCTAAATTTAGCGAACAATTTGACGTCACGCTCTAAGCACTAGGTCAGTTTGGCCGCTAAACTGAGCGGGAACATTTAATTAATAAAATAAAGTGTTTGGTCAAAATGTTCGTTGTTGTATTCACAGTGAGCTGCGTCGTCAGTCTCATGACGAATACTATCGCGATGCATAGACAACCAACAATTCTTGTTTCTTCAGAAATTTAAAACTACACTCTTAGAACAAAAAGGGTATCGACAGTCCTCCCTAAGGGGAGGAACGTTCTTGTAACCTATGTTCCTTTAGAAAGGGAGAAACTTTCGTTCTGAAGCAGGGGAGCAAATTGTTCCTCCGTCACCTGCATCTCACTATGGCGGCCCTGAATCGAGCAAATCGAGCTCAATAAGGCTTAACGAGGACGCTACGTTTCTTGCACGGGACGAGAAGAGCAGCAAATAAAGGCGTAACACGAGCTTTCCGCGAACTGTGTTTATTTTCGAAGCCAGATTCCCCCCGCAGGTACAGAAACTTGCGTCTCGAAAGTAGTTACTCAGTCTTTTCGTCGTCAGCACTCCGATGTTAAACGGAGACAACCGATACCCAGTTACTTCGCGCACTTTACGCCTTACCTTTGCTGTTCCTCGAGTCGCAATTCCTTCGTCAAGCGCACATCCGGGAGGAATGGAAAACCAATCCGCGAAACCAAAAGCCGCTTTCAAAAGGTCAAACTCGAAGCCGCTGTTTGTCGCGTAGCGTGAAAGAAGGTTAGATCGCTTGTCACCAGATGGCAGGGTCAAGCAGGATAATTACAAGTAGCTAGGCTAGGTGGCGCTAGGTACCGCCCAATTCATGTTCTATAAAAATAATTTGATTTCCTCAGGCCACTATGGCGCTTGGGAATCCTCTACTATACACACATTACGCTTATTAGAAGCATCAGGTGAACATGAATTGAGCACATACACGGCACACAGAAATATGAATGCAACAGAAGACCACACTAATCCGAATACTTCACCCGGGCTCTCCGTTTTAGTGTTTTATACTGGTAGTTTTGAACGGACGAAATTTCTCGGTGACTGAGTAAGCAATAAAAAATATTCCCAGCATGTTGATTTTTTTCCCGCAATGTCATACCTCTAAGAGTATTTTGAATGGCTCAGGGGATGAATCTCTTATTAAAAAGTAAACCTTCAATCGTGCCGGCACGCACTCACGGATAACAGAAGAACCCGACGAGGTAGGAGGACCAAATCTAGTGAGAACGCATCTCACTAAGCGGCGCTAAAACTCGGCCCTCAGCCGGGAGCAGGCTCTTCCATAGAAAGCGCTCAGATGGCGTGGTCGTAAGTATAGAGTTGGTCGTGCTCACAACCACCTTATAGCTGAATACACATAATAGACACAATACACTCATTTCTTGAAGATTACAACCACCCGATGAAACAAAAGTTTGTAGCGCTCCACACGTGACATTCCACCTGCAGTTCGCCATTTTTCCTTCTGTGCGGTCGCGAGTTGGTTTGAAATTAAAAGCGATGTAATGTAAAATGAAAGGAATTGTGCTCCGCCACAAATCACAGTTACAGCTGCAGGAACCTCGCCTTTTCTCATAGCGAAAGTTGCGTCAAGGGTTTACAGGCAGATAGAAAAGGCTCATAGAAAATTAAGAATAATAATAAAATGTAATACATAAGAGAGATCTAGAAGGCATGGGGCGTGCTTTCGTGATCACAGACACGAACTAGACGCGAGGATGAGAGAGCAAGTTCAGGACTAAACGAGTTTATAGAATTGTGTTCAGGAGTCGGCGCAGCAACAATGGGCCACAATGATAGCGAAATACGAAACCGCGAGCTGTTGGCGGTGTGACAAGTCACATAATAGTATAAATGCACTAAGATTTTTTTTTATTTGCGATGGCGTGGTGCAGTAGCAGTATATTGGGGAAAAGCACACCTGCTTTTTTACCTGTTGTAATATAAACAATGTTAAAAAAACACATGTTTGTGAAGTATTTAGTTTACGCACCGTCTGATACCGATTTGAAACTTGAGTGAGTTTGTGATGAAAAAGCGTCCATTATGTTTTCTCCAATATTTTGTTTTCTTAAGAGTCGTCACTGACATAAGTGTTGCTACGACCCTGGCGCTTTTTCTTGTTGTGCCTGCTTGCTGCTACGCAAGAATGTATTCCACAGGGTGAAACAAGAAGACGCCAGCCTCTTTAAATCGACCGGAAAATTCGGTTTCTTAACCTATCGCCCTACGACTTTGTGCAGCGTTGCCCATAGATGGTGCATTTTTTTGTAAAATTTGCGAAGAGCGAACTTACCCGAGGAAAAAGTAAAACAAGAAAAAGGCTTAGCCCCTATGGAAACGCAGCGACGCCACCGGTCTGCAAACAACACTGCGCCGTTTCTCACGGGAGACAAGAGATGGCGCAAGGAACCCCGCCGACGAACGAGCATACGGCGCCGAGAGCAGGCCTTTTTAGCAAACGATCTTTTCGACTCAAAAGCGGCGCGCGTTCCGCAGGCGGCGACAGTCGCAGAAACAAAAACAGGCGCGGTAACAACAATGAACTGCAGTTTCTTGTTTGCTAAAAACACCGGCTCACGGCGTCGCATGCTCGTTCGTTGGCGGCAGTTGGCGTCGCGACCGCTTGCGCTATCTCTTGTCTCCCTTAGAAACGGTGCCGTGTTGTTTGAAGACCGGTGGCGTCGCTGCGATTCCATAGGAGCTAAGCCTTTTTCTTTCTTTACTTTTTTCTCATGTAAGTTCGCTCTTTGCAAATTTTACAAAAAAAAAATGCACCATCTGTGGGCAACGCAGCACAAAGTCGTAGCGCGATAGGTTGAGAAACCGAATTTTCCGATCGATTTAAAGAGCCTGGCGTCTCCTTGTTTCACCCTGTAGAATGAATTGTTGAAATCATTGCGTATTAATTAGGCTTGCGTGTATTCGGGGTTTATTTCAAACTGAATATGGGAGTATTTTATGGGGAAATATTTTTTTAAAAGATTTGGTGGTGCTGTGCGGATTTTTCGCGTCGGAGAAAAAAATCGGTGTTTAGCGGGGGTTATTTCGAAGAAAACGAAAAACGTGCACATGTCCCAAACGCTTCAAAAACTTCGCGGTACTGATAAAAGTATCAACTCCCAGAGTATGTGATTAATTCTGCAAATATGTCCCAATTCGAGTCTTCTTTAGAAAAGGTATTTACTATTTACCCAGCAATAAATAAAAAAGGCGTTTTTCCTTTTTTTCTATTTCTCTTCTTTTTACAAAGTGTGGCAATATGTTCACGTTGTCTTCAATTAAAAATTGTATAACAGTCTTCTTCTATTATGTACATATGTATGGAGTTAAAATTTTTGATATGACTGTATATATATTGTTGTTACCTCTCCTGCAATAGCCTTCAAGTGAAGGCTGACAGTATTCTTAAATAAATAAAAAAAAATAAAAAAGAAGAAAAGGAGAAATGAGATGTGGTTCCAAAGAAAGAGGCAGTTCCACAGTGTGGTACCTGAAATCCGACTCTGTCTGGCGTGTTCAGACGCGTCCTGAAAAGTGGCTCCTGGATCTCCGTCCAATGACGTCATACAAGCGTCATGTTGTTGCCGGTCGCGACCCTGGCGGCGTCACAGCCGCGGTTGTGCTTGTGGCAGACGGCTGTTCTGCTACTGATCCCTCTGTAGCTGTAGTTCACGGACACCTTGGCAGCCAGGAGTTGGGACGTTCTGACGACAGCAGCGACATTCACGTTTGGTCGTTCTTTTCGCCGGAACTTCTAAGAGCGGCAGTGAGGATCTTGACATGCCACAGCATGGCACTCCGACTTTCGTGGCGTCATTTGTTGCCACTTAAAGACCACTTTTGATGCATGGCGCAGCAGGACTCTGAAGCGCGTGACACATGCGCGTAAAAACTGCTCAATCCGACGTTCGAACTGTCGGAACGAACGTCGGACACGACAGGTTTGGTCGTACCGAAGCGTCGGACAAGGGGCTCCGTCCGGCTCCGGCGTGCGACCAACTTGACAGATATTCGCAGCACCGCCGCCCGACTGTCCGAGGGCCGCAGCCAATGACAGCAAGAATGGCGCGAACGTCAGGCTGTCATGCTGTCATGTGACGTTTTGGAGAGGAGTACCGGGGAGGCTGACGTAAGCGGTGCGTCACGCCACGAGTCGTCGTCGCGAAAGCAATGGACGCCATAAAGTTTCCGGCGCACACAAAACGAACTGCTGATTTGGTTCATCTATAGGTCAGCTTTCTGGGACCGATCGAAACCTTCGAGACCCGGATGCACTCCGCTTCACCTTACGGTGGACAACAGCGGACGCTACTAGTTACTTCCAATGCCGTGTGAGTGTTACGTCACTATCGGAAGAGACGCAGCTATGTGCGGGTTCGTAGCCACGTCATTTCTACGCAGTACTCGCTTCACTGGGATAGCTCCTAGGGTCCATTGCGGTTCATCGTGATTAAGTGGCTTTGAGCAGAATAGTAGCCTAGCGTCACGTAACATCTTCAGACAGGCACACTTTAATGAAATATAAAATATATATATATATATATATATATATATTTTTTTTTTTTTTTTTTTTTTTTTTTAAAGCCAGAAAAACCACGAAAAGCGAGAGGAGGAAGGGTATTTTTGGTTTCTAGGCTAGGTGGCGCAAGCTAGGGCTCGTTATAAATACAGGCATTAGCATCCATCCATCCCACCGATAGAGGGACGCACGGAACTGGGCGGAGTGGAACGGAACGACGCGTCGGAAGCATATGTCTCGAACTTTCGGGTGGGGCGAGTCGGAGCAGCCATCTTTCCGACAGTTCGCACGTCGAATTGGACAGTTTTGACGCGCATGTGTCTCGCGCAAGCACACCCGTCCGAGACGCGTTCCAGGCACCGTAGTTTCGCCGACACTTCTGTTCCTGGTCGACACAAAATAAATCTGTAGATAATAGATAAGACTTTTCTTCTCGTGACGCTTGAGTGTTTTCTTAGTAAAGGAGAGCACCAATTCTGGGTTCTTCTATTTTACCGGATTTTGATAAAACCATCTCGGGTTTATCGGTATTTGCTGAGAACACAAAAACCTAGCATGCAACATGGTAGGACACTGGACAGTTTCATTTAAAGCGAATTCCTGCTTTTTTTTTCCACAGCTGCTAAATACCAGTTACGAGAAAAAGAAACAGGGAAAGGATTATTTTCAAGCAGACGTGAGAAACTGTACAGCTATGCTGTCGTTTGTCCTCCTGACATTCGAAACGAGTAGAGGTTGTGCGCCAGCTGCGTTCACTCGACAACACTACCTTAGATTCACAGCTAGATGACGTGCACCGTTCCAATATCTAGTCTTGTATAGACCCATTCCCTTCAAATTCAATATTAAAATTTTTACTTATTTTTGGTTTGTCCGCTTTTTATACTTCCGTTAAAATAACATTATCTCTTTTCTCGCTAAATCATATCTTCATATAAACCTGCAACAAATTCTCGAGGTTGACATTAAGACACATTCTTATACATCCAGTCTTCAAATATGTAGTTGCTATATGCTCCCTGAGTTTACTGATGGCTACCTCAACGTAATCACACACTACAAATTTTACACCTTTAAGGGTGTACAAGCGCTGTTCCAGCGATTTACACGCATGACTACGCACTTTCAGCACCATTATTTGACAACATACACGTCTCAATCGTAAAAGTGCGTGGTGTTACATTGAACGCATAGGGCTCCTTTTGGCGACGGCGAACAAATGCAGTTTAAAGTAACCGGCTAAGGCTAAGATTCAAAAGTAGTTTTAGAGAATTGCATGAAGTAATCATGTTGCTATATATAAATTTACATTCGTCACCTGAATGTAACCATGGTGGTTAATGTTATTTCTAAACGGTCGTTTCTTTATTTCAAGCAACCTTTTTAAAATCAATTTCACTCTTCGGTAAAATACCCTATTTGTATTGGTTTATTTGGGTGGCAGTCAATTCCACTGTGCTGAATCGACCGAGGTATAAAATGAAGCAGCTTTTCCAACATTTTAGTGACTCAATTCACCTCTCTCTCGAAAATGGCTGGTAATGAAATTAATTGCTCTATCAATACCACAATTTGAAATTGTATAGCGAATGAACCAACACAAACATGTGCGTTGCTATACCTCTGAATGAGATTCATCTAAAACCTGTTTTATTCCAGAGGGAGTACTGAAAATAATGAATGGAGTGTTTAACCAGCTAAATTGTTTCTGGCCGTGTTAAACAACAAGTCATATATATTCATAAATATGCCCCCATGAGCAGTTGCGATAATATTTTTCTTTAATTAAAATAAAACAAACAAGGAATCACTTGAACTTTAGTTTAAATTGAATCATTCAAAAGATTTAAGTGAAATGTATTGGTCGTACAAGATGTTTTGAAATAAGAAACCAGTAGTAGAGAATGCTCACTTCTCATCTGATATCAATTCGGGACTTCCACAAAAAACAGTAACCAAAATACTGTACTCATGTATTCCCGATGAATACATTCGTTTGTGCGAAGTTGTATATAGTATAATGTAGCTGCACCCTTTTATGCGTCTGTAATATCAGCTTAATGATCAGCACTCCTATTTCTAGGCATTTATTTTTAGCACAAAAGATTGCGTAAAAAGATCACGTGACAGTTATTTCTTGTCACCAACTGGAATTCCCTTTTGTATAACTATTATAGTTTTCAGCGGCATTTGAAATCAACGCTCACGGCTGCAAGGACTGGGAAGAATTTTTAAAAAGACGAGGGCATTAGTCCAGCTATGCTCTCATTCGTTCTTCTGGTCTTGGAAACGACTGTGGGTGAGGGTGCATCGGTGGCGACGGCTGCAATGTCACAACGTAAGTTTCAATCTAGATAACATGTATCCTTTTTTTATTTTTTAGTTTGTGAAGACCAATTCGCTTGAAACAATATATTTAAACATTTTATTCAGCTTGTTTTTTTTTGTTTTTTTTTTTGGATTTCCAACTGTTCTACTGTGGCGAAGTTCACCCCAGCCCTCCTCTGTTTTGAATTACCCATTCCCATGAGCCTGCGCAAACTGCTAGAATTTAAGTTCAAGGCTCCGTCACCCTTTTATGCAACCCGATATTTAAAAACGTGGTTGTTAGAGCACGAAAAAACGTTGGACCAGGGCGAGAAAACACACAGACAGCGCTGATTTACAGCTCAAAGTTCTTGCTGTGCAAAATATAAATAAACAAGTATGCATTCCCAAACAGCAGATCGAACGACAGTCATGGTCGAGCCTGGAGACTCAACACCAGACATGGACCTCTTAAACTTGTGGGCTAGCAGACTGCAGGCCTTGTAGCGATTCAGAGGAAGTAGAACCACACGACACAAGGTTAAGCTCAATTGAGCGTCGGAAAAAGCAACCAGGTACAGAAAAAACTCAGCCGACACAAGTGAAGGTGTCACTGCGAGTCCTTTAATGTAAGAACCGGACTCGGCAAGGCCTGGTGCACGTACTGCGGCACAGAGGCGAGAAAAAGACGCACAAGAAACGGAGCGCAGAAGCTTGAACTTCGGTTAAACATAACGGAAGACCAGCTTGCCACCCAAGCCGCTCAGCTATTGTTCCCTCAGGTGAACCTGCATGATAGAACGATGAGTCACAATCGAGGAGGTTGGAGGGTCCGCCCGCCGAAAGAACCTGGCAAGGATGAGTCCAGGGAGGGGCAAAATATATGCAAATGCGTATCGAAATACAAATACAAGATGCTTAGTCAAAAATGTATTTAATTGCAAATTGAATTACATTTCCAAAAAAAGCATTTAAGTACAAGATACAAATACAACCAAATGTATTTGGTCTCGTGCAAATACTTTTCCAGATATATTCCTCAAAATTTGCGTCAGCGACTTCAGGGCACCTGCAACGGATTTCTGGGTATCTCATTTTAATTTTGCATCGCACACTCACGAGTTAGTGTGCCAGGCTCTAGTAACGTAATAGAAATATAATCACAAAAAAATGTAATCAGCTTCGACGTAATCGGTGAAAAAAGTACAGAGCTCCAAGCAGCTTTTTTTGTCAATTACATTTTGGTATAGACCAACAAAGAACCGAGACGACCAAGACGCGCAGCACTAGCTAGAGAATTCTTTATTGTTGCAACTCTCACCAGTTACGAAAATCTGGACGATCCACGCATCTAGAATGTGCCAGGCAAAAATATGGATGGAGATCAGGATGGAAAACATCACAAGTTCTCACAGGCACTTATTTAGCCAGTCTGCCTGTGAACGTCGATTTCGTCACTATTCTTGCCCTGTACTGGCACCGTAATCACAAAGTCACTAAACGCTTGTGCTTGATTGAGAGACACTGCATTCGGTGCAGGACGTAGTTTTCTTCCTGCTCTGAACAGTGACAATAAATTTGAGGGATGTTCGCCCACAAAATTGTATTTAATTACAATTGTATTTGAAATACCAACGTTTTAGTATTTAAATACACACGTCCAATACATTACCCAATTTGTAATTAAATACTTATGCGAAATACGCAAAGTATTTGAAATACGTATTTCAAATACTTGTATTTGAAATACTGCCCATCCCTGGATGAAGCGATCAACATGGGTGACCTCCTAGAGGCAGTGCACACGACCAAACGGACAGTGCACCTGGGCCAGACGGTGTCACTAATACGGCTCTCAAGAACCTCCCGGCTGCAGCGAAAGAGTGCTTACTTGAAGAGTACAACCGAATATTATATAAAGGGGAGCTGCCTAGCCACTGGAAGCTTTCCTGGGTCACGCCTATACCCAAGCCAGGAAAACCGCAAGATAAGATTTAAAACTTCCAGGCCGGTTTCACCGATATCTAACGTATGCAAAACGATGGAGAAGATAGAACTGCGTAGAATTCATTGATACCTGGAGACTTACGACAGTGTACTTGCTTTCTTGTTCTGATGAAAACTTTCAATAGGTTGGCAGGCCAGTGGCACTTTAAACATTGTTATCACATTGGGTATGCGCTCAGATCCAGGCAGCTGTCGATCATAAAACTGGTGACCATGCTTTCTGCACATACTCATGTGCATGAGGACGAGGTCAGGTAACAAAATACTTGTCCAGGGAGCCCATAGTTTATGCCAACCCGTAAGCTGAGCCCTTGGAATAAACTTAATGGCAAAAGACGAACAACGGCTTCATTTACTGCAAATGTGCTGAAAACGAAAGGTGTACTACAACGAAGGGTAAAGTGCACCTTTGTTGTCTATATCTTTGGCATCATGAAGCCTTACGATGATTTTACAAAACAGGGCCGGTCTTGGTTTTCCCTCAGTCACCATGAGAACAGTTGGCAGGTTTTCTGAGGCAACATCCATAAATCGCTCCTTCGCCTTGACGCCAGTACTAATACAAACAAAAAAACACTTGCAGAGATCTGCAAGAAAAATTATTTTCACATCTTCAGTCTACTTGAAGATATTTGTAAACTGCTCTTTTTAAAAGAAAAAGTGAAAAAAAGTTATTATTTATTTGTTGTAACAAAATCGTAATTGATGTCAGTGAAATAAAGAAGGAGACCCATCGTTGTGCCAGGCTTCACCATGACAGGACTAACGGCGGGTTTATGCCAGGATCTGCTCGTTGGGGAACGTTTTGTCCAACCTAGTAACCGAGCCAATGGGATCTCCCTGCGAGAGCTCCCATTCACTAGCAGCGCGAATGCACCATAATGGGGGTGGTCGTGGTCTTATCAGGGTACTTACTGCTCCTAAAAGCATGAGCAACATCGTTAGTAAGCAACACATTACCTGGTCTGTGAGCTTTAAGGCTGGATAGTCGTCTGCGATGTTGGAGATTGTCTCCAACAACGTAGAAGATTGTCTCCATCTCCATATGCGTAGCCGTTTCCTTCTTTCCTCTTCTCATTGCGTCCATGTGGCCGGCTATGAAATTTCAATCTTCAGCCGTGGGCGAGGACGCTTGCAGCTTCCCAAAATTAGAAGGAACGAAGTAAACCAACTTTGAACTTAGTAAAGACACTCCGAGATGGCGAAAAAGAAAGGACAGGCAGACACGGTCCTAATTAACTAGCACCAGCTCGTTTTCGCCCTAAATTTCTGTTCATAAATTAACTCTTTTCCGTAAGATTGCTCTCTACCTGTGGTCGAATATTTTTTCTACCTCACAAGGATTTCTCCGATAACATTCAAGAGAAAAAGAAGCCTACAAGCCAGAAATCAATAGTTTAAAGAGCTCAATAATTAGATACTACTCAGTTAGTTCAACACCTCCTAGATCGCAAGGCCTTGGTGTTGCTGGATTCTACCCCCTCTCATAGGTCATCGCAAGGCAGACTGGAAAAAGTGCTGCATTAGCATTCAGCTGGAACATGTATTCTCCCCAACTGAACACGAGTTCTAGGCCAATGCTAACATAGCACCGTCCACTTTGTACCCTGCACTGAAATATGATAATCGACAAAGAAAATCAAGTGCTAAGGCAGGGGTGGCCAAGCTGCGGCTCGCGAGCCGCATGCGGCTCTTCGGTTGTTAAAATGCGGCTCGCGGCTCTCTCCCCTAACCCCCCCCCCCCCCAAAAAAAAAAAAAAAAAAAAGAAAAAAAAGGAAAAGTTAAACGCGTTTTGAATTGAAAGATAGGCTGCGGTTTGGTAATATTTTGCTACTGCTATCTTAGGTATAACCGGACTGCTTTTAACTCAGATAGATTGAATGTAGTTCGAGTTTCGTTTATTGCTCGTAACAAAAGTTCCCCTCCCCCCCGCGGCTCTTGGAAGTTTCGTGGTTTTGTTTGCGGCTCTTAGACCGGGTCAGCCTGGCCACCCCTGTGCTAAGGTATGGGTATTTAGAAGGCGTTAGGCCAGCTCAAAATGAAAGTGTCCTTTAAATGAAACTATAGCAACATTTTGTGTCGTGACGACAACTGCTCATGGCATGTGCGAATTATTTTTTCCGTCACTTGTTTTTATTTTTGTTTGCGGCTACTTCTGTTCCAAAATTACGATGCTATGTGGTATAACCCTATGCTTTATGCAAGATACTGTCATAAAGCATAGTGTCTGTCATAACCAGAATTTATTAACGCGAATTTGAATGACACTCAAGACGAGAAAATTGAACCTTAAAGGGGCCCTAAAAAAAAAAGAAAGAATTTTTTTTAATCAGTTTGTCAGGGACATAAGTGTAAACAAAATGTACGAAAAAACATTTTTATAGCAATATTGACGGCACGAGATTAATTTCAAATTCTGCGCGCAAAGCCCATGACGTCACGGAATGGTTATGCGCACTTTCCACCTCAATAAGATAGTCATACCTTTTCTCCACCTCAACGTTATGGCCAAGGCAATCCACCTCTCCTCCCCGCACCCGAAATGCCGAGAGAAAACAAATGGAAAGGACGTGACAGTAAAGGTTCCTTTACTTCGTTTTTCGGTCGACGATGGATGCTTCGTCGCTGCTGGGCGTCGCTCGTTGAAAAGCTTCCGGACGTCCAGCAATTCTGCTCACACCTGTGACTTCGCTAGCAGACCACCAAACCGCTCAGACGTTCGTAAAGGTGAAAAGTAATTTAATAGAAAATTCAGGACTGTTAATCAAGCAAGGTTTCAGAAAGAGTACGGTGCCAGATATCGGCGCACTTATGCCGGAGTGTGGGTTAGAAGGGTGTTGCTGAGAAGTCCGTCTCTCTCCGCTCCCAGTTCCAGACTGCCTCATTCCGCGGGAAAAGACCAAAGCAAGCTTCTCAAAGCGAAGCAAGTGACAACAAATCAAAGCAAACTTCTAAAAGCGAAGCAAGCGGCAACAGAACCAGAGCAAGCGGGAAATGAGTTTTCAAAGAATACGTTAACAAGGTCCCGCTCCTTTGCAGTGGGGTCCGGGGAGCCGCGGAGGGGTCGCTCTGGTGAGGCGAGGCTAGCCCCGCTCCCGGTCATAACTCACACGGACGGTCCCCAGGTTCCAGATGGCCCCCGCACCCTAGTTATATGACACCGGACAAAAGGCGCATCTTCGAAGAAAGCCTGTTGGTCCGAGCCAATTTCGGTCTTTGGCATTCCGCCGCTTAATATAACATGGAACAATCTTAGACGAAAATAAATGGTGTTTTGTCACACACCCTTACACACCCCACCTAAGATTGAGATAAGGACCCTATGGTTCTTATACACAATTACATTAGAGCTACAGCGACATCTTGTCCCGGCTCGTAGCAACTCAAATAAAAGGGAATCTGTAGTGATAATATAACGTACACATATTAACCCTTGTCTCAAGTAACGCCACGTTACTCCAAGAAAGAAAAATACATGAATGCACACACTGGCTCATGTAACACTACGCACAAAAAAAAAAACTAAAATAAATGACTGCGAGCACCTCGCTCAAAACCACTTAAATCATGCGGACAGGCGGCTCCAGTGAGTCTCCCCGGAAGGCCAGGCTAACGACGCATGCCATGAGGTCGACAAATCACACCGTCCAACATTCGTTAGGCAGACGCGAGAGAGCATCGGCATTAAGATGCTGCGACCCCTTTCGGTGTGTTATTGTGATGTTGTACCGCTGCAAAGCGAGGGACCAGCGCACAAGTTTCGCGCCCGTTGGACGCGTGAGGGTGAGGTACGCCAATGGATTATGGTCGGACACCACGTTGACGGACGCGCCGAACACCCACGTATCGAACCTCTGAAGGGCCCAGACAACGGCAAAGGCCTCGCGCTCAATGGTGGCCCAACGCATCTGCGTGTTAGTAAATTTGTGGCTCGCAAAAGATATGGGCCGCTCTTTCCCATCAGTCCCCACCTGAGCCAGGCACGCCCCCGCCGCATGCGCGGACGCATCAGTGAATAACCAGTATGGCTGTTCGAGATCTGGGGTTGCCAACATGGTCGCGTCACACAATGCCTGCTTTAAGCTCAAGAACGCTCTCTCTGCCTCTGGGTTCCAGGGCAGAACACTCGGCACCCCCTTCCCGGTTAGCTCTGTCAGAGGCTTTGCGATCTCGGCGTAGTTCGGTACGTAGTCGCGGTAGTATCCGCACAGACCAAGCAAGTTCCGGAGGTCACGCTTTGTTTCTGGTCTTTTGAGTCCCTCAATCGCCTTGATCTTGTCAGGATCCGGACCATGCTTTCCGGAGCCGACCAAGTGTCCTAGGTACCTGATCTCCCCTTTGGCCACCTGGCACTTTTCGAGGTTGGCGGTGAAGCCCGCGTCGCACAGCACTCTGAACACTACGTCTAGATGCTTCAGGTGGTTCTCCCACGTGTCCGAAAAGACAGCGATGTCATCAAGGTACGCACAGGAGTAGTCCTGGTGCCGTGTTAAAATCCCGTTCATGACGCGCTGAAAGGTTGCCGCGGCATTCTTCAAACCAAACGGCATTACTCTCCACGCAAATTGCCCGAGGTGGGTCACAAAAGCCGTTCTCTCCTGGCTCTCCTCGGCGACAGGGATTTGCCAGTATCCCCTTCTTAAGTCAATCAGCGTGACGAACGAAGCCGCCCCGACGCGGAAAATCAGCTCTTGTTGTCGAGCCATCGGGAAGGCGTCGTCCGTGGTTCCGGAATTCAGCTGCCGATAATCGACGCACAGCCGAATTGTGCCATCCTTTTTTGAGACGCACACCACTGGGTGCGCGTACTCGCTAGTGCTAGGATAAATGAGCCCCGCTTCGAGCAACTCACCCACCTGCCTTCCCACCTCTTTCTTTAGCAACTCGGGCACCCGATACGGGTAGGATCTCCTCGGCACAAACCCCTCGCGGAGGGAGATTGTGTGTTCACCCACATTTGCCTTTCCCGGCGTCTCGGAGAATAAGCCAGGGTAGCGGTCGAAAATCTCGCGCACCTCCCGCTCCTTACGGGGTGCAAGGTGTTTAGTCGAAGTCTCAGGCAGCCCGCGATAAGCTGACTCGTCCACCAGCGGAGCGCACTCTACCTCTCCGAAATCCTTATCATCTTGAAAGATGACACCCATGTGGCTCACGCGAGCGTAATACGGCCGCATGTTATTTGCGTGTACGGTCTTCCTTTTTCCGTCATCCAGCATTACTTCGTAAGAATTGTCACGTTGTTTTCCCACGACCGTAAAAGGGCCGCACCACTTCGCGTGCATCTTCCCTGGTCGGTCCGCGCGAAAAAGAATCACCTGATCCCCTTTTTGGAAGTTTTTTTGTCGCGCTCGTCGGTTGTATCGAGTCGCATAGTCGTCCTGTCTTTCGCTCGCGGTGAGCCCCGCGATCTCTGCGGCTTCCTTCAGCTTCGCCCGTAACTCGTTGAGATAGCGGGCCGGCTGCTCGCGCAAAGTGTTGGGGATATCCATTTCCCCTGTCCATGTCTTCTGCAGGATTGAGAGCGGTCCGACAGGGGCCCTCCCGTAGAGCATCTGAAAAGGTGACACGCCCGTCGTGTCGTGGGGTACCTCTCTGTAGGCCCACAAGAGGAAAGGGACGAATCTATCCCAGTTCCCGCGGGGCCTGTCGATAACGTGGAACAACATGTTTTTGAACACGCGGTTCCACCGCTCGACCGAGCCGTTGCTCTCGGGGTGTTCGGGTGTTGAGAACCGCGGGGAGCTCCCCATCCTCTCGTGAAACAGTTTGGTTAACTGTGCAATGAAGTTTCCGCCTTGGTCGCTGCAAATGGTCTCCGGTACACCAGTGCGTGCGAACATCTCAAGCAAAGCGTCACAAGTTTTCCGAGCCGTGAGCGCCGTGAGGCAAATAACCTCGGGCCATCGAGTGTGGAGATCCGTGACGCACAGGGCGTACTTGTGGCCTCGTCCGGACGGAGTGTCCAGCGGGCCGATCACGTCCACGTTTACCACTTGGAAGGGGTAACTCGGGCGCGTTAGAGGCGTTATCGGCACCTTATCCGCGAAGCGTCTGTCCGCTCTCACCTGGCAACCGTGGCAGCTCCTACAATGCGCGCGCACGTCTGACTCTACGCCGGGCCAATAAAAGCTCATTTTTACCCGAGATATGGTCTTCTTCGTGCCCAGATGGCCTCCCCATGGAGACTCATGCGCCAACTCCAACACCGATGGCCTCTTTTCTTTTGGCAATACCAGTTGCCGATAGCGAATGCCGGCTATCTTATCCTCGTGGAATAACAGACCATTCATGATACTCATGCCGTGTGTGCCTTTCTTGGCCTGTTCCCACGTTTCTTTGAGCTCTGAGTCGGAACGCTGCGCCTGCCGAAACATAGAGTTTTCCTCCGACCTCAAATGTTCTTCGGGGAGCTCGTTCTCTCCTCCGACGAGAGTTGGGTTTAAACTGCCAGGTACGTCCCCGAGAACCTCTCCCGACAGTCCCAACACCCGCCCAAGCGCTTCTCCTTCAGTGGAGTCAGTTTCGCTCCCGCGGATTGTGCAAAGCTCATCGGCGGCCCTCTCTCCCGACTGGTCGGGCGGGAGGGCCGTCGCCTCATTCAGCATATGCCACGCTTCTCCCGATAGGAGGCAGTCCGCCCCGGGGGACAGCTTCTCCGTCACCGCGCACAATAGGGGGACAGACCTGTCTACGTCGGATTGGCTTCCCCCCGCTTTTACTAGCTGAAACGCGATGTTAGCCAGTTTGGCGGTCACCTTGTCTCCGAAGGCAGACACGAGAGTTATCTTTCCTGCCTCTTCGATGAGGTCTCTAGGAATTAAGCTATTGCGTACTACCGTAATCTCCGCCCCCGTGTCTATGATCGCCGAGATTTTAATGCTACCGCATTGAATTTCTACCTGGGGCAGGTTTGCAAGGCCTGGCTTCGCTTCGTCAACCCGCGACACGTTTGCCAACACCTCACTCCTATCGACGGGCGGGATTTCGGCTTCTAGCGCCACCATTCGGACGTCACCTTTACGAGGTCCGTCTCCCCGAACTTCTTTTCGCTGTTGGCCCCTCCCCGGGCATTCCCTAGCGAAATGGCCGCCGCCGCAAAGAAAACAGGCGAGCGGCGGTCTGTCAGTTTTTGACTTTTTCTCGCCTGCGCGGGGTGGCGGTAGGGAATCGGGCTGCTTTTCGCGACCCCACGAGCGGTTTTCTCCATGAGGGCCATCGTTCAGCTTAGGCCTTGTGTCGCGCCCCACAGCTGCACCCTTTCCCTCAGCATCCTCAAACGCTTCGATCAACTTGGCCATTTCTCCCGGCGCCGACCAGCCCGTGCCCTCCTGATGCTTTACGTACTTGTACGCCTCGTGACTCAGTGTTGCCTTTAACTGGTCGGCGACAACGAGTTTTGCGAGGTCGTCTCTACTCTTTACCTCGTGAGCCTCCATGTAGTACGAAAAGTAACTCGACAATCGTGACGCAAAATGCTGCCACGATTCGCTTTTGTTCTTTCGAGCCCCCTTAAACTGTCTCAGATACTCTCCCGGAGGGAGCCTCAGCTCTGACAGGATAGTTTCCTTCACTCGACTGTAATCGTCTAACTCCTCTGTCGAGAGCTTGGAAAAAAGGTGCCGAATTCTTCCCGTCACCAAAGGCAGTATGAGGTGGCTCTTAACCTCGTCTGGCACTCTATATGAACTAAAGATCCCCTCGATCCCGTCAAGCCACACTGGTACCTCTGGGTCCGACGGGATTGGCGTCAACAAGCTTTGGAGCTTTTTGGCAAAGTGATCTAGCCTGTTTTCGCGCGGCGCCCCGCCGTCTGGGCTCTCTCGCCTCTCAGAAGCCATTTGGAGCTCGATTTGTTTAGTTTTTTCTTTCTCAATAGCGAGCAGCATAGTCATTCTTTCAAGCTCCATGGCGGCTCTGTTCGTTTCAAGCTCGATCTTTCTAAGCTCCATGGCCTCGTTACGGTTCTCTTCGTGCCCGCCGGCCGCGGCGTCAACAACGGAGTCCGAACACTCCCCCTCTGCGTTTTTATTCATAGCGGATGGTACCTCGCCAGCAACGGTCCTACCACTGCGCATCAACATGCACTACAAAAATAGGGTTTTTACGGCCTTCCGAGAATATCATCTGGAGCCACCTACCGTGTTCGATGCTTGCTTGCCCCAGGTTCGCCGCGACCACTGCTTTTCTGTCCGTCACAAAGTCCGTATAGCGCCACGCCGGTCCGTTGGCTGGCTTTCTTTGTACTTCGTCCTAGCAGTCCGTCGCCAGGTACCTCGTTGGGGCACAGTCCGTTGGTTCTCCTTGAGCTCGACACTTTGACTTGCCCGTCCGTCGGCAAGTGCTGGCCCCGAGACACAGTCCGTTGGTCCGGGCTCCGGAATGGTGCCGCTCGCCGCTGCCTGTCTTGCCGATTTGATTTTCGGGACGCTGTTCCTCTGTCCCTCTGCGACGCCGATGAATACTCTTCCAGTCCGTCGGAAAGCACTCCCCCAGAACACGGTCCGTCGGTCCGGGTCTTGACGCCGAAGTGGTCCCTTGCCAGTCCTTGGGGTTGGCAGAACTTATCCCTTGACTCAGTCCGTCGGTCGGGATCGCCGGATGTCTGCTAGCAGATGGCCGCCTAAGTCACACCGAGGTACGAGCAGAGTCCTGTCGCGGCTGCGCCAGTAAAGGTTCCTTTACTTCGTTGTTCGGTCGACGATGGATGCTTCGTCGCTGCTGGGCGTCGCTCGTTGAAAAGCTTCCGGACGTCCAGCAATTCTGCTCACACCTGTGACTTCGCTGGCAGACCACCAAACCGCTCAGACGTTCGTAAAGGTGAAAAGTAATTTAATAGAAAATTCAGGACTGTTAATCAAGCAAGGTTTCAGAAAGAGTACGGTGCCAGATATCGGCGCACTTATGCCGGAGTGTGGGTTAGGAGGGTGTTGCTGAGAAGTCCGTCTCTCTCCGCTCCCAGTTCCAGACTGCCTCATTCCGCGGGAAAAGACCAAAGCAAGCTTCTCAAAGCGAAGCAAGTGACAACAAATCAAAGCAAACTTCTAAAAGCGAAGCAAGCGGCAACAGAACCAGAGCAAGCGGGAAATGAGTTTTCAAAGAATACGTTAACAAGGTCCCGCTCCTTTGCAGTGGGGTCCGGGGAGCCGCGGAGGGGTCGCTCTGGTGAGGCGAGGCTAGCCCCGCTCCCGGTCATAACTCACACGGACGGTCCCCAGGTTCCAGATGGCCCCCGCACCCTAGTTATATGACACCGGACAAAAGGCGCATCTTCGAAGAAAGCCTGTTGGTCCGAGCCAATTTCGGTCTTTGGCATTCCGCCGCTTAATATAACATGGAACAATCTTGGACGAAAATAAATGGTGTTTTGTCACACACCCTTACAGTGACTACCAACTAAATCGCGTCTCGCGCAATCACTAACTATTTTAGCAGTGACCCATGACCTGTTGTTTTGCTTTGTCTGTTGCATATATAATATTAATGACTTGTTACTACATTACTACATTTATTTTATGTATGTGCCTCTCCCCTCTGTAATGCCTTCCAGTCCTGAGGGTCCTTTCAATAAATAAATATTGCTCTAAAAACTACCAAATGAAAAGCATAAAAAAACATTTTACAAGTTTACAAGAGCAGCTTTGAACAATACAAAGCACATTTTAAAGCCGCGAGCACAAGATAAGTTATACACAGAACAAAACCAAAATCCGAAGTGAGAATCTCAAAAACAAAAGTATTACAAGACAAAACACCTCCACCCTGGGCTTTATAAACAAGTGTATCGTTACAGCGTTAAAGTTCAGTTCCAATTTGGTGATTCCCGACCATGATTGAAACTATAAACCATGCCGAGGAGCCGACCAGCATCGGCCGAAACATAGAGAGCCGAAAAACACTCGGAAACCCGCAAAGAAAGTAGAAACATAAAGTAATGTTTAACTAAACGCGCGCGAGCACGACTTCGCAGCACCGCTAAATTTCGTGGACACGTGCTCCTACAACGTTTCGTCGACTTTTTTTTTTTTTTTTCGCCACGGGGATTGCATCATTGGTTTAATTTAGTTCACCGCAAGCCTACCTCAACTAAAGCGGACTTGCCTGCAGGCGACTCCGATACGCCACAAATGAAGTCGCGATGCCGCTTTGAAACAGTCCGCACTACGCGCTGAAACCCCTTGCTCCGCTCGGGGAAACTTGAATATTGGGCAATTGTAGTAGACTGTTTCCGCAGCCCGCTGAGCACCCGGTTAGCGCTCCGTAATCCGCCACAAGACCCTGAACAATGCGGATAAGGCTGGTGGCGCGCATGCGCAGCTGCGGCGTTTCCTTCAGGGATACCGTAGCGGAGTAGAAAAAACGGCCTACTACAATTCCCTATTGATTGAGAACATGTTTATTTACTTATGCCGGGTACAAGCATACCTTTCGCCTAAGAGCGTAAGGGCGAAACTTTACTCTCCAGGCGTGAACTCGCACTAGGCCTCATACGAACCGCCACGGTTTCGTCAAGCTCGCATCGCCTTGGTCGCCGGTAACTTCACGCCGACGACCGAGGCGATAAGTGCGGAAAGACGCTATCGATAAAGCGTCGCAAGGTTGGTCGATGAAACGAACACAGAAACTTTTCGATGAACCTAAGTCGCATTAAAACGCTGCTGCGTCGACGAAATGATATGCCGGTGTAACATCGTTTGTTTGATAAACTGATTGCCGCCGGGCATAGTTTTGAAATGCTAGGCCTCGTTTGGACGCTGGGTGAGTACGCTCCCGACCGCGTCAGAGAGCGAGCACCTATCGCACAGGGCAATCCTGCGACTTCATGAAGCAAGTTCTGAAATGCCTATAACATGTCTGCTGCTCTTCAAGTAGCCAAAGCAGTCAAAACTCGCCGTTCGATCGGTCACCACTCCGACTGCATCCGACAAGGCATCCACCGCACCACCACTGGTCAGTGGTCAACCGTCACGGCTAGTTCAAACTCGGGCGGGCGAGCGGCAGTTGGAGAGTAGGTAGGCTTGTTACCGGCGCCTCCGCATCGCTCGAGATTCCGTTCTCATGTTTTTCGCGGACGGAGACATTCACTAAATATGCGCGTGTAGTCACAATTTCTAAATCCTGGCGCCAAAATATTGTTTTGCCAGTTCTTTCCAAAATAGCTACTCGAGTGATGCTTCGTCCACTTCATCGAAGGCTTGCGGCAGCCATTAATTACAAGGGGACTAAAGTATTCATTAGGGGAGCAACTCCAGTGAGAGCAACGAAATGCCCGCAGGACGAACTGCTCAAGTTATCGTTTCTGAATAGAGGACGCTAGGGTCGTGGGGTTGAAAAATGGCGATTGGTCTCTTTACGCACCCTTTTTTTTAAGAATGTGCGCTAGAAGGGCTGCTTGCTACTCCTTTTATAATGTAACATTTTCCCATTTTCCTAGCAGGGAATCCTGTCGTCCATGCCTTGATCAAAACGGTGGGGCCAGTGTTCGTAACGTTCAGGCGCGCCCCTTCCCTATGCCTCACATACTGCCACACGCGTCACGCACTGCGAGGGCCAGACGTCCTTGGTCGGTCACCGGCACCATCGAAGTCCGGATGGGGCAAAGATAAAATTGTTCCCAACCTGAAGGCGTCTTGGTTTCCGTGCGCTGAGGGGATAATCCCATCGACGCTCGAAGCTGAGGAGCGGACGCAAAGCCCCCTCCTCTGTCGAGGGCGTCCCACGGCTGCCGGGACGCCATGCGTCGAGGCTAGACAGAAGCAGGAAAGACACTGGCGCCCGTCAACTTGGTGATCCTTCGTTGGAGGCCACGTCGTCCCTTCGCAACTGGCATGTTGGCGACCCCAAGGTGCCTCTTGCTTTGCTTCCGGGTACAGCTGACCGTCGCCACCCGGCGACACTCCAGGGCGCTCACCTATGGCGGTTGGACACTACGGCGAAACTTGTCTTCGGGGGCCTTTCACAACATTGGGCTCACCGAGTCGCAGAGGAGGCAGCCAGCAGCAACAGCTCAGCGACAGGCTTAACCACTCAGGAGGACGACGAGGAAACGGAAGACCCTGTGGAGAAGGCCGAATTAGCAAGACAAACTAGGAAAGCCTACCTCAGGGGACTCGTACCGACAAAGGAAAAACCACTACCAAATGGATACCGAAGATAAGAAGCGGCCAGACTTCGCAGAATCAGAGCCGACACGGCACTCACGCTGGCCAAAGTGGCAGCCTTTGGGCTACTGAAGGAAGAAGACCCTATCTGCAAGGCCTGCAGAGAAAATAAGGTGGCAGGTATCAAGCGCTTACTGTGGGAGTGCAAAGTCCTGGAAGACCACAGAAAAACGGCGTGAGAAAAATTACCCGCTCAGGACCAACCAAGGAGGCTTAGCGACTGGGCTCACCCCAGAGGTTAGGAACAGCACCGAAAGGCGATCCCACACTCCCTGGTTAAATTCATCAGGGAATCTGGGGCTCATGAATTCATTTATTAGCACCATAACAGTGATGTGATTGCTGCGCCAGTTGCGCCAAACTGCGCCATCCTGCTACATTTTGTCAAAATATGGGTAATCTGCGCCAAGCCTGCGCCAAAAGACCAGTTTTGTTCGCTTTTCAAAACCGAAACTAAACTGACTACCGTAATTGAGCATGCGTGAGCTAAGTGGCGCAGGCGGCCGCCCGACAAAAAGTACTCTGCATCAATCGTGGCATTGTAACCCTGGAGCCGGAGAAAAGAAGAGACGTAGGACAGGCACAAAACTTCAATGGCAGTATTGAACCAGCTCGCCTGCACCCTTGCTTTAGTTACATTAATCGTCCATGCGGTCTCGCATGGTTTTTCCCGCGGTCTCTTCTTTCGAGCTATCGTGGTCTCGTGAATCTCGTCTCGCGTTTTTTTTTTTCAACAATAGAAGCGGGCGCGTGCGGACGCTCCGACGCTAACGTGCTGGGTATCAGTCATGCCGTCACGCTGTGAACAAACTTACATTTTTGCGCGGCAAGAGTTACTTTTTGAGCTGAAGCACTCGCTTCTGAAAGCAACGGCCGTGGGAAAACTATTTGGTCCCTGCCGGCCAGTCCGCAAGCCGCTACAGGTATAGACCTTAATAAACTGAAACATAAGGACCGCCGCATGTTCATCAACATTCCTGTTCTTATTTAAAACATACGCTACTACGAAGATGCCTTTTTAAGTCAAAGACTGCTCTGTGGAAGTATTGATTACCTAAATTTCTCTTGGTTGGCTTTCTTTACAGAGAGACCCAGTACATGAAAAATCTGTCGTGAGAAAAAGTTGGTGAAGAGACGTGAGCTAAAGCAAAGAAGGCAATATCTGCACGCTGAACCCGCACATCGCGCTTGTTTGTCTCGAGTTCAGTCGTTGCACAAAGCACTCAAAGAACGTTTTGACCCTGACTCGCGATGTCCTGCATCGATGCGCTCAGGTTCTTTTTTTTTTCTGTATGTTTAGCTTGTTCCTCGTTTGCCGGCCTTGCAAGCATGCGCCGCTCAACTGTTTATTGCCGCATGCTGGGCAGTTAGATTTTGCATACATTTTTCTAAACCAGTTAGCGACAGAGCGGAGAGGCATGGTTTCGGTTTCGATCGAACAGCCGTCTCCGCTCGCGCGACGAAGCACGTGCAGCTGCAAGCCTGCCGAAGTTGCCCTGACGTGCATGCAAGCCTGATTGCACGACAGAGGCACCAGCCGGGACGCTTACAATCCACTGTTTTACGTTTACTTTTGACGAAAATCTGGCACGTCGGGAATCAGTAAAACGGTGGCATGCGGTTTTTCAGAATTGCTCGGCAACCCGTACAGCACTGTACACTTGTAAGGTGTCTCAATGTCTTTTTGGGGACATTGAAAGTGGACATTATTTTTTAGCCTAAGCCAAAGGGATGCTTGCAGTAGCTTTGCAGAAAGTTTCGAAAAGCAAAAAGTACCCGCTAGTTGTAATGCACCTTTTTCTTGTGTGCAATTTCGCATTGCGCTGCAGTAGCTATGTGTTTCACCATACAGAGACTGCTTCCATCTATTATATTATATTACTGGTCAACCTAATGCTGTGATATTTACTACTGGTCATTTTCAAATAAATTTTAATATGTGAAGTTTGGTTTTCAAATAAATTTTAATATATAAAGTTTGCTTCTTATCTATGTATATATATACATGTATCATTTAACTGAAGCATTGAAAATGTGTGCAAAAACGACCCAGGAGTTTTTTGCAAAAAATGCAAAAAACTCCTAGGTGGTTGAACTTGACCATAATTCGTTTATTTCGGCGAGCAAAGTGCTTTTCGTTTGTCCAGAACCTAAAACGAATATTTGTATTTTTCTAAAAATATCTGCTCCGAAAGCCACTTTCTGTGCTCCGAAACACTGTTTTAGCTGCTCCAAAAGCCACTTTTACTGCTCCAAAACATTGTTTTGGCTGCTCCATAGGCCACTTATGCTGCTCCAAAACACTGTTTTGGCTGCTCCGAAAGGTGCTTCAAAAAAACTTAGGTCAATCACATCACTGCCATAGTCATCCACACCCCCACCATATAACCCTCCATCCCACCCCCTCGTTTCAGAGCACACCACTCATAGATGGGAATCCTATCATATAAAATACACATGTTCTCTCTCTCTTTCTCTCTACCAAATAGCCTAACAGCATGCCTTGTTGTTAGCTGTTAGTTTAATCTTTGATAATTTGTCGTTATAAACACGTAATATCCAAAAATAGGTTTCTAGTGCACAAAGTTGTCAGCAGGTGACGCCTCGGTAGCGCCAATTGAAAGGGCCCGTATATTAATCCTCAAGAGCTAGGCTCGAATCCCGGCCGTGGTGCCCGCAATCTGATGGAGGCTTGTTGCAAAGAGGTAAAACTTTGTAACCGAGAGTTCGGTTGCACGTCAAAAAAATCCCTGGTAGGTTGAAAGTAATTTGCAGTCCTCCACTGGGGCGTGCTAGATGCCCTTCGTTGGGTTGGCTCGTAAAACACCCAAATTTGACTGACGTTTGGCTGCAGGTGATGCAGGACTCTTGAAATCAGAACAGCCACGTGCGTATTCGCAGAATCGTTAATCGATTTGAATTGAAAACTCGAATATTCGCCCACCCCTATTTTATACACAACTTCGCATGCATGAAAGGGTCAAGAAGGGTGTGTTGGTCGTTGCTAATAAAGTACAATCCTTTGCGCCATCCAATCTTATCTATCATGCAAAAGTCTCGATTTCTAAGGAGTGCCTCCTGGCATTATTCGACACTTTGTATATTCGGTATTGTATTTATCTGAGACTAGGTGGCAGTGAGCGTTATAAGTAGTTGAATTTAAAGTCATTAAGAGACCAGCTGCTAAACGAAGGTTAAGTGGAAATTAATATAACATTCATGTAAATAAATAAAGATAGCTTTTTTAAGCCAACATAAATTTGTGGTAAGGAGGATACCGTGACATTACTCCGGCCTTAATTCAAAGTTTGAAATTCCCGCCAAATATTGTTTGTTGAATTCATCATAACATGAACATATCCAGATTATTGCGAAAACAAGTTGGATACCTTTAGGCCTACGATGATCACTGACTGTCCAAGCTAATGAGCTGAACCTTAAGATACTTTGACAATAGAATGCCAGACAGAAATATATGGGAAAAAATTGACCGATGACACATTACAGATATGTAATTATGTGATTATTGTAGAGATTTTTTAATGAAACTAAACATTTGATAGAATTCCAATATTGTACAAACAATTTTTGTACAAACAGCAATATATATATATATACAGTACTGAACAAAAAGATATGATATTTCAGTTTTACGTGGTTAGCTTTCTTCGAACTGTGATAGACATATAAAAATTGTAATGGAACACTGCATCAATGTATTCATAGAATAGAAACTGATGCTGAAAAAACACTGCATTAACGTATTTATAGAGTAGAAACTGATATAAATCAATCAACTAGACGTTGAGCAATACTTCTCTAAAAGAAACAAAATATTATATCTTTTTGTTCACTACTGTATATATATATAAATATATTTTAAGTACGGAAGTATGGGCCTCGAGATCGACCTAGAGGTGACGCTAGTGTCGTGCTATCATCATCATCGAAGCGGGGATAGAAGCATTGCAGCTCCATATGCTCTCCACGTCCGCGCACGAGACGGTGTAGATCCTTGCGTATATTTTGTCGCATAATATCGGTTGGAAAACAATTTTAGCGGAAAATGTTGCGGTACTGTTTGGTGCATCAGTGAAGAGCGGATCGTGCATCCAGCATGCGACCTAAATTTCAATAATCGTTTGCGTGGATGCATCGTCTGCTCTAGGCAGACGTTCGCCCATGGATCATTACAACGGATGTCTGTTTCCGGATGAACTGCACTATTGATGTTAAACATTTGTGTCTCTTAAAAAAGATGTATCGGTTCACCAGCGTGGAAATTCAACAAAACAAGGAATTAAAGCCCAGTACTTACAAACGCTGGTACTGTGGGTTGTTAAATAGCAGATTTTATGTGTTCGTTTTTTTTTTTGCGTAACTTTAACCTGATGTATTAACATAAATATTTCGCACTGGGAGAAGTTCGTGCTGTATTAGAAATTATCGTGCTATTGCTAGCTACTATGAGTAAGACAGTTCCGCTGCAGTCAATGTTTCTTTTAATCCGGCTTGGTGGGGCTAAGGCTTTTGGAGTCGAAACACTTCTATTACGTTGCAATGAGGAGAGAGTGCCTCTTCTAGTTACGACTCGCAAACTGTGCGTTGGAAGGACGACTAATACAAGTGAAACAAACTGTTTCAATATATCTGCCGGAAGTGGAATAAACGAGTGTAACCGAGAAACGCAGCACCGTGCGTGTTATTAGGTGCTCTTTTGGTGTCGGTTTACCCACTTCAATTTTCTCCGAAAGGGCTGCGGATATCTAGAGGTTGGTTTTTATCCCGTTCCTGGATTACCATGTCAGTTTTAACTCCGGTAGCTTGCACTCTTGTTTTAATTTATAAAAAAAAAAAAGCTAAATATATTTTTACATTTAACATTTTCTGTCATTTTCGGACGTGGGCGCTTGTTTCGGCATATACATTGCACTAAATGAAAAAAAAAAAAAAAACTAAATCAAAATAGTTATGTCGCATCTAACATTTATTTCGATTATTCAGTCAGCTAGTCAATTGGGCCGTTCGTTTATGTTTCTTTTTTTTTTTCAACAGGTTTACGTTCTGAGCGGGCACCTCCACTACTAGGCAAAATACAAGCTCGTGATTCCAGAATCAACGACGATCTCGGGATCTTGAAAGTGAACTGTCCCGGTATTAAATTTGTAAGTCGAGTAGAGTGGGGGGCAGAACGGCGCAGTGAAGTGGAGTATCTCAACGCTGAGGTGAAATTAGTGTTCTATCATCATACTGAAGGCGACCAGTGCTTTTCCATCGAAAACTGTTCCAGGATCGTTCGCAAATGGCAGCGCTACCACCAGATAGATAAAGGTACGTCAGTGCAGTGTTCAACGTGGTAAGATCCTTTGTCATATTTTTCCGCAAGGAAAACGCGGCTTCTTATGCTAGAAGTATTTAGCTGTAAAATATCACAATACATACTGTGCGTTTTACATTTCTAGTGGAACATACTTCGGTTAGGGTATCCAAAATTTACTGAGCATAATATAAATGAGCATTGATGTGATCCGTACTCTATTTCGAGCCTTTACCAAGCTACTATATAACTCATGAATAATTCAGCACTTCTTTTCCTTTTCAGTTTCTTAAACAATAAATATGTTTGGTTTGATTTTACGTGGAGATGTCATGAACTCATCATTAACTAGCTGCGAAATGATGATCAAACGTCGGGTGTTCGTATTAAATGTGTATCTACAACTGACACTCTCGTTCCGTAATACGCAGGTTGGTTTGACATCGGCTACAACTTTTTAATAGGAGGCGATGGATTGGTGTACGAGGGACGTGGCTTCGGTGCCGTCGGAGCTCACACACTGAGCTACAACAATAAGTCAGTGTCCTTCGGTTTCATCGGAAACTTCACATACCAAGCTCCCAATGAAAAAATGCTGACCACCGCGCAGAACCTTATTAAATGTGGCATTACATTGGTATGTCTCCTTAGAGTATACAATAGGTTTTCCCTATATCAAGCAAGGAAGCTTATTATATAATAAGCTTCCTTGCGAAGTCTGTGGCGCACAGTTTTATCGGCTATAAATTGTTTAAATCTGAAGTCTATACCAAGAAAGCTTAATAAGAGGGTCTAGCAAGTTTGGTCGAAGTTTTAATAGCAGTTAAGTAATTATTCACGTGAGACTTTTACATCCTAAACAAACAAACCATATTCACGTGAGCGTTTTTGAATCCTAAAAGCAATTAATTAATTATTCACGTGAGCTTATTGTCGCGACCCTCCGGAATCGAATACGTTAAAATATCTTCGGCATCAGGAGCCTAATTGCGCACCCGAAGAGCTGCCCAGTTGTTGATGCTTCAGTTTTCATCCTGAAACAGCAAAAAAATGATAAAACGTTATTACCAAATAAGTATTTACTGAAGGATACGGAGCTATCGGATTCACGTCGTCTGAAAGATTAGCCATTTCAACACGAATCTGATGCACAAAATCAATATCAAAATAAATAAAAAAAGTTTGTGGGCGTTCACTCGCTGCTCCGTGTAATATATTTATATCAACAGGATCTTTATTTTAATTTGAATGGATTAACAAAAGAAGTGGTGAGAGTTAGATGAGTGCAGTTTTCACCATGTGTTTATTGACTGGACGAAACTGAGATGAAAGGATAGTCGTCATGGTAGGTAGTTTAATTAACTAAAATATGCGATTTGTTATTTGTTTATTGGTTTTAAGGATTATTTTGCGATTGCAGTATTGACGGTGACTATTATCAAATGCCAGACCATTTCAGAATTCCAAAAAAATACAATAGATATTAATGGGTCTATTTTCACATACTTCATACCAGACTTGTACGTAATCCGTTACAAGTAACGGAATTACTTGTAATCTCTTACACTTATCAGTAATTTACTAACGGAATAATTTCATATTTTCTAGAGTATTTTAAAGTAATTCTCTTACATTTTTGACGTAACGGATTCCTTGTAATCCGTTACATTTTTCTTTGGCAGAACCAACCTTGCGCTGCTTTAATCTTTAATCATGAAATACCAACTAGCCCAAACTTCTACTTTAATTGACCCCCCCCCCCCCCCCTTTCTAAATAAAGTTTTTTTTTTTTTGTAGAATTGGGCGCAGTGACTGTCACGCGAATCGACCAGCGCAAAGGGAGGCTTGGCACTCTTCAGTTCCGCAAAGCCTCTTTTTTTTTTTTTTGCAACACCAAGCCCCTGAATCTATCTTTTTTTTAGACCTAACATCAATGTCAGAAAATCTAAATAAAAAATTCTACAAAAAAAGGGGGGGGGGGGGGGGCAAGTTATTTCCGCTTTTTTTTTTTTGTCCCTTTGTTGTTGTTTTTTGCGATCGAAGGCGGGGAGGGTTACCTAGGGAACCTTCATGTGCGCTTTGCGAAGCGCGGTTACCAAGTGCTTGTGCGCCTCTTCGAGAAGCTCGAGGCAGTAAGTGCACTGAAGAGAATTAGCAATGTCCTTCTCGGTTATAGTGACTACGACCATTTTCATAATGTCACAACACGAGAGAACGCTCCGTTTACCCCACCCCTTTTTGTGAGTCAGCTTTTTGAGAGCACTTAGAAAGTGGTAATAGTCTTCCTTTCTTCTTCTTCCTGTTTTGCCCCAGCAGGACGCATCTTATATCAAGCAGATATTTTTTACAAATAAAAGATAATGGTGCCTGGACGTAGACTTGATATTCTGGGCTTGAGGAGAGAGTAAAATTCGTGAGTGGGGCCGTAGCGCGGCTTACTTAGTACTCTACCCTTTGCTGCCCGTGGCATCAGCGGACGTTTATCTGGAGAACACCAGAGTAAACTGCAGTCGGTCGGTGCTCCGTGCGTTTTTGAACGGCACCAAGAAAAGTACACGCGGCAAACGTGCGTCTACATTTCCTTGTTTTAACTGACGTTCTAATAATTGTTGCTATGAGTGTCCTTCTTTTTCTTTTATTACTTATATTTATATACTGAAAACTTTTTTTTATTCACCAACGTCTCAAGTGAGGCTCGAACTGCTCAGAACCAAAGGAAGAAGAATATCGAGCCAAACCTTATTTATTATTTAATTATCACCTTGCTGTTACAGCTATGTTTTGCTATTGATGACTTCTACAGCTTCGCGATTTAGAAAATTGAAAATTTTAGTAGATCGGTCCGATGACTCCGACAACGATATCCGATACTTCCCCGCCGTCTTTGCCCATGCATCATATCGTCATCGGGTACCGTCATCGCGGGTATCGGAGGTATCGGATGGATCTACTAAATCTCTCGAATAGCAGGCAACGGCTGCCACGACGAAGCTTTGCTCTACATTCGAGGTAAATAGTACTTCCCTTGCTTCGCTAAAAAAGTCAATGCAGAGCATGAAGCATTCGTGAGGAACAATATGGCACTCCCATCCAGTGCCTCAGGTCAGAGGGTGTTCTGCGTAGCAGTCGACATATTGAGTAAGAAATAACGCAAAATGCCTGACAAGACTTTCGAGAGCCAGCTGTTGCTCAAAATACTTAGGGTCATTACATGGAACAGGTGGCAATAATAAGAAATTGAATAACCCTCTTCCATTTGTTTCTTACTCGAGGGAATCGCGGAGAAAAGCTCACCGGAGAAAAGCTCACCACCAAACCGGCGGATTCGGAGAAAAGCTCACCGGCCCTTGGGCGTATGTCGAGAAAAGCTCACCGATTTTTTTTTCTTCTATTTATATGGAGGCTGTTGGATCATGCGTAAAATATTTCAATTTATTAACATTGAAATTCCTCAGCTTTGTAAAAAAGAAAATGTCCTTTTTTGTATTATTTGTCAAGCTTATTGTGTATACTGCTCCCAAAATAATAATTGCGGGCGAGTGTTTTCTGTGGCTAACTCTCTAGGCAACGAAAGCTTAACTGAAAACTTCATGACCTGGAAGAACAGGAAAAAGTTCGAAAACTTAATAATGTCTGCCTAAAACCTAAAAATCAAAACTAAATGCCGAAAATCCGAAAGTGCATGCGGAACAACGCGGTGCCTGCAAATCTCTTTGAAGCTTTTGTTAACCTTTGAAAACAGGATAAAACAGTCAGTAGGATATTGAGGCTTCCTTCTTCCACGGACATGTACGTTTTCTAGCCGTTCGTGCTGGTGTTTCCACACCTTGCCTTTCTGTGATAATGCCCTTCTACGGTGAGCCACCCATGACATTTAGGCTGCACACTGTCACCGTTGTTACTCGTGACCTATGCAAGAACTAGTGTTCTCTAAGGTACCTAATAGGGCGAGTTGGTAAACGTTATACATAATGAAAAGCGCTCACACGACGTCGACGGAGTGAAGACAACAAACACGACAGGACGAAGCTTCTCTCGCAACTGAAGTTTTGTTAGTGAAATTAACAGAAAGAAAACTGCGTAGCCGACACTGATTACATCAACACCTACCTATTGATTAGGCTCTACGCAACATTTGGAGCTGAAACGGTTCACACACTGCTATTCATATTAGCTGGCAAAGAACAAACCTCTTTTTTTGACAGAGCTACCGACGGCGCACTCTCACTTGTCAATAAATTTTTGTCTTTCCTACCGGTGAGCGATGTTCTGATTTTATACCCTTGCGGCTTCATTAATATACAAAATGGGTGATTACTAATTTCTGAGAATTTAGTAAATATGCTCAATGAACTTCAAGGATATCACAAAAAAAGGAGACATATTTTTAATGAAGTGACGAATGCGAATTGTGTTAAATTACCACGTTTGACGCAGAATCCGCTAAGTTAAAGAAAAAATCGGTGAGCTTTTCTCCGCATCCGCTCAAAGGCCGGTGTGCTTTTCTCCGAATCTGCCGGTTTTGCGGTGAGCTTATCTCCGGTGAGCTTTTCTCCGCTGAGCTTTTCTCCGGTGAGCTTTTCTCCGCTGCCCTACTTGAGGACAATGTTAAAAGTAACGCCACGAAAGTAACGGATTACTTTTTGGGGTAACGGTCAGTTACTTTCATGGGAAGGTAATTGTAATAAATTACAATTTAGCCTCGAGTAATTGTAAATGTAATTCCTTATTATTTTTCAGTAACGTGTACAAGTCTGCAGCTCATACCGATTTAAAAATTTCGCGCAAAAAGCGCGCAGCAAGCCCTGATCACAAGGACGCTTTGAACAGTGACGTAGTCATTTAAATCATGCCTTTACTATATCGGCAGCGTGTCCTCGCTAGATATCCGGACAACACGAGTGACGATGCGACTGAAACGACTACGTCAATCTTCTAAGCGTCATTGTGAGAAGGGCACCTGTGGCGTCCACGAAACTTTTAAATCGGTACAAACCGTGAAAATGTATTGATATTTCAAAAATATTGCCATTGTTGAAAACTCTTTTATTTTTATTTCACCTCAATTTGAATTTGCCGTCGATGGTGTAATCTCAACATGACCCCTAAAACCAATTATTCAAAAGTTAAGTAACACAACTTAGTAAGTCAACTCACCATGACGATTATTTTTTTCTCTAATATCCGCCGAGCCTGAAAAATACATGGCGAAGTCCGCACCCGTCTAACTTATACCCCTTTTTTAATATGTTATACTTCATGTCACAGAGCATGAATATATATATATATTATTATTGAAGTGGCCTGTTCTAGAACCCACATATTTTTTGTAGCTTTTTCTGTATATGCACATCATTCCGGACGCTTTGATGCCAATAATCAAGTGACGCTAACGATAAGAATGTACGCGAACACCCGAATAAATATTGGAAGTAACAACGGCAATACCATGAGGCTAACAGTACCGTTAAAATGAAAGTTTTAAGGTGCAATCAGATAGATGGATAAATGAATGTGAAAGCTATAAAGTGAAGCCACTTCCTCTTAAGGAACTTGCTTTTGACATATTTGTAGATATATCAACAGAATCGACTTTTTGTGATTTCATGCAAAACAACTTGTCGCGATTCATATAGCTAAATATTTTTTATGTTCATTTGCAGAAGACAATTCAAGTTCAATACACCCTCCACGGCCAGAGAGATGCAAACAGAAGAGATTGTCCTGGAGACGCATTTTATAAACAAATAAGGAAGTCCCCGCACTTTGGTGACAGATTGACACCCTACATAGACTAATTTCAAACGAACATATGAAATGAATAATCACGGTCGCCCACTGAAAGTATGATAATAAATATGTTTATACGTTGTGTTCAAGAATTAAACTGCGCGTTGTAAAATTGGTATATGGATGTGGAAACAGCCTCCCATTAAAAGAAAAGGGCGAGCAAAATTAGTGGTGAATTCCAGTGAAAATTAAAGCTTCACAAGGAAATAGCAATAATAATGCTTAATAATAGTTGAAGAAAGAACAGATGAGAAACATCCGCTAGTCCTCTCCGCAACACCATATCTCGAACTCATCAATTTATGAGTAAAGCTAATATATGAGTATTTATGATGGTCAGCACGAACGACTTTGTTTTTTTTATAAATCGCTCTTAATAGCGGTAGGCAAATTAGAAATATAACCAAATGCCTCATTTGAATAGGGGAAAAAACGAATACTTCCCTTACGCTTTTTGTTTTGCAATTTTCAGTGTTTCTTGAGAAAACATTAATTGTGACATCTGCGCTCTGATACCACTACCTGAGCCACGTTTTGTTAAGCTTGCTTCCAATGGATCTTAAAGTACCCATTGCTTGGTAAGGACGATGTTGAGTATATGAAATATATCACCACACAAAAGAATAAAGGAAAGTGAGTTTTGAACGTACTAATAATGACGATTAAATTCTAATTAGTAATATCAATAATTACATTTTAATTAGTTATAATGATTAAATAATAATGATGATTGAGTAATTGTGCAGCAAGTACTTAATCATCAATAAAGTGTAATTAAAGCTACATACAGCTTATGCAAGTCTTCTCACAGTGAGCTATCTTTCTCACAGCACAAAACACAAATTTCAATGGGACTTTGTCGTAATTCAAAATCTGTCCATCTTCCTGGGAAATAAATATTTTATAAACTGAAACAGTATACATTATAATATATATTACTCATTCAACGAAGCTTTGATTGAAACCATAATATTGACTTCATCTGGTCATATATGAGAAAATATGTCCTTAGTTTTGAGGTGGCAAATTAAAAATTCAGTGTTACATCAACGCTCAATTCGGCGCCAATAGGCCATTTGCAGTATTCCCCTAGCGCCCCGGCCCGCGCTCAGGGAATCATGGGAACGGTGTTCCTCCAGCTTTCTAGAGATCGCTAATTTTTAACCAACTCCAAAGTTACACAGATTTTTAGCGTAATTCGAGGTCACCCTGAACAAGCACCTGATATACCCCAAGGACCTGTCATATCACTTTTATAATTGCTAGTCTACGTCAGCATTTTTGATACTGCGCATGCGATCCACCTTTCAACCTGGGTGAGCTGCAGAAATCTCCTACAATATTATGATTCTCGTGATTGTTGTTCGAGCAGGAATCGCTTAAAACGCCGATAATTCACAACAACAAAAACCAGGATTTAGCACGGAGTCCGCGGGGCTGTTTATAGCATTTTTAACGTTTCTAACTTAATATCAGCATGATAATAATGTAAGAGATTTCTGCAGCCGATCCAGGTTGAAGGGCGGACAGCATGCACAGTATCAAAAACGATGACATTGAGGAGAAATTTTAAAAGCGACATGACAGGGCATTGGGTTATATCAGGCGCTTGTTCAGGGTGACTCCGAATTATGCTCAAAACCTGTGTAACAAAGAATAGTGTCGAAATTACCGATCACTAAGGGACTGAAGGAACACCGTTCCCATGATTCTTTTAGCGCGGGCCGGGGCACTTGGGGCATATCGCAAATGGCCGAGTCTGGTGTAGAGTAAGGTGGGGAAAAATGGAACAAAACATTTTAATTCCTATGGTACTTTTTAATTTTGCCTCGATATTTATAATCATAATGATATCCCCGCGTTGTCTTGGCACTATGGTCATTGAATATTACTTAACTGGATTAAGCAAAACATTTTACAAAACAACAATATTTAAAGTCACACAATGTCTAATTTTGCCTGCCCTGTGAGAAAAAATGAGACGACGTAATGGGGTACAATGAGACATTCATAAAAAACGTTATATGCGTGCAATTTTAGTAACAAAAGCACTTGAAACACCAGTGCACTCTTCATGAGCCCACTCTTTGAATTCCATGCACTCGATCCATACTAAATGCGGGGCTGCTTGGCTCCAAAGTTCATTGTATAGACCAGGCACTGCCATGTGCATCGCACGGTCTGCAGTACACTCGGACACGGCGCTCACCTTCGGGTAATCACTAATGATATTTCTTTTCAATTTCACGACTGTGGTTGTTCTTGTTGTTCTTGAGGGGGGGGGGGGGGCAGTGGAACGCCGGTATCTTAACCAAGCAGCACACCAGTAATGGCAAACCAACGGCCATTATACGCTTGGCGGTAAATATATACCGGTATTTAGTTGTAACTGCGCCCAGTTTCGGTAACAGTCCGGTCACAAATCCCGACAATGGCCGTTGTCGTCCTTCACCGGCAAAGCCGATGACTGGCTGCCACCGGGTAGCACATCGAATAGTAGCATAATATCCCGACATATGCAAGGGATAGCCGACAAAAAAGTGGCCGTCATTTACCTTCGATGCTGATGACTGGCTCTCACCGGGGGACCCGACGGATAGCAGCGTAATTTCTCGACATTTGCAGGCCCAGCAGATCCCAGGGGATACCCGGCCCTAGCCGGTGGTGAAAGCCGAATTAGTCTGGGTTACCATTGAGCAAGTCAGCATTAGCCAGCGAATCCCAAACGACATCCAGCCTTAGCCGGCAATGAAAGCCGACCATAGCCGGCGGTACCTTTGAGCTATAGTCAGATGTAACACAGTGGGAGGGGGAAAAAGTGCGCGCACAAAAAAAAAGCCGTTTTGTAAAGGAGGTCGCTTCCTTTCACTTCAGCTTTCCTAATTTCCGCCCTTTTCACCCCCGGGTTGTCTTTCTTATGTTGTATGATCTGAGCATAGCTAGCATCCGCTCGCTACACACTAAACATCGTAACACCCTTGTGGGCGTAAATGGCCTGTCCTATAACTAACACCCATTTGGGTGTAGCGAAACGCCCTAAGATAAGGGCGTTAATTATAACACCCCTAAACGGCGTTATTCTGAACACCCTTAAATTAGGGTGTGATTCCACTGTACACATTTTTATTAGGGTGTTATGACTGCGCAGAGCGCCTTCTAAATTGGGTGTATCACCGCCAGAAAAAGAAATAAAAAAGGCGCGAGTACCAGCACCCATAAAGTAGGGCGTAATAACCCCAAAAAGTGCACGTAAAAATGACTGCAAGTGCATGGTTCACTTTTTATTTTTCGATCAAGGTTCTAACAGGTTCTACGAAATTCTCTATAGACGGTTGCAAGCCGGTCATCTGGCCGCAGCCATGCCTCTGCTTATGTGAGCAAGTTCGTGCAATTACAAGCGTGCCAAAGGGTAAAGCTACGTTCACGCGCACGTCATCAAACTTGGCGAAGGCAAAACTGAGCAAATAGTTCTCTTTTATCCTCGCAATTTCACCACGACCAAGACGCTTCTAAACCAGTGGCGGTCCGTGCGTGTAAGGTCATGAATATTTCAACCGGATATTGTTTCATAACCCCTTCAAATTGTACAACCGAAGGCCCTAGTTAAATCTCCAACTGTACTTTTCTTGTGACGTTTATGCTTTCCTGCTCTGGTGACGTGGACAAAATTGGCAGGCTTGCAGAGACGGTACAACCGGGAGTTGCTTCGGACGTAAGCGGCAGTTTATTTTTGTAAACCGTTAAATGGTCTATTAAAACGGAAACAGGGGGCTTTGTTCGACAAATGTTTCGTTTCTCCTAAAAATAAACGGAAGTGACGGAAGTGACGATATCGCGTATGATTGGTTAGAGGTTCAAATGACGAAAGTTACCTATTTTCGCCATTTGACCTTCTAACCAATCAAACGCGATATCTTCGCTTCCGTCACTTCAGTTTCTTTTTAGGAGAAACGAAACATTTTTCGAACATAGCCCCCAATGAACTACTATCAGAAGCATGCTTGCGGAGTACTTACAAATAAAATAGCGATCTCATGTAATCCGTAATAGATGCATAGTCCGATTCGGGCAGCACAGAACTATCCACAAACACAATGTCGAGGATGAAGGCGATCGCTCACATTCAGCGGAAGTTTCGCGGTCGCCGATGAGCACCTCTCTGTCGTGATAGATGCGCAATCCGATTCGGGCAGCACAAAACAGCACAAACACAATGCCGAGGTTGAAGGCGGTCGATCACATTCAACGGAAGTCTCGCGGTCGCCGATGTGGAGCTCTTTGTCAAAACGCGTCCAACAAATACAGCACAATAATTCCATGGACTCCGACGAAATAAACGACCATTTCCGAAAAGTTGGCATGGATGTATTCCGGCCGTTCACAACGAAAAATCACGGCCGCGACTGAAGCGCAGAAATACACTGACGGCGCCCCCCTTTTGTAAACCGGACCTACGTGGCCCCTACAACTCACCATATTTGGCATACGGCAAAGACTACGGCCCCAGTAGCCTATCAGCGCGTCAGAGCGAGTCACGTGACAAATTTTCGTCGAAGCGTCCTTGTCCTACGGAGAGCGGTCACGTGTTTCGCGCCACCCCTCTGATTTGCTAGAAGCGGCCTTCGCACTCGCTCACAGCAGCACGAAGACACAAAAGAAGATTTTGAGGCTTATCAGAAGACGAGGTCAAGGGAGGTTGGACAAAGCAGCTAATCTCCCTCTGCTGCTTTGTATTGCCACTTGCCCTGCACAGAGAAGGTCGCGAAATCGGAAAGTCAAAGTCAAATTTGGGGGTTTTACGTGCCAAACCAACGACGGGCATCTGGCACGCCCCAGCGGAGGACTGAGGATTAATTTGGACCACCTGGGGATCTTTTGACGTGCAACCGAAAGCTCGGTTACACGGCGTCTTCTCCGCAATAAGCCTCCGTCAGATTGCGGGCACCTCGGCCGGGATTCGAACCCGCCAGTCGCGAAATCGGACTCGCCAGGACTTGCTTTGCGTAGTACAACCTTGAGCGTCTCAAACTGCCACTCATGTAGACGCGCATGCTCTGGTGCGGACCGAGAGATTACAAAATAAATACAAAAAACAATTTCGAACGCCGTCGAAGACGCGGTTTCACGTGTACCAAAGAAAAACCGAAAAAAAAAGCGTCGGGAAGTTAGATATTTTGGTGTCATTACGCAGAGATAAGAGTCGTCCCTGGGGGTGTCATTAATCCGGCACTTTCGATTGTCTTGCGACATTGTTTCTTCAGAGCTACACTCCAAAATAAAGTCTCAGTGAAGGTGCTACAAGTAGTGCGAAACCCAGTCAGGTGAGTTTGTAATATCCGAAATGAGGGCGCCACAATTTGTTCAAGTCTTCAGCCTGAAAGGTCTTTCTCAGGTTAGAAGTAAGCAGATTCTATTTCGCTTAATCTTGCTTTGTTTTGTTTTTTAAAGTCGGATTTTAGGCAGTCAAGAAATAGAAATACCTCGCCGGCATAGCCGATTCACGCAGGACACTCTTGACAGTCAACCAAAAACGGCGCCACGTACGGTATGTCAGGATAGCGTCGGCGCGACCCATCCCATTTTTCACAGATATTGGCTGGACCAAAATAATATCGGCTCAATCTTTCCGTTTTAGTTCCATAACAGCGCAATACTGTGTGCTGCCTAGGTTGTATATTTACACGTCTTCATTTTTTTTTTCTTTTTTTGCGCGCTGAGTTGATTTTTTGAATCAAGGTTGAACCGATAAAGCTGATGCGCGCGAGAAACACAATTTTAGACTCGTGTCGAACGAAGAGTTCAATAGGAGTTGCAAAAACTATTCTCTAGCACTTCCTAATCATACGCGACTCCGTGTGGCGATTAATTATACTCGATGTTTGTACCGCCGTACCATCCAACAACAGTTTCACCAAAGCAATAAATATGAACGGCTATAAAATCATGGGTGTATTTGACAGCATCGCCATTACGCCCCTTTCACACCGTGTAGATAAAGGGCGTAAAATTCGTCCATACACCCTTTTTACACGATTTCAGACACCATCGCTGCAAGTGGGGCGTAAAGAGGGCGTGTAAAGGGTGCAAAACATCAGCACACCCTTTTTACACCCACCGATATTCAGAAATCGTGTAAAAAGCGTGTAAAAAGGGTGTTTTTCCTAACCTACACCCTTCTTACTCCCTTTTTACACGATTATGGGTGTTACAATGTTTAGTGTGGCAGTGGGGAGTTTGCAGTGCGAACGGAACAAAAACAGAAGGTACTGCTAGACTTTTTATTTATTTTAGGTGTCCAAATAAACGTTTTTCTTTGGCACTTCGGAGAAGCGTGGATAATCATGTTGAGCTCCCCTCAAAGTGCTGTGTCCTGTCCTCCTTGCTGCCCATGCACCAAAAAAGAACTGTTGGACGGGATGCAGCACCTCTCTTCACTCACTTCGGTCTTTGCTTGTATTCACTTGGTCCAGGAAGAACTCTTGGATGGTTGGTTGCTGGAGATATACGTTGGATCAAAGCTAAGCGCCACATTACGAATTCAAATGAAGTCACGAGCAAGATATACAGTATCATCTTGCGCTAACTTACGCGAAATGCTACGAGATACGCAATATACCCCGCAAGCGCCCACTCAAAATTTCCAGTTAGCGAAAACATGATGACTGGCGTACAAGAGCAGAAATGGCATATGGTAGGGTAGGCTCTTGTTTTACCCAATGGAGTGCTATAGACCTTTTCATCCTCAGTCGTATGGGCGCTGCCATCCTGGAATCATGTGACGCGGCTGCCATTATATAGGTTGATTCAACTCTTTGCTCCACTAATCACTCCGTGCCTTGTCGGGTGCGTTGTATTCATGCTTTTGGTCGCGTTTTACCGCGCTTTATTGCCTTGATCCGTTAAGTATAGTCCGATACTTATATCTGCTACTCAATAGAATTACATGACATGTGCGCACAACCTCTGCATTTAATTCTTTAGCTCGATTTCACTATTTGTACCGTCGGCGTACCGAATAGGTATGAGGGTAAGGCACAGTAATCAGCGTTAGCTCTCAGCCACATTCATTATATAGATGATTTAGAGAACACGAGAGTTCAAATGTATTGGCGAATAATTACTTAATATCATCAAAACAAAAACAAAAATGACACTGTGAGCGCCTATAGCGTCTATTTCAGTGAAGAAAACTTATCAGCAGGCAAGATGATATCGTCTCCTTTCTTCCTGACAAGCTTTTTTTTCGATGTCATTGCATGTAGGAGAAAAACTAACACATATTTGATGGGTTATGGATGTCAAGGAACAACTGTAGAGTAGTATGTAGTGGAAGTGCAAAAATGGTTGCGTCCCTCTTAAGAAACGACAATACCCAAAAGAGTAAACTTTTGAACATTTGCATTAATATTAATGACATTTACAGTATACACTGTCACTTGCAACGCAGAATGCAGAACAATTTTTTTTATCTTTGTACATGAATTGTGAAAAAAACATTATAGTTGTTTTTATCAGGAACACACCGATATCCCTACCGAAAACAAAAAGAGCATGAATTTTAGCACTGCAACATTCAAACTGGATTATCGAACCAGAAATCTTACCGTAAACTATGCAAACCGTGACCAGACCGTCTGCCAAGTGTCTACCGTAATTTTAACTGGATTACTAAAGAGTTTTAGGGAACCATTTTTGCACGTCCGATACGGTACGATAGGCCTATCCTATCATGTATGTATGTACATTATACAGGGTGTTTCACAAAAAGTGGACAAATTCGATATTGCGAAAACTACGCGCTGCAACAAAAAAAAAAGGGCTTGTCTTGTTTTGGTCCTGGTCCAGGGGCCTTTTTAGGAAAAGTATTAAATCCGGGATAATTAGATTGTTAATTATTTTTGCGTAATTAACTTTTTAAATATTGTGTTTAAGGGCATGGTTTCAATTAGACAATGGCTCAGCATCAAATACAAAATCAACCAATTGCAGTACGATAGAAAATACGCGAAGCGTTTTACGGCTTTGTGAAAAACCACACAAATTCGACAGAAAGCCGTAAAATGCTTCGCGTGCCTTCTATTGTTCTTCAATTTGTTGATTCAGTGTTTTTCGATGATGCTGAGCGATTTTCTAATTGAAACCATGCCCTTAAACACAATATTTAAAAAGTTAAATACGCAAAAATAATTAACAATCTAATTATCCCGGACTTCAATAATTTTCCTAAATAGGCCCCAGGCCCAGGAACAAAACCACTTAAGACTTTTTTTTTTGCAACGTGTAGTATTCGCAATATCAAATTTGTCCACCTTTCGTGAAACACTCTGAATGTATATATGGTTAGGTTAGGATGATGCCGTCAGCACCATAGAGGACAGGACAAGTAAGAACAAAAGATAAAATAATTTTATGGAGGAGCCGGCCCTTGGGGCCTGGCGCTCACCACCATCTCGCGCCAGGCTTATGGTCCGGCTCGAGCCTGGCGCGAGATGGTGGTGCGCGCCACTGCCCCGTCGTCGTCTTCATATTCTTAACAGTACTCCCTCCGACGAAAACGGCCGACCCGGCCGATAAATAAGAAGACTGAGCACACTCACAATGACAAACATTGAAGAATAAAGAACAGCTGCCGGTAGCAGGCGTGGCGATGAACATGGGTAGCTCGTTGGAGTTCGGCCTCTAATCCGCATCCTCGCAGACATTTGCATCAGCCACAGCTGCACGACGGCCCGGTCCGGGCAGGGGGACTGACGTCAAGAAGCGTCGGAACGTCGGAGGCTGAGGATAAAGGGGTGTCCAAACGGGATACTACAAAAATCGTCAGGCCGCACGACTCCCGCAAAAATCGTCAAAATTGAAGCGTCCGGTAGTCGTGGGCCGAATGTGTGCTTGCACACCGGCCAAGCCACATTCACGACTTTCCTCCTCGCCTCTTCCACTTTTCTTTGACGTCGGTGCTCGTCAGACTTGACGTCACACGCCACATGTCAATGATGTTCCTGATGCCTGTCTCTCTCCCGCGGCTCACGAAGTCGCCGACCTTGTTACCGCCGTCACCTCGGCAGGGAGACCGAAGAGGTCCGGCTTCGGGTGGATTTGGGAGATTCCTGCGTCGAAGCGCGCGTTTCGGCCGCCCCGGCTCAGCTTTCCTTGTCAAAATCCACGTTCTTTCCTCGAAAACAAAAAGTGCACTGCGCAACAGCATTTAGTTGTATGTAGAAACACTGAGAACTTAAGAATATATGATTTATTTTATTAAACTCCAAACCAACCAGATTTGTTTCTCTATACGAGGTACGTTGCGAACAAGAGCCGCGGGAATCCGATTCAATCCACAGAACTGCTGGAAGATGACACGACCTTGGACACGACACGCGCTCGCCTGGCTTGCCCCCTCTCACTAGAGTCTACACTTTCCCGTTTTCGGGACTTCCAAAGCGGCGGAGGCCTTGAGCGATTGACCGACAGCCAACAGAGCGTGTGAGTGGCTCTCCGGACCCACGTGATGAGCAGAGCAAGGCCGCCATGGAGGTAGCGAGGGGGAGATTTGACGGGGGTAGTTTCCCCCCGGCAGGTTTGACGGGGGGAAATCTCCCCCCGGCTGCCGGAAGCAAAGCGCCGCACGATTCGCCGGAGTCTTGAGTTTTGTAGTATCCCGTTTGGACACCCCTTAAAGGAGCTCTGCAACGATTTTAACGTTGAAAGAATGGCGTTTCCTACTTTTGACATTGTTCACCTTGTCACAAAGGACAGAAAACACAACTCCTCTTTTGGAAATGTTGCGATTCCGCCACGTAATCGCGACGCAAAAATCAGAATATTCTCCGACCTGCAACCGCGAGTGGCGGCCATGAGAAACACGCGGCGTGACGTCAATGGGGGTGTTGTAGAAAGATAGCAAGTTGTGCGAATACCTGCTCGATAAAAGGTAACTTTTCTATAAATCTTGTTGTTCCAAGATAAATATAAATGCGTCAAAAACCTGGTATCATCGACAAAACTTTTATTACACGAAGTTTTAGTGGCGCGATCTATCCTAGGTCCCCAAAACCGTCAGCTCTAGCTGCTACCGCGAGCAACCGCCAGAAGCCGGAGGGGGAGGGGGACAGAGCCGGACGGGTATGGCCGGACCCGGATGACACTTTCCTCCTTTCACCGTATTGTTCGCGCTGCGCCCGCCAGCACGTGGTCACGCGGCCGCGAGCGGATGTGTTCTCGCTGCTCACTGATGGCTCTAAAGAGAGAGCTTCACCGGAACCCCGCGTAAACCCCATTGACATCACAGCGCACGTGACTTGGAAGATGGTGAAGGAGTTGAGAGGTGCCGAAAACCTCAATCTTTGTCCAGTTTTAAAATAAAAACTAGGACATGCAGGCAAAAGCGGTTTTTTGTTCTCTACTTTAGAAAGGTCGAGACACTGACTCAAACTATTTAAGCAAAGCACTGAAACTGTTGCACAGCTCCTTTAAGGGCGGGGGAGCGTCGGTCGACTTCGTCTGATTCGGCTTGTCATGGCGCTTGGCGGGGCTGGGCGACGGAGACATGGGCTGGTGATCGGTCTGCTGCTGCGGATGACTGCGACGGGGACTCAATGGCTTGGTGATAACGGCGACGAAGCTCAATGTAGGGGATGACGATAGCTTCGCACCTGCATCATAATGTTAAGATGATGCTGTTGGCAGCATAGAGTACAGGACAGGCGGTATGACACGAGAGAGAATGGTTTATGAAGGCCGAGCCGGCCCGTGGGGTCTGGCGCGAGATGGTGGTGCGCGCCACTGCCCCGTCGTCGTCTTCGTCTTCCTAACAATATATAAATATATACACCTATATCTATATATTTATATGTGTGTATTTGTTTGTGTGTGTGCACGCGCGCGTGTGTGTATGTGTTTGTGTGTGCGTGCCCGTGCGTGTGCGTGCACGTGTGTGTGTGTGTGTTTAATTATGCATTTCAGAACGCCTGCCTTAAATCGCTACCCAGCAGAGGTGCTGTCATTTGTTAAATATTTTAAGTACTACAGGGCGCCTACAACTCTTGGTCAGCACTTTCTGTTGTGAATTACAAGAAAAGTAGATGGGGTGGGAGCAACACCGATATAGAGTGACCCAAATTATTGAAGTTAACAGCTGTGATGGTCATAACTGCTGCTTCCGTCAAAGCTTCCGTGCTGCGAGAGCCGGCTAGCTAGTGTATATAAATAAATCAAGTTTCACCAGATTAAAAGAAGAAAAACTTATCAAAAAAGCGCTTGTTCTAAAAAAAAAGAAAAAAAAAAAGCCATCAAAAGGTTAAACTTTATTAGGAGACCCCAAAAGCACAAGAGGCGCACTTGTGTGCATTTTCGGGACTTATGAGGGCGATTCGTTTCGCTTAAATAGTTGGAAAGATGAGAGCGAGCCTTGGCAATCCGTTTGTCGTCGGGCACAGCGGTGTTCCTCTTCTACACGTATTGAGATAAGCCAGCAGCAAAAATATACGAGACAATTTCATCAAATGCAGGAAAATCTAAATCATTTTGGAATTATATTTTTGAACAAGACTGTCAGAACGGCTTTTTTAGTGAATAAAATAAGAGAAACAAAAAGGAACATCTAAAGATAGCAGGGTATCCAAGGAGGCTAGTCAAAATTAAAAATCGTTTAGTTATTAGCCTAGTGGTTATTTTCTGGATACAACATAGTAGCTGCCGAGCGACATGAAAAAACTTCGCTACCTTAAACATTTGCAGTCATGCGGTGGACACTGCCAAAGAATATCAAATGCATTATAGGTAGTCCTTCATTTTCCGATAATCCCCGGTATTCGCCCATTTTCGAAACCCGGATGGGTTTTATGGAACTTGCATTAAACGTGTTTTTTCTTCTGAAAGCCCGCCTACCTGATGGGCGAAAACCAGTTTAAGGTTTTAAAATTATGAGACATTCCTGACCCACTTCAAAAGTACCTCCATGGTCGTCAAGAAAAAAAAAAGAAACAAGGAACCAAATTATGTTCATCACCTAAACGGTTTGCTTTGATGAAAGTGATCAACGATATTTAAGCATGTGCTCTTTTTTTGCGCTCCTCACCTTCTTAGTGGTTTGGGAGACTGATGGAACAAAGAATATATTCTACTTTTACAAGTCGCAGAACACTTGGGTATGTACAGTGGCGATGGGTGGTGGTAAATGCGCGGGGTTTATGATGTTAACTTACCTGGCTATTAGATTCGCCACAGCGACCAAACGTTTCCCTCTGAGCGCGCAATAATAAGTAACATTGTGTTCACAATCCTAGTTCTTTTTTTAAAAAAAAGTAAATTTTGTAGAGGTTTGACAGCGGTAAAGTAAACAAATGCAGTTTGAACATTGAGAAAACAAGAACAGCACCTAGTTGAGAGCCTCCCATGATTGGTGCAACCGTCGCACCATTGGAGCTGCCGCATTAGACAAGGAAACATCCTTTTCTTTGGCTTGTATTTGTCGTTTTATTTTGTTCATAACTTCCGAAACAATGCGGATTTTGGAGGGAGGGGGGGAAATGGTTTCTTCGTGTTACCATGCTGTGCGAAGTAAGCCTCGCCGCATCTTTCAGACCAGTCAAAAAATCGTTGGAGGGGCCCATTATAAAGATACTGAACTGAAATCTTTATTTTCAAAAAAGGCTTCAGGACCGTCCAACGGGGTGCTACGAAACCCAAGACATCGCTTTTACAACAATATCCTTAACAGATATGGTTCTATTTTTCGAAAAGAAAGTTGAGATTCACTGAAGCTGCCAGGCCGTCGGACGTCACGAGACTGGTCTGATGTCAGTTAACAGGCTCCTCCAAAGCTTGCTTTGGGAAGGAGGAAAAGGCCGAGGAGCCCGGTAACGTAACGTTATCTTCGCTCAATTGTGTTTTTCTCCAGCCGTTCTACATATTGTTATAAAAGGGATGTTTGGGGTTTGTAGCTCCTAGTTGAACGCTCCAACTGCATTTTTTTTTTTGCCGAAAGTCAGATTTCGGTTTAGTATCCCTTTAAGCACAATACATAATGTGCTCTTTCACTATGGGGAACACAGTGCTTCCCTCTTCCCTCGAATCGTTCTTTTGGCGGCTTCAAAAATGTAGAAATGTCAGCCAACAGACACAGCTGAGAGAATTTGAAAGCAGCTGAGGTCGTCAGATTTTGAAAAAAATATTTGATTTTTTCGGCAACCTTGCTCAAACACTGAGGTGGTGTCTTATACTAATCTTTGTTGTCTGATACTGATGTGTGATAATGAGTTCTGATATAATGTTTAAATATTTTCTTAGCATTTTAATCTCTGAAAAAAAATCCTAGTTGAAGAAAATAGATCTGGCAAGTGTTGATATTTGGTTATTCACAGAATAAAAAAGTGGAAGCTGTTTACAATTCCCTGTAATACCGAATTAGAGCGCAGCTCTTGAGGAGGAGGAGGGAAGGGTACTGCGGGGGGGGGGGGGAATACGTGACATTGGGGGGTCACGTGACGATTCCGATGATGTCATCAGTGACGATGACGTCATCAGTGACGATGACTATGCGGACTCCAATGACGTCATCAGCGATGATGACGATGACGATGCGAATGTTGGGGACGTCACTGATGACGTCATCCGTGATGATGACGATGACGATGCGGATGCCGGTGACGTCATCAGTGACGTTACTGATGACGTCATCATCGATAATGACCATGACGATGCGGATGCCGTTGAGCTCATCAGTGACGTCACCGATGACGTCATCAGCGACGATGATGATGACGATACGGATGCCAGTGGCGTCATCAGAGACGATGACGTCATCGGGGAGGTTACGTGACCTTGGCGGGGGGGGTCACGTAACCCTGGCGGTGGTCAGTGACCTCGGGGGTGTCACGTGACTTGGGTGGGGTCACGTGATCTCGGGGTCACGTGACTTTGGGTGTCACGTGACCTTGGGGGTCACGTGACCCTGGGGGAGGGGTCACGTGGCCTTGGGGGTCGCGTGACCTTGGGGTGACCTTGGTTACGCCGACGCCGCTCAAGCCGGGAACGGGCCCCTAAGAGCTGCGCTCTAAAAAAGATGAAAAAAGTGAAAGCCGTTTACAGCTCCCTGTAACACCGAATTAGAGCGCAGCTCTTGAGGAGGAGGAGGGAAGGGTACTGGGGGGAGGTGAAGTGACCTGGGGGGGTCACGTGAGCTTGGGGGGTCACGTGACCTTGGGGGTCACGTAACGATGCCGATGATGTCATCAGTGACGTCACTGATGACATCATCAGTGACGATGACGATGCGGACTCCAATGATGTCATCAGCGATGATGACGATGACGATGCGGATGTCGGTGACGTCATCAGTGACGTCACTGATGACGTCATCCGTGATGATGACGATGACGATGCGGATGCCGGTGACATCATCAGTGACCATGACGTCATCAGGGAGGTCACGTGACCCCGGCGGGGGTCACGTGACCCTGGGGGTGGTCACGTGACCTCGGGGGGGGGGGTCACGTGACTTGGGGGGGGGGAGGTCACGTGACCTCTTGGGGTCACATGACGTCGGGGTGACCTTGGGGGTCGCGTGACCTTGGGGTGACCTTGGTTACGCCGACGCCGACGCCGCTCAAGCCGGGAACGGGCCCCTAAGAGCTGCGCTCTAAAATGAGATAGCTACTTGAATGCCATCTCAATTCACTGTATATTAGTGAGCGTAGGCAGAAATTAGACTGGTGAATAGCCATTGCAACGTGTTGAATAATCAAGATATGTTCATTATCTTTAAAGTAATTGCTTAATGGGCCATATTGCAATTGCGGTTTTAAAAGGACCATTTTTAAAGGGACACCCAACTGAGACAAACCACGAAAAGACAACAAGCTTTGACATATTTATCATTATAATTTGGCCTCCTTTCACTTGATTCAAAAACCGCGTAATGAAACGTACGTACACATGTGCGACGTACCTTAATTTTACACAAATAGGTTTATTGTTTTTCATAATGATCCGCCCCAGGGAGATACGCTTTCTGATTCTCACCTTCCTTAACCAGCCCTCATCGCTTTTTCTTCCTTATTTATATAAAATAACATTTTCTGCGATTCGGCACAATGTTAGTCAGGCCGGCGACCTGCTTTATCACTGTGCCTCTATGCGTTAGTCTCTTCATTAGTTTTTTTTTTTGTCAAACTAGTATCAGCGAATGCGTCAAATACGTCTATCAATATCCGTAATCCTTTCTCTGCATCATTTCAGTCGTTTCTCCGCCGAACCAGGCCGAACGAAGAACATGATCAGATGAAAGTGTTCGTAAAAGTGTCCTCGATTTAGGCTCATAACTACGTCGCAGTTCTCAAGGTAGCCTATTGACAATGTATCATTTGCTTTGTACCCACAAGGGCTACATTTATATATATAAAAATAATAATCCAAACAACACAACACACCAACATAGCAACAAGCCCGCGGAAACAGAAACCAACCAAATTGAAGCCACCTTATGGCGCCGCGCGTGTCAAGGCCACCTGTCCACCGGTCAGGTAACTACGGGGATGAGAAGGTCTATATTCTTAGAGGTAAAGGTCGCATGCATTGGGACCGTTTGGGAATGACGGCGCAAAACCGTTTTCCTCGACGGTCTGAGTTGTTAGTCCCGATGGGCCCCATATCGCTCTCGATGCCTTAATTTACATAAATAAGCAGCAAAACATCGCCTCTAAAGTGTGCATCAAGTTTTTCTTCGCTTACTTTTCAGCAAAACACAGGGATCCCGCAATGTATGAAACTAAATAAAGTTGACAAGCTCTCGAGGAACTTCAGCTCGTCGCGGCAAAACGAACACGCCTAACCTTTCGATGCTTTCTTTCTCCCCTCTTCTGTTTTCTCCACCACATTCTTTTACAAGGCGTTGATGTTCCTTTTGCTATACCCCTAGATACATTGTTGTTTTTGTGTCTGGTCACTGCTAAGCCTACAGCTGTCGATTCAGCGCTGCAATAAAGTAAACGAGCTTGCCTGAAAAGACTGCAAGGATTGTTCTCAAAGCGACATGAGAAACAAAACAACTGTGCTGTTGCTTGTCCTCCTGGCGTTTGAAACGACTGCAGATAAGTGTGCACCGGCTGCGATCACTGGACAACACTACCTTTGTTTCACAGGCTAGACGACGTGTATCGTTCTCATATATAGCCGTGTAAGGACCCATCCACCTCAAATTCTATCCTAAAACATTTTACTCGTACTCTTTTTTCAGTTCTCTATTCTTTGGTTATAAACACATTCTCCCCTCTCTTTCACTGAATCAAACTTTCATATAAACCTGCGACAAATGCAGGAGTTTTATATTAAGACACGGTCTTGTCTATCTGGTTTTCAAATATGTTGCTTTAATATGTACCCTGCCTTTAGTCTAAGTTGCAGATGGTTACACCTCAACGTAATCACACAGAGATTCCAGAGATTTACATCTATGACTACACCCTTTCAGCACCTTTATTTTGACATAATAATCCCTCTCTATCGTAAAATAAGCTGCTGTTGCATTAAACACACAGCACTTTTTTTTGACGATAGGCAACAAATCTGATTGTAAGGAACCGTTCACGGCGAATGTTTAAAAATAGTTTTAGTGAATTCTATGTAGCAGGGATGGGCAGTATTTCAAATACAAGTCTTTGAAATATGTATTTCAAATACTTTGTGTATTTTGAATTTGTATTTAATTACAAATTGGGTAATGTATTTGACATGTGTATTTAAATACTAAAACATGGGTATTTCAAATACAGTTGTAATTAAATACACTTTTGTGGGCGAAAATACATCCCTTAAATTTATTGCTACTGTCCAGAGCAGGAAGAAAACTACGTTCTGCACCGAATGCAGTGTCTCTCAATCAAGCACAAGCGTTTAGTGAGTTCGGGATTACGGTGCTAGTCCAGGGCAAGAATAGGGACGAAATCGACGTTCACAGGCAGACTGGCTAAATAAGTGCCTGTGACAACTTATGATGCTTTCCAGCCTGATTTCCATCCATATTTTTGCCTGGATCATTCTAAATGCGCGGGTCGTCCAGATTTTCGTAACTGGTGTGAGTTGCAACAATAAAAAAATTCTGTAGCTACTGCTGCGCGTCTTGGTCGTCTCGGTTCTTTATTGGTCTATACCAAAATGTAATCGACAAAAAAAGCTGCTTGAAGCTCTGTACCTTTTTCACCTATTACGTCCAAGCTTATTACATTTCTTTGTGATTATATTTCTATTACGTTACTAGAGCCTCGCACACTAACTCCCGAGTGTGCGATGCAAAAGTAAAATGAGATACCCAGAAACCCGTTGCAGGTGCCCTGAAGTCGCTGACGAAAATTTTGAGGAATGTATTTGGAAAAGTATTTGGAGGAGACCAAATACATTTGGTTGTATTTGTATCTTGTATTTAAATGCTTTTTTGGAAATGTAATTAGAATTGTAATTAAATACCTCTTTGGAACAAGTATTTTGTATTTGTATTTCGATACATATTTGCATGTATTTTGCCCATCCCTGCTATGTAGTGATTAAATCGCTAATTATCAATTTACGCTCGTCTCCTTAAACCTACTGTGGGCTTTAACGTTATTCCAAAGCGATTATTTTTTACTTCAAGCAGCCTTTTCAACATGAATTTTAGTCTTTGTTAAAACGCCCTTGCATTATATTGCTTTAGTGGCGTTGCAGCCAATTACACTGCTCTGAAACGACCGAGCCATGAAATCCAAATGTTGCCCCAACATTTTAGGGACGCGTTTAACCTCTGTGCGGACATGGCTGGTGAAGAAATTTATTGATCTAGCAAATTACCCTGCAAGTGATGACGTCATAACATGGCGCTCTGCACCAAACAAACCATTGCTAATGGAAAAATATTTGACTCCAATCAAAAATTAAACTCGGACCCAACGTTTCAAAACGAGTTCGGTTTGTTCTTCAGGGGCGATTGAGCTCGTGCGTGGGAGCAGCCTCGTCCTCTTTGGTGGTACGAATATCTTTTAATCGCGCTTCCGCCTTGTCATCCAGTCTTTTTCTAATCACGTGTCGTAGTCCACTCACATAAACAGATGGTAAGGTACTTATAGATCTGTTGATATTTTCTGGTGTATTTTGGATGTGCCATGATTCAAGGTGATGTCTTTTTCGGAGATTGGTTTCAACATCAAGAACGGACGCGTTCGCGAAGTCTATCGGATGGCCAAAGGTGTCGCAGTGCTCCGCATTCTATTATCACTTCCCAACCAGACAGACGTCTGTCGAAGATGTTTAGCTTCAAACCATTGCTAGGGTGGTTGTTATGGGCGAATGCATGGGGGATCGACGTGAGGTTAGAAATTGCCTTATAAAACATTACAGGAGGATCCACCAATTGTAGACTATTAGGGTATGCTAACGGTGGAGTTTCGGTGGATTATTAGAAAATGCGCTAGCATTCCACACAAATCCACCAATTAAAGGTCTCTGCATGTCCAGGGAAACGCCACCACGTCCCCCTCTGGGAATCGATAACACTCACCCCTTCACTTTTTCTTTTTTCTTGTGGGGGGGGGGGGCTTTTTCTTTTCCTTTCTTTATATTTTGCTGTTTCGTTTTGCCCTCGTTACTTGGGTCAGGGTTAGCGTTTCCCAAAGGGGGATATGTGTGGCGTTTGCCAAGGGTGATGTTACCGAATTCCCTAGAGATCCATTAATAATTCTTCCTGTAATTACTTAGCGCCAGATCGTTAAGCAGCTCGTGTCGCAAAAAAACCGGTGAGTGCAGGAAAATTCTGATTGGTCGGTAGGGTCATGACGTCATGACGTCACAACCACATGACCTTGCGCGGGATTAAAAAAAAAAAAACACAAGACACTCACGTGAAATGTGACGTCACGCATGAAATGATAGTGGTTAAAATATGACATGTAATGCGAATTAAAGGTCACCGCATGTCTCCATTGATTTCACTTTATAAAATAATTACTTTGTATCAAGAAAGCAAATTAGTGAATTTTACGCGGAAGCGGGATTCAAGCCCACGAGCCTTTGGTTGCGAGCCAGACACTCTACCGCCTTTTTTTTCCTTATGGCATGACAAAATGGCGGAGTACAACTTGCCGCACATTACTCATGGTCATTATATTCTAAATCTCGTGACAGTCCTAGATACCTTTGATTTGTGCAACAAACTTAATGAAATGAAACTGCACAGATTTTGGTGCTGGCACAACATTTCGGACATCCACATGTAATTTGTGGTTCTGGAATGTCTGCAAGGTCCCGAGATAGCTTTTCCTTGACACACTTTCAAGGTAATCACTAGAAAATAGGGCAGCTAAAAAGTGAAAAGCCTCAACAACTTTTTAAGGTACTTCACTAACTGTGGGGAATGGTCTCTACCCGATGAAACCAAAAAAGTCGGAAGGTAGGATGCAAAGGTATTCTGTCCCGAACAAGTGAAGTACCCTTATCTCTCAAAAATAAAAACCGCACTATCACTTGGAGGTTAAAGATGTGCGGGAGGCAGATGCCGCCCGCTGAGATTCGACGGAAGAAGTTGTCTTGTCGCATCGGTTTCTTGTGTCGCCAAAAAATCGAAGTTATTATCCTCAAGTAACCTCAGTCATTGGTAGTGCTTTTTCCCTGAACTGAACCCTCTAACATTTACAGCAGCAAGGCGAAAACTACTGCCCATTTAGATTCAAGAAGGGGGCGATTCCTGAGGCTGTCTTACCGAATGTTTCAAAATAGTTACACGCATGCTCGCGCGCCTACGGCAGTGCCGCCTGCTTCCCCTTGGCCTCGTTGCTTACCTTCGGTGCGTTGGCGTCGACGGCAGTGGTGCCCACCTAATTAGGAGCATTAAATCGCCCCTTCTTGGTTGCTCCACGCTGCCCCTGGTGGGTGCAGATTTCTGGAGTCGCTCTTTACCGGTAGGGATGCTAAGTGGATATATCTGTGACCAGCGTTAGCCTTTTGTGATGACGCCATCTCCTCTCATAACGAAGCACTACGACTTCGTTATCTAGGTGGTGTTGCGCCACGGCGCGACGGAATGCGGACGTTCTCAGGTGCCGCTGTTCTGTTGCCGGTTGTTCTTCGCTCTTGGTTTCTTTTTGTTTGTTTTGGTAGCGGTGCGTGGGTTGTAATGTGTGTGTGTGTAGTTTAAACAATGATTGCGGTTCCCTCCACGGGTGATATGGGTGCGGTTTATTCCACGAGTGGTATGGATGTGCTTATTTCGACGAGGGATACGGATGACCGTATCCAAGGGCGTCGACGTACTCTGACAGGCAGAGTACAGAAAAGAGGTGAGAAATTATAGGAGGACACTTAAGCTTTTCTCTTAAGAGCGGAACGCGGTAGCTAAACGTATGAACGCCCGCTCGTTCCCAAGACATGCAAGCGTGTCTGCGCAGCCTGGAGATTTCGCTTGAGGTTATCACCGAGAGCGGACGGGAATACAGGGCTCCGATAACAGCGCGGCTCCTGCGAGCCTATGTAGCAATGAAGCCGCAGGCGGCAGCAACCACGAGTGCCGTATTTTGCCGTCACACTTTCCCGATGGAGGACAGTGCATAAAACTCGTTTTCCTCCACGCCGACATGGCGGCCAGACCGTATCAAGCCGTCGACTTTCGAGACGCCATCAAGGACATCGTTGACAGCAACAACGTCGTCTCATTGTGCTAGTATTAAATGAGCCACATAGGGATGCTGACTCTGGCAAGCATGGCAGCCACTGAAAAGTTCAAGACTGCCGGACAGCTCAAGGTAAAGGGAATAAAATGCCCTGTCATCAATTCTAATTCGAAAGAAGACAAGATAAATCTTCTTTGGCTGCCAACGTACATGGAGAACCGACGGATCACCGAAGACCTCGAACCATATGGCAATGTGCTCACCATCATGAAAGAAAAGTGGAGAGTAGCGTGCAGGGAATATATGGAGACTCTAAACAGGGAGGTGTGCCTGACGCTCCACATCACTGTGAGCTCCGTAGACCTCCCTCATACGCTCAAATTGTACGACGCGCTATCGCTCCTGCTCGCGCCTGAAGGTCCACCACTCTTTCTGCGTTGTAAAAATGTCGGTCACATTCAAAGGCAATGCCGCGCTCCGAAGTGCACCAAATGCAACCGACTTGGACACGAGAGCAGAGAGGGCTACGCAACATACGCCTCAGCTACACTCTAAAAAAAAAGGGAGGAGAAATGGAGGAAAAAGTGATTTTCCTCCCTGTCGCATACGGAAGGGAGGAAATCGCACCCGTTCCTCCATTTCACCGACTTAGATGCAGCGCAACCTGGTGGCGCTTGAAAAAGGGACGAAAATTCCTCCCCCATGATCGCGGCGGCAGCGGCGGTTCGAACCGCCGCTGCCGCCGCGAACATGTTCAATGGCGGTGACGGCAACTTCAGGGATTGGTTACCGTCACCTAGATCAATCCCACTACTGCCCATGCGCGGTGCTAGGAGAGAAAAAGCGGAGCTGCGGGGGCTAGCGGAGGTACACTTGTTTAACAAAACAAAAAGCGAGGCGCGTAGCGCGGCGTGCGTCTCGCAAGAATCACGCCGTGCGTCTCGCAAGAATCACGCCGTATGTGCCCGCTTCGAGATCGCGCTTATTCATTGTGAATGAAACCTTGCAGCTGCTAGAAGTACAGGTGGCGACTTATCACTGGCATGGCAAGTACGACTGCTTTCGTCGCGTTACTTGCTACATTACAAGTGGACATAGTGACCCTGGAGCGAGGGAACAAAAAAGGACGAACAGACTCGAAACTATCTATCCTTAACCAGCTCGCCTGCCTATTGGCTTTAACTTCAGTAACAAGTAGGGCGCACAAGAAATAATCGTCATAAGCGTGGAACATTTTTTTCTTTAATCACGTTGTTGCTAAGATCGCTGCTCTATTCGAGTCGACACGTCTATACGTTCCTAGCCCCGTCACCTCCGCGAAAAACATATACACTTGAAATAAAGCGTACGTACCATACAGCGAAAGGTAATCCGTGCAGCGTTTATTTGAGTTCTGTGTAAAACAGAACAGCATATCCAGTCGATAGGAACGAGAACTGCGATGCGGCGAGCGACTGCCGTCCGACACTCGTCGTAGTCCGTCAACACCGGGACCACGACCGGCTTGCGGGAACACGCGATATATATATATATATATTTTTTTTTTAACCTGATCCCCGCACAAGAAAGGACGCTGAAATGACGATTCGGCGAAGGAACGAAGCAACAAATCCGGGAGACAAGGTCAACAATTCATTCGGGAAGAGTCCACTTGGAAGAAAGGGTAGTACAGACATTCCATTCTGGTTGCGGGGCGAAGGGGGGGAGGGAGGCCGGATCTGCGGTCTTGAAGGAACGGATGATCCAACCAAGCGGACGGTTCACCGCCGCTTTTTTAGTTTGTGCGGCATCTCCTGCTACTGTGTGCTACATATCAAATAACGCACTAGCAAAAAAAAAAAAAAAAAGAAGGTAAAGTGAACAAATAATTCCGTCGCACTTTTGTTTTCTTTTATGCGGCCCACTTAATCCCTTATCTCGCGGTTTCTCTCGTGTCGCGAAACGAGCGCTGGCCGGCTGTAGCACACGACCAAGTTCACCCGGCGTCAACAACGTGAATCTCAAGTCTGCTCGTCGCAAATGTACTGGACGTACTTTTAAAAGAAGCAAGGAGGAACATAAGCTTACTATTAACGTTCTATTTAGATAGCGACATGAATAGAATATTACTAACCATTGCTGTACAACCTTTTATTTTAGCTTTAGTGTCCAAAATAGTTGCATTGCGTTAGCTCTCGTAACGCTATATTCTGCAACGGGTTGCAAAGTTCTCTAAAACATGAAAACACGGCTCCGCTACGGTACATATAGCGGAGGCCATACCCATAATGGATTGCTTATAGAGTTGCGGAAGTGACTGAACGATCTAAAACTCTCAACACGGGCTTTTTAACTTTTTGACTTGGGCAGCGTGATGTTTTCAAGCGGTTGCGATACCAAAGTCATGGTTCGTGGGTCCTTATCGCTCCCGGCACTTACTATTTATAGGTAGAACGCTCCAGGTTAGAAAATTAAAACAATATTAAATTTCACTTTTACGGGTGACGAAGCGTGACCCAAGACATGTCCCCTGCTCTTGCAACGAGTCTTGTTAAAACCAGGAATATTTTTTGTTTGAAAAATTCCTTGAAATTCTTGTGCAACAATTAAAATTAATCATTCCCCCGCCGAAACTTAAAATAGATTACAGTGGCACTGCACACTCTAATCAAGCTATAGCTTGGTGGCAAATTTTAGCACCAGTGTACTGCATTTCAACACTGCATTGCCAACATGATTCTTCGAACTTATTAAAAATATATTCATTAAATTTTAGTTAATTAACCTAATGATCTACATTTGCTTTGATCAGGGTGTTGAATTAAGAGATAGGGGCTATGCCAAGAGACAAGTGAAATAATGTATGAAGTACGAGTAACATTCGCTCCGTCTCGCCGTGTTTATGCGACAAATGATGGCAGTCACCGGCCAAGTCGGATTCAAAAATAAGACTGCCATATATACAGAGATTGCGAAGTTAGCGTACGTGGAGAGGGGTGTGGGTTCAGTGTCGGTGCGTTGTTGCGTTTGTGGGGTGTTCTCCTTGTGTTTCGTGTATTCTGTATGTTCGGTGTTGTATTTGCCATGTAGCGTTCAAGGGCGGGGGACATTGGAAAACAAATTGCCACTTCACCAACATTTTTTTTTTTCTGTTTTGAGCGCCATCTGGTGGAAGTTATATGAATTACACGAGGGGAGAAAGTTTCCTCCATTGGGCGCAAAAAGGTGGCGATTTTCCTCCGTTCTTAGGGGAGGTACGTTTTCTCCACGAGCAAAAATAGGTGGCAACTTTCCTCCCTTCCTAGGGAAGGAAATTTCCTCCCGTTTTGTAGGAGGAAAATTTCCTCCATTTGTAGAGCAATATATGATACACGCGAGTTCCTCCTTTAAAGGAGGAAGTACTACTCCCTTTTTTTTTAGAGTGTAGTGATGAGGCAGAGGCTAACCAGGAGCACTTCATGAACGTCGCAAAGGTAGTCGACGCGACGGGCGAGGTTCTACCGGCCTGAAACGTAGAGTGCAGTTAGCCGACAACGGACAGCACGGATGTTTGGCAAGGGCCAGACTGCTGAGCCCGCTGGGGCTCGTTCCTCGGAAAACAAGGGCACAAAACCTACTGAGGTCGCCTTTATATTGGACACGGTTATTGCGTCAACGTTCGGCTAAAACTTGAATCGAACCCGAGCGCTGACGCAGCACTTGTTTCTAGTCTGTGTCCAGCGTTGGCATTCTCTGATGACGTAATAAGGTACAAGTGATGAACGCAATGACGTTGCACATTAAACGATGTTCAATTGGCTCGTCGGCTTCCAGCATTGGCCGTGCTCCGACGTTTACTATCGTATGGAATGACTTGCGCTTTCCAGGATGTCAGTCTTCCGGCATTGTGCAGGGGTTCAGATCTCCTAATAATCGGCACGTGACTTTCGAAAAGGGTCTGTATCAAAATCTTGAGAGCTACCAATTCGAGATATCTTCATTCAGTACAAAAGGTTAAAGATTGCAGGAACTTCGTCGCTAAAAGTTGCTCTCATTACGCTGTGACCCCGGGCTGAAACAACTTTAGGGACGAAGCTCTTTAGGGTCTAGCTTTGTCCGTCCGGCGTCCATGCTCACATTGATTGCCATCCCCATCTGTCTTCCTAAAAAAAAAAAAAATGTTTGCGCAGTCCACAGGATTCGAACCTGTGCGGGGAGACCCCAATGTATTTCTAGTCCATCGCCATAACCACTCGGTCACAGCTGCGGGACAAGTAGGGTGCTCTGAGATGTGGTAGTAACTCAAGAGCTGAAGATGTCATGGATAAAACGTTGCATGTAGCCACTCAACGTCTATACAGGAGAGGGCGCTGCGGTCAAATGCGTATATATAATCGCGTGAAACTTTGCATGCATTGGCTCATTGTTTATAGACGAGAGGGCGCTGTGGTTAAATGCTCAAATGCGTATATAACCACGTTCCGTACCACACATTCTTTCTGACATGGACTGTTGACTTAACCGGTGGAGATGCGTTCCCACGGCTTCTAGCGGATCCAAGCTGATTCGCCAGAAGAACCACTGGCTCTGCATTTCACCGACCATAAAGCAGTAATATTGAAGTCGAAACGCAACCCGGAACTCAGCACTACCTATGAACAATTAAAAAAAATTAGCACCATGAGTACTACCTATGAACAATAAAATCAATATCATCAGCAGCACCAGAGCTTCGCCCCAATCAACCTCATTCACCACGTTCAGATGCGGTCATTTGTTTCTAGGCCCTACACGTGACGTATACCTTTCACTTGGATTCTCAGACATTCCAATGTCCAAACAAAGCTAAAAAATATAAAAAAATGTAATGCTATATGTTATATGATCATGGTTGAAGGCTAAAAGACGACGAATAATAAACTATTGGTTTAATCTGAAGGAAGAACAAACGTCAAGAAGGCAGCAGGGAGCGTCGAAGGCGGCAGCATCGAGCAACGCTGTGTCGGAGTGACAGCTGTCTAGCGCGAGAGTGAATTAGTCGGCAATACAGCGCTCGGCTCCTTATCTGCTACACTCTGTCTTTTGGACATTCGACCTAGAATGTTCGTTAGGGAACTAGGGCCAGACGGACTATGAAATGTTATTCTGGTGTCCTTCTCGTTTACACTCGGATTGAGAACAAACGCAAATCTTGTAGATCTACGGAAAAGAGATATTTGTCAGTCATTCACGCGGCAGTATTGGAAAATCGTTGATTAGTACAAAAGGTAAGTATCTCAGGAGCTTCCTGGCTAAACGTTGGTGCAATAATCCGGTGGCCTAGGGCTGAAACAACTTCCTCTATGCTTTACACGCGAAACATACATTTCGCTTTGATTCTCAGACAGTAAAACGTTCAAACAAAGCTAGGAGAATGCGAAATATTTATTCTAAACGTTCTGTCAATCCTCGAACACATCTGTAAATCCGAGCACCGCTACGGCGATACGAATGATGCTGTCTGACAGGTGCTAATATATCCAATGCGATATTCCACAAAAAGCGTATAAAGTCTAATTCCTAACTAAACATTATTAGGAATGTATATCTTACTAAGAAGTAACGGTACACAAAGTAATTATTTGGGCCGTTTATAAAACAGCGTCCACATATGTTCCTAGTAGCCATGCTCCCGCCTCCCCACATAGACTACCCCACCTTGCGCATGCGCGTCTCCGTGGCAGCCACTTCGTCTGTACGTATTTGCGCTTCCTGGTCGGTACTTTACGCTTTCACCGCCACTGCCACGATGATCACGGCTGAAGACAGCGCCATGAAAATCATTCAACCACCGAACAAACACAATCTGTGAAGAAGATGTTATAAGTGTCAAGTAGGATCAAAGCAGCGAATCTTCTTGGACGGCGGAACCCATGCCACTGAACCGGCCGAACGATCGGCGTCGAGCGGCACATCCGGTGCCGAGGGGACGCTCGTCACCAGCTCGCTACCTTTGTTTCACCTTATGATGTACCGCAGGAAAGGCTACAAGCGCGAGCTCCTCGCTCTGGGGAACATCTTGGCGGCACAAGCTCTCGTGACTTAAGTGCGGCTGCCAACGCTATGAGCTCGCGCTTCTAGCTTTCGCTGCGGTACAACATAAGGTGAAACGAAGGGGCCTAGCCTCGGAGCAGTCCCCGTCCACGCACACGCTCGCCCGGTCGAGCGCACGAGCCTTGGAGGGGGGGTGCAACGATTTCCGGACTTCGGTCCAAAACTTGTGCTCGTTGCACTCTGACACTTCTGAAGTAAAGAACAGAAAACCGATTTGTTCTGTAAAAAAAGATAAATATCCGCATTTCTGGCACCTCTCAACTCACTTCCAGTCTTCAGGGTCACACCTGGTCGCACTCATAGTGTCGTAATTCAGGGTGCCGTGCAGGTTCCCGTGTGCTCTCTCGGAGGACGCTAACTCTCCCTCGCTCTGCTGACAATAGCGGGCGTTATGCTGCAGCTTAGAGCCGAGCGGGGTCACGTAAGCCCCCCCCCCCCCCCCCCCCCCTTCTCGTTTAACTATGTACACCAACACGAGAATACGAGAACAGCATACGACACACGGCAAAAACGGCAGTTCGGATTGCAGAAATGAGCTCCTCGCAAAACTCCAACCGGTCCCAACAGTCCCAACCTGCTTGTCGCAATGTTGCCAAGCGTCTCGTCCAAAAAAGAAACATGTATCTTAAAGAATACAAGAATAAAAAATAGCCTTTTTAGTGTTTGGAAACATTTTTTAGCACGTGCTTCGTGACTATTTTTATTCCAGTCAGAACTAAGATTAAAATATATACACTTCCAAGAGAATCGAAACGGGAAGGGAAGTCAGAAGCTGCATGGCCACTGGTTCAATAGATCTACAATGGCTGCGCTCGCGGTATCGCTGGCTTCCACGACGTGCTGGAACGGAGGCTACGATCGTTACAAGGTCAGCATTACAACTCTTAAACATGCCTCCTCCTACAATATTTGATGCTACGATTGTGTGTGGATACGTCCCCTTGCGTACCGAAACAGTAAGTGCGTCGTTAACTCTGTCCATCGGGTTTGAAGCAGACGCCACTTTTTCCCGCAAGTCTAGGTGGTTTGGGGAAGTAAATAGCTAGCAAAAAGGTAGTACCGTTCAGAGAAAGATAGTAACTGCTGCATTTACTAACTTTTACTACCAGTCGCGTGTTTGAGGTTGTAAATAGTGAACAGTAGTAACGTTCAGAAAAAGGTGGTAACCGCTGCAGTTTCTAGCTTTTTACTAGTTTTTTTTAGGAGTATGTTAGTACGCGTATGGACAATAGTAACGTGCCTATTCTGACGCCCACATGCTTGACTGAAGGTGCGTGAGCGTAGACAGTACTAGCTCGTATATAGCACCGAGAAACTTCGTAGAGTCAAAAGAGCAGGTGCGCTTGCACGTGCACAGAGTGTAGGCAAACTGAGGCAGAAACTTGATGAGGTATCAAAGGTACAATAAACCTAGAGGAAGGATTACCATATTGGTGTCTTCAGCTGGAATCTCGCTCTCTCGCGGCGGAACTGCGCGCCATCATGGCGTGCAAAAATGTCATTTCCGAATGCCAACAACGCTCTTCACTGTCTCAGTGTGTACTGCAGCCGGAGCGGGAATGCACCTTATTGGAAAGTTTCAGTATTACATATAGAAGCAAACGCTGTGCGTCTGCGTTAGAGCTCTGTGCTTCACGCTGCGCATGCGCGTCGTTGCCAAGCTTCAGTTCAAGGCCGCGATTTTGAGCTCTGCGTACGCGCAACGCTAACACAAACAAACAGTGCTCGCGTTCGATTGCATACGCAGTGCTGAAACTCACTACTGTTTCACCGGTTTCCACCACCAACGAAACGTGCCGCAGTGAGCAGACGTGCAAACAGGTAGGCGCTCCTCTGAAGTGGAAAAAGCGAGAATGGCAAAATTACGGCGCATACAAGTTAAAGGGGCTGTGCAAGGACATTGGGTAGCAATATTTCTTGCTTTACACCAGCTTCCTGGCACTATAGTGGACCCAAGAATACTCGAACGCAACACCACTGACTAAGAAGCGTCTTCGTTGCGGCGGAATTCAAGAGATGAAAGCGGAGCTTTTCTTTCAGTTTCTCGTTCCAAAGCCGCCTTTTGCTCCTTCGCGAAATTTGGTGACGGAGCTGTGGGGACAATGGCAACAGTACGATCCCCGGGAATGCGTCGTCGAGCTTTGCGGTGACGATATTCAAATGCTGCTCACACAGTGGACGCGAAGACTGCGTACGCATTCGATCTTGGCTCGTGACAATCGATGCCTCGACATGCATTCGGGTAGTGACCCATGTCCAGCCGCTGCAACGACGACAATAGCCGAGCGATAACAATATCTGGAACTCAGCGCGTGTTCTGTGCTTTGCCAACCCCAGCGCGTGGATATATGATCAACATTGGCGGCATATAATCCGCTCCAGATAACGTGGCCGCTTGTTCTGGCTGTGAGTTGAGGGGGTGAACCGGTGCTCGTTTTTCTTAAACTTTTTTAGGGGCGAAGCTCCTTAAGGGGTATTCACACGAGGGAGAAATCCCGGGGATTTCTCCCCGGCACGCGCATGCCACGACGAAAACGTCAGGCTTTGCGACATGCAAAAGCCTCGCGTTTTCATCTCGTGATGCGTGCGTGCTGGGGAGAAATTCCCGGGATTTCTCCCTCGTGTGAATACCCCCTAAGGGGCTAGCCATCTCCGCATGTCCGTCCGATGTCCGGCGTCGGGTGCTCGTGCTCACGAGCACGTGAGCACGTGCTCCCGTGCTCGTGCAGGGCAAAAAAAACGCATCTGCACGTGGTGAATGATGTTGATTGGGGCGAAGCTCTGGTGGTGCTTGTCTGCGTAGATGGTGCGCCGCATCATGCCGCGCCTTTCGTTCGTTTTCATCCATGTCGAAAAGAGAATGTGTGGTATGGAGCGTGGTTATATACGCATTTGAGCATTTGACCGCAGCATGACATGGATGAAAACGAACGAAAGGCTCGGCATGCTGCGGCTCAGCGTCTACGCAGACAAGCACCACCAGAGCTTCGCCCCAATCAACATCATTCACCACGTGGAGATCCGTTTTTCTTTTTTTTCTGGAACTTCTATTGCCTGGGGTGAAAAACAAACGCGTGTTTCATAGGTCATTAACGTCAGGGATTCGTTTTAAGCGGTATTTGCGCAAAGTACAAAAATTGTTGCATCGCCCCTTTAAACAAACTAAATGTTCTGGAAAGATTGGTAATTAAACAAAGAAGGTATACCTACTTTTTTCTTTTTTTTGTTCCGGAGGAGTTGGCGGCGACTTTGGAAGTTTTTTGGGGATTGTAAGATGTCGCGACTTTGATAGCACGTTATGCTTTCCTCACAAATAACTTAATATTACATTGATTTTTCTCATTAGTTAGACTGTTTTCATTGCTTTTTGGCTATTTTTATTTTATAACTTGTTAATCAAAAATGCTGCAATTTTCACCAGCGATGTTAGTTTACACACTTTTAAATGCTATACTTGTTCGCACGCATAAAATATGATTACAAGGAACAAATTGTATTAGAGCTTGATAAACTACGCATTCAAATATCTTAATTGTATTATTATTCTTATTTTACTAATACAAATGACCGAAATGTAGGCCGCCCATAGACGCAACATCACAAAAGTATGCCATTTAAACATAATAGTCTTTCCAGAAAGGTCTCATTTTGTTTTCATTTTAGTATATTAAAACTCTGACATCTTTATGAAGCTAGACTGTCAAACGCTAGATCTAATACTAATATAGAGTCCTATGCGTCACGCGTTGCTTTAAAAAAAAAACACACGCTTCTGCTCACTGACTCGAATTTCGTCTTCGGGTTTTTGTAGGGAGAACAGCGTTTCTTAATTTGCACGTTTCGAAAACATGCTCTTAAATCATCACCCATGACGATGTCTTGCAAAACTTGAATTGATTCAGTTATTGTTGTGTTGTGAATAATGCTAAAGCCATTAATTATCTAAATACCCGAAACACATTAGAATACCCGCGGTTCGTTATTTCACACGACAATTATCTGAGCCAGAAAGGGCAGCAAGAGCACAAAAATATCAGCACTGATTTTTCCAACAAGTACAACTTTATGTCACCTAGAAGGTGTACTAGAGATTCTGCCTTTAAAGTGACACTCTCTTTCCAAAAATATTTTGAAGGGCCTGGATCGGACACGTATGTCACATAACAAACTTTCCGCGAATAACCCTTTTAGCTCCATAATTACGCTTTGAGACATATCTTGATGTATGAAAGAATCCGAAGTAAACACATACATCAAGAAATTAAAGTCAAAATAGAGGTGAGTTTCTGTTTCGTTCTAGAATGAAAACGTGCCTCCTGGCGTAAATATTACGCTAAACACCGTTTTTGTTTTCAGGATAAAGAGGTGACCTGCGCTCATAATACCCTATAGCGTTCTCGAATAAGCATGAATAATTTGTGTCACTCAGTGGAGCCAGCACACTAGACAGGCTCAGCCACTGGTTAACCGGCACACATCTTTGACCGTCACTATAACCGTGATTTTGGAAAACAAGTGGTGTCACCTTTAGTGAATCGGAGTGGCCAATAGGCTTCTTTCACCTGACGTAACTTCCGGCCAGCCTAAAAATCGAAACAAATATTTCCGTTTGCCTCTTTGCCCATGTTGAGACTGGGACTTCGCGCCATGTTGAGGGCATTCGGCGTCTTATTGCGGCAGCAGTAGTGCCATAGATCAACAGACGCGTCTTCGTATAACCAGATTTCAGAATATTTGCGAATATTTTATTGTCCTACACAATCGGCAAGAGGTTCCTCTCCTGGACACGATGTGCAGTCCACATATCTTAAAGGGGTGGTGCAACGATTTTCGGACTTCGGTCAAAGATTTCTGGAAGTTGCCCCCTGACACTTATGAAGTAAAGAACAGAAAACCGATTTCGCCTGCGTGTCCTAGTTGTTGCGTAAAAAAAAGATAAAGATTGGCATTTCGGGCACCCCTCAACTCACTCCCAGTCTTCAGGGTCACACCTGGTCGCACTCCCAGTGACGTCATTCGGAGTGCCGTGTAGCTTCCCGTGTGCTATCTCGGAGGACTCTTCCCCTCCCTCTCTCTGCGTACATTAGCGGGCGCTATGCTGCAGCTTAGAGCCGAGCGAGGTCACGTAATCTTTCCGCCGTAGTTCCTTCGGCTGCCACTTGGGGCTGCAGGTGGGGGGAAAAGCTCGACTTTTGCTTTGCAATTATGCAGCGGAATCGCGACATTTTTAAAAAAGGAAGTGTTTTCTCTATCCTCTGGGACACGATAAACAAGGTAAAAATGACGAGATGCAAATTGTTTTAATCATAAAATCGTTGCACCGCCCCTTTAAGATGGTACGAACCTTTTTTCTCGAACCTTTTTCAGTTAACACGATATTAACTGGCCGGTCATTCTCCTCCGATATGGTCATGGGAAAAATCAGAGCCTGATATATTTCGCCCGACAATTTATATAATTTATTTGTTCGCTATTGTTTCTTTTACTTGACATATAGTGATGAATCTTAAAATGTGAGACACTCATGTTGCCGGCGAACCGATTGATCGAGCGTCGCCTTTACCTGATTCCCAATAAAATGCCGAAATTAAAAAAGAAACACTACTGCTGGCCCTAGATTCATTTTGTCGCCGACTTTCATGGCTGGAATAATTCATTCCTGCGCAACTGACCATTTTACACCTCGTGTGAGCGAACAAACTGCAGCGCGAACACGATCTCAAACCTCATCAAACGTAGCATAACAGCGAAGAATGCCTCCAACAGGGATTCTGTCGAGTTCCGGTGATATTTCCGAACCTGAAATAGCGTTCGATTATGGTCTCGTGCAAGAACCCTATGCTTGAAAATAGAGTCACTTAATAAGCTAGGCCACTGAAGTATCGGCACTGCATTTTCTGACTTACTTGTGAGTGCCTCCATCTTAGTGCGTAGTACACCTGGCAATCGTTGCAATTTCAAGACGCGACTTTCTGACCTTTACATACGTTGTCAGGAAACTCTTTGTCACAAGCTGTTTTAATAGTTCTGGGGGTCACTAAAGCTTATCATGCAATTTCATTTCAAGCTGGAGATCGCTGGCAACTCTGTTTTTATAATCGCCAAAGTTGCTGGCTTTTTTTTTTTCGAGCTTGAGGTTCACTTGATTCTCTAATGCAGGCTGGGATGATATAGGTTACAGTTTCCTAATCAGAGGAGATGGTCGCCTTTATGTGTGCCGGGGTTGGAATGGCAAAGGAGCTAATACAAGGGGCTACAACCACAGGGCCCTAGGCATTTCGTTCATCGGTGACTCCACGTTGATTGCCCCGGATGAAGACATGTTGAATGCTGCAAGGAAGCTGATTGAGTGTGGCATACGACTGGTAATGACGTAATTTGTGTTTTGTAGGCGGAAGTGGTTATAATGTTTCTAACGTGAGGAAAGAACGTAAAGGTGATACTGAGCGAATAGTACGCCAAATCATACAGGAGGCGTAGCTTTATTAAAGGTACTCGCTAATTGCTGACTTCTTGCTTTTGAGACGTGTTGTCCTGCAATTTGCTGCAGCTACATCCATCGAAGGAAAATAACTAAAGTAAATATAATCCAGAACAAAACAAAGCAGCATATACCACTAATTTTTTTTTTAGAAAATATAACGACTAGGTATTTATACGAAGTTATTTGCTGTTCAAACAAAAATACATTCGTGCAATGAATTAACGGTAACGGTACCGTAACGTAGAAGGTGCAAGAAACAACAAATAACACTTCTTCAAGTTCCAGGATTAATAACCGAGAACCTCGTCATATTTTAATTCAGCTAAATAATCTAGGAAATGTTGAGCTGAATATGTATGTGATTGATTGAAGCAAGTAACTTACCCAGTAATAAATAGTATTCTTACTTTTAATAATTCAGTACGCCTTATAACATGCCTGTCTACATTTTTCCGACAAATCTCAGAAGTTTATTCAGTCTTACTAGAAAAAAGGTCTATATTTCATTTTTAATTATTTACTGTTACAAAAGAAACAGCCTGCCTGAAAAAAAATCATCACAGCAGTAGGGTAAAGTGTACAATTAGATTATTACACCGAAAACCAAAAGTGTACAAATATAAAGATACAAAGAGTTCATGAGCAGGAAGAAAATACAAAAACACAAGTTTTTGTAACCGCTACGATTACCTGTATGTTCACAATGCATTGATAAATTCAGCAAACGTTTCTTTTTCAGTTAACACCATATTAACTGGCCGGTCATTCTCCTTCGATATGGTGATGGGAAAAATGAGAACCTGATAAGTTTCGCCCGACAATTTATATAATTTATTTGTTCGTTATTGTTTTTTTACATGACATATAGTGATGCACTTTAAAATGTGAGGATTGGTTAATTGACGCTAAATATTTGTATAAACAACTCATAACTTCAAGTCTTTTATCAAGCGATTATATACCGGTGCAAACGATATCAATCATCTTCTACGAGATATAGTGGCCATGTTAGTTTATTTGTCAACAACCTATTAAATAACATTTTCATTTTCTAGTAAATTGTTTGCTATTTTGAATAATATACTGAATATATTTTAGCAATTTCCTAAGGTGTTTGAGAAGGTGTAGGCATCTGAGAAAATACCTCGCTATAACCAGCTCATATTTTCTATTGTTCATGCAGAAATTAGTTTCGAATTAATTTTCAAAGGACGCTCTGTGGTTTATAGTAATGTTGATTGAAGGTTCAGTCACAATGTTTATAAACAGTTTATTCTAGCACTCGGATATCACAATAAACTGTTTAGCTCACCCTAAAACAATCGCTTCTCATCACTAAAACATAACTTGGTTTATTAATGAATTTTGTTCAGTATACTGGATGCCAAACCTCTTAAGAAGCTTATCCGGAGAAATTCTAGAGAGCAATTCGTACCATTGTTAACTGCAACAACAAACATAACTTCACATATTAAAAAGAGCAACCACCATAACACCATCGAGAAGTGCATTCTGGTGATTCCCTGAGTCTGATTCTTGATGTAGAATCGCCGACGGATATAGATTTCAATTCATTCAAGAGTGTGCTTTTATATTTACATGGAAAGCTGCGTCATACTAAAGTAAAATTTAGAAAATCCTTCGTTTGCGGTTAATCATAGTGTAGTCAATATATAATATATAATTATGTAAACGCATTAGGTATAAACATAGTGCCCAGAAATATAGAGGGAAAACAAAAATTTGCGCGCTTCTCTGCTTTTTTATCAGTTATAGTTCGATGAATTTAAGGATATTATATACACATATTTAACTATACTTCCGGAAAGCAATGTGACTGCTCTTAAGAAAATGATTACTCAATTACATAAATAAAATATGCCGTTTGTTGCTCTAATTTAAAGTAATTCGCAGGAACACAATACATATCGAATAGTAACGTTTTTGTGGCTACTTCATGTTTATGTTTACCGATGTCCATCAACAGCAACGTGCCTTCGCGGTGGTGCATCACAACACAGACAAAGTAAAAACACACACAAATGAAAGAGTAACCCTATACAGAAAAATACCGGACAAAGTAAAACTTCCAGATATCCTAAAACAGCTCTAACTTCAATAAGAATTTCTTTTTTTAATTTAAAGACATAAACATGTCAACTGAAGTAGGGCTAAGTCGGGAAGTATTTTTCGACTCTCTAAGTTAACGCGATACCGTTTCATTGAGCTATTACCAGCACAACAGATTTCTAAAAAATAAAGAGCGACTGCAACGTTTATTTTGCTAACTTCAGGAAAGAAGGTTCTGTTAACATAAGGCACCTCCTGAACTTGATTTTTTTTTCTAGCAAGCAATAAGAAAAAAAGTACACATTTATTAAAATCATGCTCCAGCACACAAACACGCTGCTCAGCAAACGATCAAAAGCGGTAACATATATTACATTGTGCATTGCAGGGGAAAATCAAACAAGGATTACAGCCTCCATGGCCATCGAGATGCTAACTGTACGGCCTGCCCCGGAGATGCTTTTTACAGGTTTCTACGAACAATGCCGGGCATTTGAAAGGGAAACAAGCATTTTGTATGTTGACATTATGAACGTAATGGCTGAATAAAGCAAAATAACAAGCACGACACTTCTACATCCAAGGATCTCATCTGTTGCCCATGTGTTTGTCTTAATTTATTTAGGTGTTTATTTCATTTGACATGTAACTTTGAAAGGGTAATGTTGCAGGATAGTGATAAGGGTATAAATGTACCGCCGCGGTCAGGATGAGATGAAGCACCTGGTTTGGACTTTTTCTACGTCTACAGGCATCAAACGCTCTATTATCACTCAATTATTTAAGTAGGACAAAGTTTGGAGACTTAACTTTGCATTCCATTCCAAGTTCGGGCCACGGCCCTCTAAAAAAACTAGCAGGTTCACCAAAGCACGAAAGACTCTTAGCTTAGATTGTCCGTTATCACACACAGATACGGATATAAATATACAAAAAGCTCTACATTGAAAGGTGGACGTGGATACGCACGGGAATCTACGACCATTAGTAAAGCTTTGTTATTAAGACAGAGACCATAACATAGAAAATAAGTAAATAACAATTTCGCCTCACAAATATTGAAAAAAAGGTAATTGAGCTCTGAAGCAATATTACTTGCTAGCCAATTTCAGTGTTGAACCGATCTTAGAAAATAGGAGTATTCAAAATCATCAATTCTACAAATGAATTTTCGAATTTCGAGAGCTTGATCCGACCTTTGTGGAATAAAATGTTGCGGATACAAATACCTACATTTGTCCAGTCTTGTTTTGTTTAAATGTATGTTATGTATTCATTTTGCAGTGAGGGCACTTTGCACGAAAATGGCTTGAACTAAATTGCAGCTTTGATGGACCTGTTGCTTTCATCATGCGCATACCTTCCAAACACAAATTTCGCAGCTTTGTCTTGTCCGCTTGCTAATTTATCAATACGCACATTATTTATCGGTATACTTTTTATCAGAAAGAAATATATATATATATGCATGCAAAATAAAGATCTAAAAATTCCAGACATTTTTAAAGATTCGTCGGGCATTTCAGCAATAAAACATATCTGACACTGGGAGGATCGACACCACTTAAGATATATTTTCAAAACTCCTGATTGGCACAACTATTTTTAGGGCGGTGGATGTTTGTCACCTGACCTTAATTCTGCTGGAGAGCTCACATCTTTATTAATTTCATCTTCCGAAAGCGTAAGCCCTTTCTACAACAAAGCACGAGACTGGCCTGTAAAGGATATCAGACGGAAATAGGCATCAAGATAGCTTATATCTAGTTATCGGAGGGATAAATACGCTGGTGAGGATGTTAACAATGGCTCTGCGGCTCTTTCCTTTGCAGCGGGTGAGCTGAAAAATAATGTGTACCATCTTTGGTAAGAGTGGTACGCCATCTACTGTTTGCCTAGGAAACCCTATGACCTGTTCGTTGCGGTATTTCACGCCAGATGGCGCCACTCTCCTAAACCACTGGATACGTGGCTTTCGCGCGCAATGCAAAAGCCGCGTTTGTGTATTCGGGCGACAACTATTGTACCGAACAAAACAATCAGCGAGACTGCAAATAGAAAAAGAAAACGCATTGCGCCATAGTAACTGAGACTTCATACTTCATATTTTCATGACCCTTTTTCTAGCGCTCCACAACACAATTTGTATATGCATATTACCCACCGGGCGTTTTTGCGACGACTTTAGAAAATGTATAAAAATACAACGGCGAAAAAAATATCAAAACTCTTTACGAGTACAAAATTTCAGCCATAGCGGACGTCAGTGATTGTAAAATAAAATTCTGATTAGCTAACACACTTACGAATTCAGCGATTATGGCTAAATACACAGATTGTTTCAATAAGGAACATTAAACTATCAGTGAAATACAATAGATCAGCGAATTCTAGAAATATTATATCAGAAACTGTCTACTTTAGTGTGCAATAGGCATAAAACTTTACTTCTTGGAAACATTTTAACACGCACATTAATTAACAGGACTATATCTGGTTGGAGAAAAGTTATATTAAAAAAAAGAACTCAAACCAACACCCTACAAATATTCAGTCCGACGGTTTAAAACCTGCTTGGTTTCTCGGATAGATTTCTTTTACTATGAAAATGGTAGAAAGTTTCTTTTCATTGCAGCCGTCAGGTGGCTCAATCTATGGACGCACATCGATGGCAAAGCACTCGGGGACCTGCATATGTTTCCCGGCTTCTGCTGAATGTGCCAAGACTCAAAGAAATACTTTCAATCGCGAAGTCGACTGAATGGTCGTGAACGCAGCACTGTTCCGCGACGGCGCTGCTTCCGTGGTCGAGTTTCCGCACGTTGTTCTTGTGCTGTGTGATACGCTGCGAAATGAATTTTCGTCGGACCGATATAAGTAGCGGGCCACTTTGCACATGGGATCTTGTAGGCCACGTCCTCTGCTCTCTCTCTTATCTCTCTCTTGAGAAGCAAACTTTGGGTCGTGGCATGAATCGTCCCAGTGCGGACATAGGGTTGTGGGCTACTTGGGGCACTTTTTTTTCAGCACAGGCGCCAGCACGTTGCTGGTCCCCATTACGTAGGGGACGCTGATGGGCGTGATAGTCCGAGGCTGCGTGTGCTGTGTTATGATAACTCTTTTTCTTGGCACGTGCGACGACCGCAACGTCCGGCTGAACATCTTTTTGGGGTTGGGAGGGGGGGGGGGGGGGGGATTCGTAGTACCTCTTCCTTTTTAAATTCAAATTCTTGGCAAAGTCATGTTTTTAATTTTGGGCGTTGTTTTATCTTTAGATAAAAGAACTCACCAATCTTAACTATATTATTAATTGACAAATAAACAGGTTTATTCATGACTTTTCAATTGTATTGAAATGGAAATAGGCCGGTACTTTATCGCCACCGTGAAAGCAGATTTTCACCAAGCATTTGCTATTTTTTTCATTATTTTTTTCCTGCTCGATATCAGAACGCATGATCTCTGATAATAACTCGTCTAAACAAACTTTGCTTCTTCTGGCACCCCGGTCATCGCTCGGGCGACTGAGCATGCCAACGCATTATACAACGAACTGCAATAGCCGGGAATCCCTGGGAATTCCACGCGGAAATCCCACGGGGGCATGTATCGTCACAGCCGCCCGCAACCCGTTATCAAACGCATTTCCTTTTCCTCTTGTTCATGGCATCCTCCGCGAGTTTGTTTCGTGCTACTCTGTTGTTGGAGCATGGATAACATTCGTTGACATGGACTTTAGTTCTGTGAGAGTCCTGGGAAACGGCAACCGTTTTATCAACCGCTCATCCTTATAAACTGTGGTCTCTGGCTCTAAAGCCAACTACAAATCCTGAGCGAGGCGTGCTTCCATACAGCCATGTGGAGACAAATAGCGCTAGGACTGTCAGTCATGGCTGCGGTTTTGACATGTGCCGGTAAGTTCCCTTTCTTTGACTCTAACTCAAATCTGTTTTGGCTCTCATAACTGCAGAACTTAATGTGCTTTCTGAAACAATTGTTTTTTCAAATTTTTCCCCGTGGAAGTCTGACAGACAGACTTATACCGCACCCATAGCAAATAATTAAATTATTTGCAGTCGATTATACTTTATATAATTTTGTAATCATTTGACTACGTTTATTAGGAAGTAATCACAACGAGGAATCTTAAGCGGAGCGCAAGCTTGTCTGATTCCCTTACAGGGCTTCCGGTGACATCAGAAAGCCGCCAAGCTCCGATTGGCTCCGACAGGAAGGATAGTGGGCAGACCTGAAGGCAGATTGCTTTGAGGTCTGCCCACTATCCTTCGATCAGAGCCAATCAGAGCTCTGCGTTCTGACGTCAACACAGTCCCCGCAAAAGAAGCAGACGAATTTGCGCTCCGCATTGCTTTTATGAAGTACTTAAATCTGTTGTAAAAGTTACTGTTTTTTATCTCCCCTTTCTTTGCTCGTACAAGTTTCCTACCAAGGAATCATCGAACCAAGTCTTCGACACGAGTATTGTTCGGCAAAGTTGATGGGTTAAAGACGATAAGCCGGTCATAAATCGGTGATTCTAATCCAAGAACGGACAGTGCCAAAGGCCCGTTTTCAAACCGGCAGAAAACACAAAAAATCGCAAGTAGTCGGAGCAGTAACGGTTACCTTTTCCCGAGTAACCTCCAAGAGATGTTTTTCTTCAAGTAATGAGAAAATCTAAATCAATACTGTTTAGACATGAGCAATCGGGACTTTAATGTTGACTTTCTTTTATCGTATTGCGTCTTCAAGACTGCACTGAGATTACGGGAAAAATAACTCATTATTGAAAATCTCGTATTAAGTTGCGAAAAGCAGGCACCTTGTAATGCTGATAGAGTCACCGACATCTTAAGAAATGCAAGGGGTGGCTTATTACGCTCACGCTTCTTGCTTCGTGGTTGATTCCACGGCGTTCATACTGGCCAATTTTGACATCTTATTGTCCGTGGAGCGATAGTAAGATGCTCGGACCTCGCCCCTTTTTTCGTTTCTTGAGGTGTCAGCGTTGTTTTTTGTTTTTTTGTTTTCTCATAAAAGCGATGTCTACGGCTAAGAGCGACAAACCTGTTTACTGTCTGCATGTTTTGCATAGAAGTACACGTTACTGAAATGAAGCAACCAAATACCCTTGCTCGTTATTGGCGGGAAAAAAGTAACTAGGTATGTTACCCGTTACTGCAATTCAAAATGAAGGTGTTACCTCACTTTGAAAGTAACGCGTTGTATTCTCATAACTTTAAATGTGTAGTTTCTTTTTTTTATGAAAAAAGTAGCAGCTTCCAATATCTGTCGTCGGTAATAATTCCACGCTTTTTAGTAACGCGTTCATTCGGGGCAAACTGCAGCGATACTGACATACCTAGTGGGCGTCTTTTTTATGGTCAATGTAGCGTTTTCTCGTCAAGCACATTGCAGGCGTGAGCCGGAGTAAGAAATGTTTTGGGGACTTGTGTTGTACACGTTCCCATCCAGAAGTAACTGAATACAGTAGCTCCTTGTTTCATTAAAAAAGATATAAAAATACGTTACTCCTTCCTTCATTTAAAAAGGAACTGGGTCGGTTCTTCTTTACAAAACAAAAGTAATAAGGTACAAGTAAAGCGTTACCTGTAACGCGCTACGTGCAAGTCTCACACGTAGTGATTGTTTGGTAGTGCAATCATTAGCGCAGTACCTCAGCTCCATACACGTGCCATCCAAGACGAATTGCATTTACTGTCTCATCTACTGTGATATGTCTTGCACAGCGTTTCCAAGATCCTGACTCGTGGCAATTGTTTCCTTTACAGCCGCGCAGTGCAGCGGCGTGGAAATAGTTCCGCGACGTGACTGGGGTGCCCGCGCGCCTAAAGGTCGCACGGCTATCAAGAACGCCCGAGTTCCCTACGTGTTCATACACCACACCACGGGATCCGGCTGCAACAGCAAGGTCTCGTGCAGCCGCAGCATCCGTGGACACCAGAACTACCATATGGATAAAAACGGTTAGTAAGAGTTTCTTTATTTTTTTTTGCCATGCTCTTATTTTATGAGTAGTTGCGTAGTCAACCAATGTTATAGTCCCGCCCTCTGGGTGTAGTTCGGAAAGTTACGATTTTAGTGGTTTTCCACTGAGAAAAAGAGAAGTTTTGCGCATTGTTCATGCGCTGCGCAAAGCGGTTCCTACAATATTTTGATGTCTGAGAAAGAAGTGACGCCTTTTGCGTTTGAAACGTGTACATCTTGAAAAGATGACATATACCTGGTCTGAAATAAACATACATATATCTTAATTTTCTACATAAAAAAAGATCAGTAATGCTCCGCGAGAACCCGAATTATTTTTTTTAGTACGGTTCTTGAGGCGAAAACGAGTATAGTTGAACATACCAGAGACTATCAAGAGCTAAACTGCGAGAAATCACTTGGTTTCATTCGATTGTAGTGGCGTATAAAATATATGACGTTTATGAGTAATGCAGAAATTGTGTGTTCTAGTATTTAGCCCGTGCTTATGCAAATAAGTGCAGCTTCGTGTACCGTCACTAAAGCGCTAGTGGATTTCTTATTTACTGACCAGGCGGCCCAACCATGCATGTTTTGACTCAACCTACGGTTCCCTGAACGCATCCTCGAAAATAACAAACAATATGGTTGGCATGGCATTGAATGCGTATCCTACCATTACGTATATTTGCCTTTGAAATGTGTCCTACATTTTGGACAAATTAAAGGGGTGAAGCCTTGGGTGCGATGTTCACACTCCTCAAAAATTGGTTTGTTTTCATTGCAAAAGCAAGATTAATCAACAAAACTTGGGGACGCTCAAGTATCGCCTTTAAGAGGGGAACGCGATAGCGTTATCGTGCCCCGATCGCAAAGCCGTCTCGTATAAACTCGCGCTCGTTCCGAAGCCGTGCAAGCGTGCGTGCGCCGTCTTGTCGGTAGCGTCACGCGTCACGTGACGTTTCATGACGTCACGTGTAATGTCACACAGGGCTGTGAAGTCACTACCCGATGGACCCACTAAATATTGCGGAAAATGTTCCGCTAAATTTGCGGTAAACATTTTCCGCTAAATTTATAAAGAGTTTCCGCTAAACTTTGCAGAAATATTTTTTGCGCTAAATTTGGCGGAAAAATTATCTGCTAAATCTGGCGGGAATGTTTTCCACGAAATTCGCCGGTAAATGTTCCCGCTTAATTTGGCAGGGACATTTTTAACTGAGTTTGGAAAGAAAAGTTTCTCCTAAATTTGGCAAACATTTTCTGTAAAATTTAGCTTAAAATGTTCCGTTAAATTTAGCGGAAAATTTTCCTGCCAAATTTAACGGTCGATAAGCTCATGACAGCACATCCACGTGCGACGTCACTAGTGGCTGCGCTCGTTTATTTGGGATTTTTTGGACCTACTGACGCCGCATCTTTTGCGACATGAGCTCCAAATCGCTATCGCGTTAAAAGTGTCCAGTGTAAGCAAGGCTTTTAAACAAATAAGGGAACAGTAACTGCAGAATCTGGCTTGTTCAATAGCAGCTGGACGGCGTAGTGGGTCAAGTATTAAAAGTAATATTTCCGTAAACATTACAACATTGCATGCGTCCGCAGGTTGGTCTGACATCGGCTACAGTTTTCTGGTTGGTGGAGATGGTCGCGTCTACGAAGGCCGTGGCTGGGGGACCGTTGGGGCTCACACCCGAGGATACAACAGCAACGGCATCGCCATTTCATTTGTAGGAAATTTTATGGCTCAGAATCCAAACCAAGCCATGCTGAATGCGGCTCAGAAGCTTATCGCCTGCGGTATCAAGATGGTAATCTTTTTTTTTCTCTGTTGCTTTTTTGTTGGTTAGCCGATGGGACATGATGTTGGTTATGTCAGTAAATGAAGGAGTTTAGCTCCGTATATAGAACTCTAATTAAGACCACCGGAACAGCTGAAATAGGAACAATTTCTGTTCGAACTTAACAAGAAAAAAAGAAGCATGATCGAATTGTCCTGTTGGGACAAGCCTGGTCCGACCAGCGTTCCCCGAATCATAAAATGTAAATCATATGGTTTATAGTGCTGTTTTTTGTTGTACAAATAATTACGCGATCTATTTATGCTCCCATTGAGAATTTATATATATCGACATATCTGGTATATATATCGAGAGCGGTCTTCCAGTATATATACCAGGTATGTCGTCAAAAAGCGGCACAACCTATACACTTGCCAAAATCGTCTTTGGCAGTGAATGCGGAAATGATATGGCTTCGAAAAAAGTGTGAATACTTGTATTTTGAGTTTTATGTAGCTGTTGAGTAAATGTGTCACAATAGGGTACACTCTAAAAAAACGACGATGAGTTCTCCTTCCTGCAGAGCACAAAGACAGTGCAGCAGTACAATAAGTAATTATCCCAGATATTGACGAAGCCCAGAATCCAATTAGAGCTGACAAATGCGATGTCTTTCGGAACAATCAGCAAGTGAAACGTCCTGCTCACTCTTCCTAGGCATATTGCATTTTTTCTTATAATTGTGTTTTGAGCTTCGTCATTAACTGGTATAGTTCTGCAGTTCGCTGTGATTGGCTTTCTCGGGTTCCGGAGGAAAACGATCTCCCGGACATCCTAGACTGCCTAACATAAATATATGGGGTCTCATTCGCCAATGCTTATAGCCTATTTTTTTTTCTTCCCCTTACAGATGACTGAACGTGTCCAAAATTATTTTCACTACCAGTCATTTGTAATGCGTTACTACCTAAACTTGCTTGATTTCACATGAATTTCGTTAGCTAATGTATGAGGGGCGATTAATAAGTTTTGCCTCCTAGACGAACTTTTTCATTCAGTGATAGAATTAAAAGAGGTTACATTCGAATGAAAGTTTGTAATATCCCCTCCCCTAGAAGCACGTATCTTTTCAATATAGTCCCCACCGGCGGCGATGCACTTCCGCTATCTGTGCACTACTCCCCGCAGGCCGTCCTAGATGATTGAGGGCGACTGTAGACGACACCAACGGCGCAATGCATGGTAACCTCGTCGTAGGACGCAAACCATGTACGCTCCAAATGTTCCTTTAACTTAAAAAAAGCCGAAAGTTTCGTCGTGCGAGATCCAGGCTATAAGGTAAATGAGGCAAGACATTTTGAAACTGCAGCTTCTCCAGCGCGGCGTTGGTCCCGCCAACAGTCGTTCTCAATCGTATACGATGTCATGCGGAGAGTATTGGTAGCTGAAGTGCATCGCCGCCGGTGAGGATTATATTGAAAAGCTATGTCCTCTTTGGAAAGAGGAGATTCCAAACTTTCGTTTGAATGTAACATTTTAAATTTCATCACTGAATAAAAAAAATAAAAACCTTTAGCATAGGAGGCAGATCTTGTTGATCACCCTCGTCTATTGAACCTGAGGTCGATAGCTTTTACAGGTAAAATTTTGATAAACCTTTCTTCTCAGACGCGGAATTTTTCAATACTCAACGAAAAAGGAGAAGTAAAACTGCCAGTTACAGAACTCTGCGCTTACTAAAGAATTTCTCGAAGCTCTTTTACTGTCATTTGTAAGCAATTCTCTACATGTCGTGGTAAAATAACACCTCAAAACAAATTAATATTTTCGTCGCCCTAAACACATTTTACACTTGAGCCCCAGCGTATCATTTAGAAATTTGTAATTTCAAGTCAATTTGGCTTTAAGTGACGGTTGTTTCCCGAACATAGGCAGTGTGTTACACACGCGTTTGTTTAAGTTAATAGAAAGGCGTCTACCGTTACAGAGCTGCGAAATCAATTACCGTTTTAATTAGCGAGAGAAAGCTCAAGTACTTTAGCGTCAAGTCACGTTCAGCTTCTATTAGAAACACACGAACTACCGAGCGAAACGTGCAGATAAGCGAGGGGTCGGGTGCAAAACTTCGAAGGCTACTGGAAAACCAGGTAACCGTCGTGTTTGCCTACAGGGCAAGATCAGCAGCACCCATTCTCTGCACGGCCACAGGGACGCCAACTGCACCGCTTGTCCAGGAAACATGCTCTACAACATCATCAAAAAGTGGGCCAGGTTTGGCGGCAGACTCAAGAAGTTTATCTGCTAACCGACGATGAAGGCGCTGCCGATTTCGCTCGTTTTTCCTGGCCGTATTCAAAATATTAAGCAAATTTTTTCTTAGAATGTTTTGCTTAGGGTTTGATATGTTCCAATCAGTAATAAAGGCACCTTACTTTTTTCTGTGACTCTGTATTGCTATAAGCACGTCAACGCAGAAAATAAAAAAACAAATTTTTTGAGGGTATGTGAGTGACTGGGAATTCATTGATATCTCGCAAAATACCCTGGTTTTTGTGTTGCCTACTTTAAAAGGGTGATATATATATATATATATATATTACATATAATCTCAAGATATTGTATTTGCCTTAATCTTCATTTCTTAGAGCTAGAACGATTTGCGAATTTGGTACAAAGTTGGGCTGTGGTAACTTCGAAAGCTAATTTTGAAAATCAATTGTGAATAGAGGAAAGGTAGTACATTGAAAATAATGTAATGGAAAAAACGAACATGGGTGCACCAAATAAATCTAAAATTGCAAAGAACTCAGCGGTAATAAAAGGAACAGCAATTTAAATTTTACTAATTTTAACAGATACACACATTTTTCCTTTGAGCATTTTCAATGTGATACGATTCGATCTTCACGACAATTCACCTTTTATGTCAAAATATTTCCACAATCCCATAAAAGAAATGCAACATTTTATGCAACAACACAATATGCATCTCATGAAAGCTCAACACAAAGTACCGTATTTTCCGGACTCTGCGTATAGTTCGCTAGAGAGCTAGAGATAAAAAAAGGTGCACAACTCGCACTCGGCACATTGTCCGCACCTGGGGCAAGGTTCTAGTATAAACATATTATCAAACTTTGCACACCTTGAAAATTATTGCTTGATTAAGTCAGAAATGGCCGTGCCTCACACATGAATTTCATTAACATCATCTGTCATGCACAAAAACTGCCAAGTCTCACATAATAAATAGTCTAGTAACAAATCCTACTATAATCCGCACCTGTAAATAGTCCGCGAATTATCGTCCATAAAATATTGTACTCTATAGCGTGTACAAAATTAGTGGTCACCGATTTTGACTGGATCAGTTTTTTTTAATTGATCTAATGTGTTAAATTCGCCGATATACATCAAACCGATGCTGTTGAATGCTCTTTACATTCTGTTTCGTCAGAGGAATGGTGCGTTCATAGTAAGCAGTGTAGGGCCGGCCTTTTTGAATTTGGGAATTGAAGGCAAATCTTTTGAATTATTCATATTGCAATTGTAGTATCCTCTTTCAAAGATGCTAAATTACCTTAATATGGTATGCTTGCTTTTAATTTTAGTAGAACTACGCCTGGGTTTCATAAGAAAAGACTATTTAATCTGATAAGCTGCTCGAAAAGGACGTTAAATGTAGCTAATTGACGAATGAACCACAAAGTGTGCTTTTCTTTACAATAGAGCTTGCTGCGAAGTGTTCTAAGAAATAAACGCGAAAATGGCTCAAGCATAGTCGTTTTCGCATTTCTCTCACCGCATTTACACACTGATTTTATCAAGACATGACAGGGACACGGAACATAACCTTTTTCGTTGGCATATTAATAACCTATCCGTTCTGAAGATATCTTCTGTTTTATGTAGGGTTTATCATAACATACAATGCCTTATGTGGCAGTACCCGCACTGACTCCGTTCTTGTCGCTTATATACTTAGAAAACAAAACAATGATGCAATCGCTTATATGCTAAAACTCCAACAAAATAATGCAATTATTCAGAATTTATTTGAATGCTCATCCATATAATTCGAAGACATAGATTAGCTGGTTTTCTCACGATGCGTAAAAGCCAGCGACTCCCTGTAATCGACATATTACGAAATATCATTCCTAGTAAGGTCAACTCTTCACCAGTGAGCATTTAGGGCTTAAGATTCTAATGAACAAAAACGGTGCGTTTCTGGTTGCGCAAGACCTCCCAGCCTCAATACAATCAAGCCTTAATGGCGTCCACTAATAACTTGTGTTAGACAAGAATTCTAGAAACTATACATACACAGGGCACGCCAGGCGTATAGCGAACTTGTGCAATTAAAGCAAATGAGACAAATCAGAACGGCATTAAAGATTGGCTGTAGAGTGCACTGGTGTTTTTATTTGTTTGGACTGAAAGCGTAAACAAGGTCGTGTGCGGCTTTTACGAATACTTGGTAGATAGCTAATGGCAGGGAAGTACATTAACGTTTCTGCAATGTACTGCCCGTTCATTAATCTTATAAAGCAGTATAGCATTACCAAGTCAACGTCGAATGGGCACTAAACAGCACGTATGTGGTGACAAGAAGCACAACACTAAAGTGTTTATGAGATTAAGTATAAGAAAATAAGAAATTCGGTACCGAAAACATGAATGTTAAAGAAGTGGCATTTATTTACACTGCTTGATGTCTCTGAATTCAAACTTACTTAATAATAATAATAAAAAAAAAGATACATGTAGGGATTTTTATGTTGTATTTGTATAGGGTAACTCATCTATTTTGCGTATATCTAGAAAGATTAAAGGGTTCGAGCCACTGCATTTACTCAAACTGCTCCAACTGTCCCTATACGGTACAGGTCGTGGCGCCATCTCTTGAAAGGTTGTCCAAGCTGCGTATCTCCTTCCTAGCGCACTCTACTCCAGATGGCGAAATGAGCAGCCCCCATACTCGGAGACCAGGTTGCCTATGGGATCAAGTTTCATTCCCGGTTTTTATATACCTCTGGAGAAATGTTTTTAGAGTGTTGGATAACTTTATTTACAAAAAGTTATATTAATATCAGCAATAGTATTCTCATACATATTATACCATGTCATACCATATATATATATATATATATATATATAATGTATGTTTTAGCGAAGACTCGAAAATTTCTCGCCTCAATAAACCAAACGCGAGAATTCAAAAAAAAAAAAAAATATATATATATATATATATATTCTCAATGAATGGAACTTTAAAAGGGGAATAATAAAAATATCATCTGGGTTCCCGCAAGGCCAGCCTTCCGTCTGCAGCAATATTCTAAACTCTAGGACACCCGCACGCTTCAGACGCGTTTTAAGTATCCCTAAAATTCCCTCATTCATGGGATTTTGATGACTCAAAGCAAGTTTCTAATGGGAAACATAGGTTGTTGTTTTCTTTTTCACAAAATAAATCTTTAATGAAAATCTACATAATTATTTATCCGACCCATATGTATTTTGCAATCTCTGACGTCCGCCGCTGTGGCTGGTAATTTGTTCCCGAAAAGAGTTTCTTTTTTTTTTTCCCAATTAGCATATTGGTCGAAATTTCCGTACAATGTGTCGGATATTGGTTGTGAATTTATTTCACACATTAAGACAAGCCTAACTCAATACCAGCTAATCTAATAATACCGCATGTTATAAGATACATTTTACTGAACAACTCGATAGTTTTACTTTTGGCAATACATATTTTGTGACAGGACATGTCCTGTCACAAAATATATATTCCCAAAACTGAAAGTAGCAGCTTGGTCAGAAACACGTATTTTCTAATATGCAATATTTTTATATTAGCGGGAATTGAGTTAGGCTTGTCTTAATGTGTGCAATAAAGAGAAGTAAAGTGTTCACTGGCCAGCCCAACCATGCTTGGTTGAACAGGCCAGTAAACACTTTACTTCTATTTATAACTAGAGTAACAGAAGCAAAGAATTCGATGTGCTCAACTTTCTAAACCACGAATTGAAACCTTGTGCTTCAAAGTAAGTGTCTGCAGCTCAAGGAACGCAGAACGTGGTTTTTGTAGTCACGCGCCTTACTTTTATTTTTATGAATGCTTTTTGGGGATTTCTTTCGGGCGATTCTGCAATCTGAAAATTGGTCGTGGAGCGAATATAAAACTCTCAAGACTCGCCACCCATTGCGTTTCTCATGTTGCCAGGGACTGTAGTAAGCATAATTCCTTGATCTCTACAATTGCTGTGATAAAAAGGTCTCAAGTAGCGCTTCCAAACCGAGTCATATCGGGCGAGCCGCTTAAGGTAGCGCCGCCCCAACTTGAGGCATCTGTTTGTTGAAATGCATTCGTTCGTGCCAATCATCTCTGTCAGCGAGCTGCAATGAGTCATCAGCCGACTCGTCAACTGTCAACTACAGTTGGCACGCCCACCAAGGAACAAACCGCGACGTCTCGGTCGGTTGATTCCTACCGGCCGTCCCACTAATTGGCAGCACCACGCAAGACCGCCATCTGCACATAAACAGAACACAGACGAATATCTAACGCCCTGTCTTTTTCTTTTCTTTTTTTTTTATCTCAGCGTGTTTTCACGCGCCATGATGCAAAGGGAGCCCCTCGACGAATCAACGCCCCGCTCACACCAAGAATGTCGGCTAACTTCGGGGATGAAAGGGAAAGAAGTTTTCGAAAACGCAGGACTTGCTGACAGAGACGTTTGAAATATTTTAAGGCCATCTTATATTCAACTTTGTTAAGGTGTTTTTTTCTGTTAATCAATAAGCCCGTGTTGAAGTCTCTGACAAGCCGGCATTTTTGGTATCGCGGTTTAGCCGAGTTGTCACCGAGTTTGAACGCGTTTGCCTGAAATATATCTGAATATTTTGATTCAAGGTTTCGATTTTTTTTGTTTTCTTCTTCATTTCAAGTTTGGCGCAGCCTCGTCTTCTTAATGCTGACGTTAAACATCGCATGTACGACAGAATTAGAGCGTGGCGTGCAGATTCGACATTCCTAAACGTGAGTGAAAGACCGCGGTTGCTTTCTTTTGGTTTGTTTTGTCGGCGGTTACTTTCCGCTTCCTTGAAAGTGAAGGCTAAGCGTGTCCAACTGACAGCAACGGGCTTAAAGTTTCAAACCCCTACTCTGACGTAAAATCTTGAACAGTCCTGACGTCATCACGCCCGTCCCCAAAGACTGACTGACACGTTTAGCTGTCGCAAAGGTCATTTTATGTGTGTATCTGTAAGCTGCAGTACCCACGTTTTGGCGCAGGACAGTTGCCACGCTACAAAAACAGGAACTAGACTTTTTATAGAGAAAATGAACGTTTTGTGGTGACAGGTTAAATGAGTCACCGACTCCATCCCAGCACCGACTACCGACTTTAGGGCGTTAAAAGTGCGTATCAGTAAGGCTAATTAAGCACCACACCACGGACAAACCGCGAAAAGAAAAAGAGAGAAAAAAACAAAAAAACAACAACATCGAGAGCAGATTATTTCTGCTGTCTAGCAGCATGACCGACAAGTAAACATAAAAGGGAATATTCGACAGCAGCAGTCAATGCGGCAGGAACTGAATGCATATGTGTATTATTCTAAATTTCAAAGTTAATTACGCTTCTCTGTGGATGTGGAACTTAAAGCACAAAACAACCGAAAAATAGCAAGTTTACATTGAGACGTAAAGCAAAATATTAGCCAGCTTTGTTTTCTACGTTCGTTATGACTTTCCTTCTCATTATGAGATCGAGACGTCGCAAGTATGTTTCTTTTTAACAATGGGAATATCTTCACTTTAATTATAAATCCAACATTCTTTCACATGTTTTGGTCGAATCAAACGGCTTAGCTTATAACGTACCGACTTTGCTGACTTTCTTTTTTTTTTGTTTATTTGTGAATGAGGTTAAGATAGTTAAATCTAAAAACATTGGTGCTTCGACTATACTATTCGTTCAAACCCGTTTCACTGCAGAATATCATTTCAGCGCAAGCAACTTTTTTTTCTCGTGGTTTTGATTCAGATGAAATGTAAATATTAGCTTGAAACGGCCTACTCACAAAGAAAAACTAAAGTATACACATCCTCGTACAACGTATTTGGCATTCTGACGCCCTAAGTGCGCCAATTAGCTAGATAAAACATGCAGCGACCTCCGGGTCAAAATTTCTCCAACATAACGGTGTTCAAAGGCGCACGTAAAAAAGAGAAAAAAAAAAAGAAGAAGAAAACGCGTGCATACGACAAAGAATTTTCACCCCTTCGGTGTTCTTTCCTAATTTTATGCAATTGACTGCGGGCTGGTATGCGGGCCTGAACACCACTACCAAATGTCCTCTCACGAATTCCGCTATAGGCAAAAAGACTCCATGGATATTCGTAGGACATTATACCTTTCTCTCTCACTCTCTCTCTCTATTTCTCTCTCCCTCTCTCAGTGATCACCGTGCGCACAGCTTCAAAACAAGGCACCAAGAGGAGGCCGACGGAAAACGGCTTACCCACGCTTCGACCTCGCGTTCCAAGCATGCAGCTCATAAACTAGACTGCCGCAGAAAAAAAAAGAAAACACAAACGGTGCAAAAATAAAATCTTCCTTCGATGCAATAAATTAGTCAGCGGATAATGGGATAACGCAGTGGCGATAGCTCGACTGCAATTGAGCCGTTATTGGGGAGGTGTGGGGGCAGTCAAATAGAAAAAAAAAGAGCATAAATTACAAAAAAGAAAAAGCAAGTCCAGCGCAAGGGAAAAGCTAGAAGAGCTCTCTACCCATGCACAGCGGCGTCATGGCCGCCGCAACCCTGAGAACGCAAACGACGCCGAAACGGGACGTTGGTGAGATATCGGTTAAAGGCCGTTCTTATTCGATCGAGGTAACTGCTTTTTTCTTCTTCTTTTTTCAGCGTTCGTTGCTTGTACAGCACCGGATTAAAGAGCCCCTTTTCTCGCTAAGGTATCTGCACTATACACCAACACACTGTTGACAAACAACCCCGCTTTGCCGGCAGCACCAGATGAATGTTTGTGCATGCGAATCAGCAGCGCCATCATAGTGGCGTTGCGTCTGTTAGTTGAGTTCGTCTGTACTCTGTTTCGTATCTAAATCTGACAGCTAAACAACGCGACAATTCAAAAAAGGCAGTAAAAAATAAAGTGCATCGTCATGCCGCTCGTAGTGTTTGTGCGTTTGCAGTCACCGGCTAAGACAATCTCGCACAGCAAATAGGCCAGGATCCCGCGTGCCTTTTTCCCCCTTCTTGTGTTCCTGCGCAGGATTAGTTATAAGGTGATGATCTCACAGAGACGAGGAGCGCGAGGCGCGCCATGACCATGCACTTTTGGTGCTGCTTCGTTCGGCTCCACCGGATTGTGGGGTTGACTGCAGCATAGAGTTATTAAAATAAACGCTAGAGGCTCAGCTGGCGCTAGCGTCTACGGGACTTCGGTTGCAAATTGAAGCAGACAGCAACTAGTCTACTTATTCCGTCTTCCTGCGCATTGCTTTGTGAAAACGTACCTTGATATCTTACTCTTCGCCAGAGAACAACAGAAATCAGCGTAGTTTCTTTACTCGCAACGGGTACTATGTAGCTTTATTCATATTATAAAAATGCAATTTAATTTTTAGTGAGGGATGGTTATTGTTTTGCAAAAATTGAGACTCAGGTCTATGTTTACAGCACGACAGGTCAATGCAATCTATCCAATGTCAATTCAAGCTATCAATCAATCAATACAAGCTATCAATGATTATTCCCATGCACAGTTTGTTACTAATCGTTTACGTGTTCTTCGTTTCATAACCGCATGCTTTGTTTTTGTCGACTGTTTTAATTGTTTGATTTGGTATATGTTAGCATCCTTTCTTGTTTTTTGTCAAACTCATTCACTCTGTGTTTTTGATAGCATTGCATATATGCGTAAATACCTGCCCTATAAAGGCAGTCTGCAACGTCAACACGTATTATACATGTGCATTGGGCTATCTTAGCGCAGCGTTTGACGCCATGAATTCTAAACAAAAACGCACCAACTGACACTATTTTTCTACATCCGATTGAAAAAAAGTTCCAAACTTTTAATTCTTTCAAACACTAAGCAATATTTGCTCTCATAATCGAGCGCGAAGAGAAAACACATTTGCGGTTTCCCGCAAGAATGCATTACCGCAAGTCAAATTTAGAGTGGTTGCTGTCTGCTTCAAAGTGCAAAAGCATACTAGCGCCGCCAGAACCTCTAGCGCCTATTGTTGATAACACTATGGACTGCGGTCGTACTTGTCAGCAAAATGGGGTACAGAATCAATTCAGAGATTTAGAAACGTAGGCTGTGAATTGCCCCCAAGCGTCTGCTTTTTGCGATTTCGTCGATGATCGTTGGAAGGAATGCGCTAAAAGCAACGACGTTACTGGTAACGGGCTACTTTTTTTTTTTTTTTCGAGTAGCGTATACGAAACCGTTAGATTTGGAATTAACTCACGAGTACAGTATCTCGGTTATTTTTTTACGGATTTCCGCGAGCCGCATTTTCCTGAAGCCGTGGCTAGTGACGTCATCTGACCTCAACACCGGTTCAGTTTTCCCGCTACATTTAACGGGAAAAAATGACGTCACAAGATGTCGTGTCGCGGGACCTATACACAAATTCGAATCCCCAGCTAGATCTAGCGGGACAATTGACGTCACGTGACCGGAACGCCAATTCAGTTTCCCTGCTAAATTGAACGGGGAAAGGATTTAATATGAAATTTACGTCTCGTGACGTACGCACAGGTTCCGTTTACCCGGCTAAACGTGGTGTGGAAATCGACGTTGCGTGACGTGATGACATATTATGATAGAACGTTTCAGGTGTGCCACGCGATTGCCTTGCCATTTGCCATACAATTTTTGATTTGTTCCACATTCAGGATATTGGAAGTGTTTTTCAAAAGTCCAATTGCTCAAAACAAAATAAATAAAAAAAATTGCAAAAAGAATGTGTTTCGATTTTTGCCGCGGTTTCCACTCAGGTGGATATAATCACTTACCTGAAAAAGCAGGAGGTTCGCTTCTCTAGCAGAACCTTGGCAACAATGTTAACTAAGATTTTCTATATTTGTTTCTGATTTCAGGTCATTCTTGGAGCGTGTGTTGGATGTGATGCATTGCATAGTATTTTTAGGGGATCTTGAAATAAAGCTAGTCGGTATGCATAAACCATTGCATCAACGAAGCCAGCTATATTGCATGCAACGGCAAACATGAAACATATAAATGGGAATGTGATTGGTTTCTTCAGTGTTGTCAAGTCCAAGAAACAAATATTATATTGTTTACGCTGGTTAGGCGAATACTAAAGGTAATTTATTGGGGTTTTAATCATCAACTAAATAATAAAAATGTCCTTTTATAGAGTTTTTTCAGTTCAGTAATTCACATCAAAACGTTTGGTTTACCATGTAACGCTTAAGTAGTGGTACAACATATCAACTTTATAAGCAAACAATCCCGTAGATAACTCGCGAACCAGCTCAGTTTTCCCATGTTCAACAAAAAAGAATAACACGAAATATTGAAATAAAGATTGCTCAATCAACGGAAGATGCAACTTCCTATTTTTTTTTTAATTTGGAATATTGCTAGTCGTGCCTAGTCGTGTCCACATACCTCCAACTAACTAAAGTATCACAACTTAACCAGCTAGCCTTAATAAAATATAGACTACTTCGTGTTTCCCGGTTTCTGAAACAAATACAATGTTTTGTTGAAATTTAATTTATGACGCCCCTATTGCTAGAAAAAAGCATAAATCATCTCAAACATGCCAATCTACCCGCTTTCAAATCAGGTACAAAGCAAAAACCCAGACCTCAATGCAATTTAACGAGCATCTAACAAAGAAGCACGCAACATTAGTAGAAGAGTAAGACGGAGGAGAGGAGAGGGGGGGGAGGGGGAGTGGAGAGAAATAGCAAATGCCAGGTCACGTTTACTGTTCCACCGCCGCCCCACAAAGACGGCATGCAGGGCTTCCCAACACCGTCATCTTTGGCCCAAAACCATCAACAACAGAAGGGTCCGAGTAGAAACACCTCCCCCTTTGCCCAAGAACCATTTGCCAGCTGAAATTCGAATCACGCTCCTATTTCAAGAGAGTCTCACCCTCGCTCCAAACAAGTTTACGAACACAACTAAACAAAGAGAAATAGAAACGAGAGGCGGCCGAAACACAACCCCACTCCAGATACTACCCCCCCCCCCCCCCCCGGAATCCCACATACACCTACGAACACCACGAACTGCTAGAAAATGAGCAGCAAGGCTGTGTGAACCCCTGGTGTACACTCATCTTACACACCTGAGAGACGAGCACGTCCGAACTACAGACGAACGGCCAAACCCGATGAGCTCACAGCCTTTTCCGCGAAGGAGAAACACGCAAACCGTCTGACGAAGAAAAATCAATAAATAAATAAAACATCTGCGGCCACATGGAGCGTGGAAACACGAAGCTCGAGTGGAGCAAACACCACCACTGCCACCCCATTTTTGACAATCAAACAAAACGTATACATAGGTGGTCATAAACAAAAGAAACGTGAATGAGCAAAAGCGTTGCGACGAAGGGTCAACCCCCCAAACGGCAACGAGCAGCGCCTGCTCGAAAGAAAGAGCACCCGCGCGGCCGAAGCTATCCAGTTCCTTTTGTGCTCGAGCCGCTCGCGGCTTAAGCACAGAACTTCATTAGCAACGGACACGAAGTTCTCATCCATTCTGGCCTGGTCCGCGCGGCCCATCTTTGCAACAAGTTCATTTGCAGCGCGCTGGGGGCAGGCAGCCACAGTTGCAGCAACAACAACAACGAAAGGTGGTTCGGCAACGAAAACGGCAGACGCGTCGGTCAGACGCATCACCAGATGCATCAGCGAGAGTCGGGTTCTCAGCGCTGCGTTGCGGGATGTTACGGAGTTGGTCGACGAGGTACAGAAAGGAGTCGTTTTGAGACTTCGTTTTTGTGGGAATGGGGCAACTGGTTGCTGCCTTATGCCAGCTACTGTTGTTTCAAACGGCCGCTGCATCTGTTTAAAGGAATTGTCTTTGTCTTTCATCATCGCAGACACTGAAAAAAAAAAAAAAAAAATTCAAGACGTCGATGAAAGCGAAGGCGTACACGATGTCTTGCCTGGTCGTCAATCACCGTCTCTGTTTCGTAAAGACACTACAATGGGGGCGTCCTTGCGGTTTAAACTTAGCTACACATGCTTAGCAGGTGTACTATCTACATTTAATGTCTGGGCTTCCCACCCGAACAACTGAACAGGGTCACCAGACATGCCGCGCTTTTTTTTTTTTTATTATAATACATAATTAAATTCGACAAGCACTTTTTGGTCACAAGTGCTTGAAGTATCACAACAGCTTAAAAAAAGGTTAAACGACTTTTCTTTACAAAACTACTTCAAAATCCGGTGTTTTTGATCAATGGAGCCTGCTTTTTTTTAACCATGGCGGTTTTTCCCAGCCTGCCTTACCGTTTAAAAATAAACCTGTAGCAAAACACAAGACTTCATCGGTTAAATCAGATTTCTTTCTCCCAAAACGGAAAATGGAATTTTGTGTTTCAACGATCGTAAATTCTTATTATTTTTTTCGAATTTGTACATGTATACTCCTGCCTAATCATGCATGCTTTCTTTCAGATGGATATCCGAAATTCGAGGTGATATCTCATGGTCACATTTTATCAATAGAAACGAACAAAAAAAAATTAGCCCCTCAAACTAATTCGAAGCAAATGTAAAGCAAATTAATCACCACAGGGCGTGACGTGACGAGTCCTACTCTCCTTATTATCACTCCGCAGGCCGATAGGCCGATAAGATCGTCGAAGAACTGATGCATAGTAAGTCACACCTCGCGTTTCTTAAACACTCAACAAACTAAGAAAGATCTCAAACGTTTTCTGCACCGGACAACAGGAACAACGCCAACTAAGTAGCCAGGCCATAATCTCCCACGACTTGATGTTTGTTACTCCAGTGATGATAATTCAAGATCTACCTTATTATACCATCGTCGTGCGAACATGTCGTAGATAGGTGCTAAAAGCAACTGCGTACAGGCAATGTCGGCGTCATTCTTCATTCGCCCGAGCCGACGAAGATCCACGAGTTTCTGGTAACCCTGTCACGCACCACCCGCGCAGCGAATAGGACGACACCAACGCCATTTGCATAAACATCTCCATCCATAATTCATCGCCAAGAACCTTTCCACTCCACCAATGAGACGCCCCTAAACAAAACAAAAACAAAGAAAAGGAAAATATGTATAACTAATCGGTGAAAGATGAAGAATAGCAGCAGCAGCAGCAGCAGCAGCAGCAGCAGCCAAGTGTCGCTATTTGTATATGCGCACCGTCCGCCTGCACAACTCTTGCACCGGCCCGGCTCTTCGCCAAGAGTCGTACCAAAATCTAGCAAAAAAAAAAAAGATGCCGAAAGTCAAAACCGAAGTCGGTCGGCAAGAGTCAGAGCCAATCCGAGGCAGGGACTCAGTCGTACTCACTCGTGTAAGATATAGAGAATGCGATTTGCATAATGCACCTCGAGAGTTCATACCGCGCACGTGCCGGCTTCAATCTCTCTCGGGACACGAATGCATACATTCTGCAGCCCGCCCGCCGCCGCCAAAAGTCATCACACCTCCGTAGCTTCTTTCTAAGCTTCGCAATTCTTTTTTTTTTGTCGTTGCAGGCTGCAAGTAGGGCGTCGCTGCGTATACGCAGAAATCAGGCTTCAGCAACCATCCCCCTGTTCTTGCTGTACATCTAGAGAGAGAGGGAGAGAGAGGAGAAAGAGAGAGAGGGAAGGGGGCGTAATGGAAATAAAAAGGAAATCCTTTTCGCCAAATTAAAGTGTGCGCCTTTGCTGAACTGAGACCCAAAGGGGCGACAGAAAGCAGCGAGCGGAATTATTTACGAGATGGCGGCGGTACAAGTCAAACTCCTTTTCATCGCTACAACGATCTGCACTTTTGCATCTGCCCGCTTTCGATATTTTTTTTTTCCTTCGCGCGTTGTCAGTGTCTGCTTTCGAGCGTTCTTTTTTTTTTTTTTTTTTTGCTTCTCTGGTATGTAGACTCGGAACATGTACCAGCGCGTCTCCCACGAAGAGTTGTACACGAGAACTGTCTCTTCGTCTTATGACGACAAGAGCAAACAAAGATTGGATTTCTGCCGGTCTTCTTTATGATTATTATTTTTGTACGCATTTATAGAAAGGGGAAATGTACAAAAATTAGGAGAGACCTCCTTGAAGCTGTTTCCCGAGTTGTCAACAGCAGTTGCAGATAGGCAGTCGTGTTTTTTTGTTGTTTTTTTGTTTGTTTGCGTGTATGTTGTGATATCCAATATCTTGTGGCGTTTTTACGCCACGGAATAAAATAAAAATAACAAACCTATGCATTTTTCCAAGACTGCCAGAATATTTTCGATTCTTTGATGGATCACCAACCAATCAATTAATGCTTTATTGTGTTTTCAAACAGCTGGTGCACCTCATGAAGGGTCGTGTACAAGAAGTAAAAAAAAGTATGACTAAATTGTAGGCATCATGCCACAACATTATCCAGTAGAAGAGAAGTTTACGTCAGATTCATTTCACTTCTTATATCTAAGTTTCCTCGGTGTCAATAAGGAGCAAGATTCGAAGTAACAAAATATACAATCTCTAGACCTGCCTATTTTGTCGTCCAAAAACAAACAATGGTGTGAGAACATGCCCAAGAATCTATGTTATAAATGAATCGTAAATAAACGCTTCGATTGTAAGAAGCTGTTGGAAATTTTACATCTCAATATTTAGCCAATATACCTCTCCATAAAGTATTAGCCACAACACATTAGTGTTTTTTGCATATTTTTTTTTTCTACAAACATAGGGTTGTAAAATAAATCTTGGGATGGGATGAATTATTTTAGATTGGAACTTCACTAATGGAAGAATGTCAAAAGCTAGCCTTTCGGGACGAAGCTTTGAAAATAAAGCGGACTATTTCGAACCTCCTTTCCTTCAAAAAGTATACGTTTTTTTTTTTTTTTTTCACTATGATACATCCATACCAAAACACGTCAGCCGAACCCCCTAAAAAAAGTCAGCCGACCCCAGCTCACGCACTGGATACGAGAACTGCGTCACTCAGACGTCTGCGCTCGTCAAGAATCGATCAGTCAACGAATATCTGGATTCGCGTTCCAGGCCAATGAGTGCCCTGACGCAACTTATGGTGTGCTTGGAGCCATGGCCCAGTGCCCACGCATGTCATGACGACGGGATTTCTGAATTCGCTTTTCAGTTTAGGATTAAATCTAAGGAAGAAGAAGTTAAAAACTTCTTTCATGGCCCCTTAAGTTTTTGTTAAGCATTCGCGTCATGTCGAAACGTTATAACACAGAAAGAGCATATGCCATCCAAATACTATCGATTAATTGCAGCAACAGGATGGTGAATGTTTTCTGAGCCCCTTCTGAAACGGCTATAGGAAACACCTGGAAACTCGAAGAAAGATTAATAAGAAAAGCTTGCAGAACCTGAGACATAGGTAAATAAAAGAGAAAGAAACACGTTTGTGTTCCTTTTTTTGTCATCAGTCTCGGGTTTCAATGTGTTCTAATGACTTCAACGTTTGAAAAAAAAAAAAAAAACGCATTTCAAATAGAGACCAAGTTCCGCCATGCTCAAGCATCTGCTTTTATTGTTAAACGAATTTACACGCATATATTTTTTCTGAGTCCTGTGGAAATGTAACATGCGAGATGAAATGTAGAATTATACTACGGGATTGATGGTAGGTAATCTTAGGTAAGGTTGAATTAGGTTTTACGTGCAGCCAACTGACCAAAAATATATGCAATATCATTCCATCGTGCAAGTATATAGGTGCGTGACTGAATGGAAAAGTAGGTAATTACAGAGGCATAACTACCTTGAACATAAGCGGTTACGAGAGAGAGAGAGAGAAGTCTTGCAATACAGGATGTTGTTTTAAAGTATATATGGCAGAGCGAAATATGTACAGCAGTGATGATTAAAATCTTAAATATTTTAATAAAACATATACCATTTTTTATTTGGTGATTTTTGTTACTTGCCAATTTTTATCAAATATTTGCTACAATAATAAAAGGCGCCAATTGATGACTTACTGCTGTATCTGAGTGAGTTTTTGTCGCGCTTGATACCATATTGATCGGATTTCACCTTCCATTAGAATGCACAGCATGGTCGTTACGGTGCAATTACATCTGCCGTCAGCTCTGCTAAGAACAGTTCCTTTCAACGAGTTCTGTATTTCTATAATTTTGAATCGGCAGGCTGGTGACGTTCGATCGCATTGAATGAAAGCGACCTGCCTTCGACTAACATGTTCATGAAGCTACCATTTGATTAGTAAGCACAGTCAGTTTTTTTGTATATCAGTGGGGTAAATCACTGAAATATTAAGCTAAGTTAAAGACGTTGCCTCCCTGTTTTTTTGTGTTTGTGTCTTTTTTCAATTACTGTCCTTTTTTTTTTTTTCTCCTACCGCAGTCCCGGGTTAAATACATCACGGTAAACCTGATTTGTGTCGGTCAAAGGTAAAATCACTATTCTGCTTTATGCTGTTCTAATATTTTTAACAATTTAAATGCACGCAAGGTGATATGACCACAAACACAGTGAATAAAAAGTCAGACTAGTTTTAATATTTCCACTGTTGTCAAGAAATATAATTTCTCTGCTTGCAAAAGTATTGACTACAAAGGTGTAATCACCACGTCCGGTAAGAAATTACGACCAAATCGTCTTTTAGTGTGTGTTTTTTTTTTTTTCACAAGGAGAGCTCAACTTTGACCACCCAACATAAAGTTCTATTTATAAAATCAGTTTTTCTTAAGCTAAACAAATAATTTCTAAGGAACGTTCACAAGGAGTCCCGCTTTTCCCGCATGCCAAAGAAACACTACGCTGGGAGCAGTTGCAAAATAGACGACTCCACTAATCCACACTAATCTGCGAATTCGAGCACCTCCAACTCGTTCTCATCCTCCCCTCCCCTCTCCCATTCCAAGCCCATCCCTTCCAATAAGAGTGCCGAGCTTCGATATCACCATGACAACAACATTCGATCCTCTCTGCGCGTGCGTGGCTCTCTAGGAAACGGAGGTAATCAGTGAGAAAGGGAGGACGTAAACGACCGATAGAGAGGATAAAGCAAGGGAAGAGAGAAAGAAATAACAGAAGACGGGGATGGGGAGGGGGGGGGGGGGGAAAGATGGCGGCGCGAGGGCAACACCTCTCTGAGCAGCCTCTACCCTCTACCCTCGACCTCGCCCCGACGTCCACTTAACCCAGCGCAGCAGCGCCCCCTTGGTGAGACGATGGGAAACCGCTAATGGCTGGGTGCCCCGTGTGGCTCGCCTCCCTCCTCCTCCCTCGGTTTCAATCGATTGGAACGTCTCGTGTATGTGAGTGCCTGCTGCAAGCTTCTGTTGGAGATGAGACACTGGGTTTATTTTTGTCCGGCTTCCAGTGGTGAACGCCTTTGTAAGACTACAAGATATTGCTACCTTATCCGGTGCGATTAGAGAGTTATGCGATACCTTTTGCAATGGAACCGTACCTTCGTCGTAAAGCATCTGTTGACCGCTTAGTCGAACTGTAATTTTAATATTTGAAGCAACGAAACTTGAAGTCAAATCAAAATAAGTGCCTTAAGCACCAAAAAAAAAAAGCACAATAAACAGCGAGTCGATGCAAATTGTAGAGCGTTCGTAGTTGCGCATGAAATATGAAATCGGAACAGCAAATTTTGAATTATTGTTTACGTTTATGACAATATTTCATCCGAAAACTGTTCTGACAGTATATGCAATGGCATGATCTGAGGATGAAAATAACTATCCATCCAGTATAACACCATATCTTAACACAGTTTACAGTTTACTGTGTGAACTGGGTACAGCGTTCGAAACCAGTGATGGCAAAATAACTTTCAAATAGTAATTAAATTACACTACAAATTACCGCAGATTAAATGTAATAATAATGCATTACAACTAACTTCCAAAAGTGATGAAATTACTCTGACACCATTTTCAACAGTAATCAAACTATCAGGATCTAAGAAAAGCAAGTAGATCAAATTTATTTGATTTAAATGACTAGCTAAATTTTATTGACAATTTATCACTAAATGTGTATATTCTTGAACATGGTAGATTGATTGATCAATCCGTCAGATTACTGATAACATCGGAGATAAAGCAATTGCTGTAAATATAAAGTTCAGTTAATTAATAATTTTTTATAAATACCATAAACAGCTTGATTTTTATAGTTAGCTAAAAAGCCTTGTTTACTTTTCTCGTGTTCTGATTTGTCTTTAATAAGACATTACTTGTCTCGACTTTTTTTTACGTTGTGACTCTTTTGCTATAGGAGGTGAAGTTACTCACAAGCGAAGTGATAACTGCAAGAAATCTTAATTATCCTATTTGCTCAAAAGAGCAATGCATGTTACTCGTGTTCAACTGGATCTAAATATTTCTTGCTTGATGATTATTTCAGTTAAAAACAAAACAAATCTACATGGAAAGCATCTACAGGTAGACAAACCGTAAACAAAAACTGTTTTCGGAATTGATTTTACGGGAAAGGTTTGATTTAAATTATCACAGTAAAACTTGTTTCATTCAAATCACGATTGAAATCATGATTTGACTGATGTGAATTTTTATTCTCCACCCTACTTTTCAATGCCTTGAGGCAGTAATTCGTGCTAATTTTACTTACAGTATATGTACCAGAAAGACGGAAGTGTTAAACTTGGGGTCGATCTTCCTGTTTACATCGTAACATGCCTCATGCGCCTCAACGTGAACCATAGTGGACAGTCCTTTCGCTGGCACACACGACAGAAGTGTTAAACATGATGAATAGCTTCTTTTGATGTGACTCAAAGACCGACGAGTGGCCGGTTTCATTGTTAATTCAACGGTGAAGGTCCTTAGTGAAAGGAAATGGTGATATAATTCCGTCTTCCTGGGTCAAAGCCGCTCGATCCCGAGGTGCCGTGGCGGGCAGAGGCGTCATCACCAGAGAAAGGGATGGTCCGGTCTGCCTAAAATTTGTACTTTTCCAACGAACGGGTGGCGAACCTGCTTGTTCGCTTATTCGCAACTAAACTCGCCAAGGAAAGACAAAGGCACATCGCGAACAGCACCTGCTTTTCTCGCTTTCCGTCTTTTCCAACTAAAAGCATCTTTACTTGCCAAGGCTGCGGACGAAACGTTCTGGTTCCTTAACAAGAGATTTAGGATTAGCTATTCATTCCGCTTGTTTGTTGTTCACGATGGTCCAAGCTTACGGTTTGACCTTGCTTGACGAAAGAGCAAGAAGGCTGGGGATGTGTTTTTCCTGTGCTTTCAGATTTTAAGATGTGTTGACCTCACTGGTGATGTGTCCATCGTAGCTTAGGGGTAAACAGCCTATATGCCGTTTACCCCTGAGCTGACAGTGCGGTGGAAGCTACGTCAAGCGACGTGATCATTGGACCGGTCGCACGTCTATCTTTTGTCACATACCCACGCGCGGAGAAAGGGTCAGGGGATGAAACGAAGGTGGTTGATTGGTTCCGGTGACCTCGTAGCTCCTACCGCACCGTCAGTTTATAGGTGAACAAAGTTTAGTACCGTCAAGATGACGTGACTCCGTGAATTTGTTTGTCTGGGGTTCGTAAGCCGTGGCCTTCCAGCGATGTCTTCACGCGAAAGCTTTTCTCCACCTCCTTCGCCATCTGAGCCCGTGGAACCCGTCTGTCTGTCGCATTCCTTGTAGGAGGCTTTGTGCTAAGATGGCCTTCGGTTTTTCACTCTGATGTCTTTTTGGTGATATTTCATCATGCATAATGAATTTTCTCTTTCATTTATCTAGGATCGCAAACGGACCATCTCATTATGGGCCAAAGTAATTCCAAAAGTAATGAGTAGTTTCTTAAAATTAATGCCTGAAAGTAGTTCATTTCATTACAAAATTGACAGCCCAGAAAAGCAATAACTACATCACTCATTACCACAAAATGTAACTTAATTACTGTAATTGCATTAAAGTAATGTCCTTACTGCCAGCTCTGTTCTAAACGATGATGAAGTGGTCACATATTTTGAATCCCACATAGCAAGCATCAGGCAAAACGTATACTGCATATACAGTATGAAGAAAAGAAATCTCCTTCTCATTACTATGCCAGAATTTACGATAAATTTCTACGTATCCTCCGTGATCTCTTTGTACCCAAAGTGGATGATTGTGCATTTCAGTAGTTTTTTTTCTTGGAAGGGAAGGGTCTGTTGACGTTTTGATGAGGACCGATTGTTCCCTGAAGTGTAAGTCTATAAACCGGCAAAGATGGAAACTGAGCTCTTCTTTGTACTGGCAATTTAGTTATAGACATCACTGACGGCATTCGTTGACATCGAGAAGCATACTCCTAAGTGAAAACAATCATAGGAATGCGTTCAATAAAATAAAAGAACATATAAGGTTATATAAGAACTTATACACGAATTATATAATATGCGTAATTTTTAATATATTTAGTGAACAATTAATACAATATGTTTCCTTCTTAATTGTGCCAATCTTTATTTACACACTTAAAAGCCAACCGCGCAACAGGTATAGCTTCCTGCGAAACCTGGACGGTCTGGACGAGGTGCGTGCGTAAAAAAAAAAAAAAAGAAAGCAAAACGCAATAACCACACAGAAATGGCTGCACCTCATTCTCTGTCATTTTGAACTTCTGCCACCGAAGCCAACGGAGCAAACGAGCATTGACGGCTGTGGGCGCAGAAAGCAGACGGCGAGCAGACGTTGAACAGATCACGTGACGTATTTACTCGATTTGATCCGACGTTACCTCTCGATCGAGGAGGGTAGCGTGAGTAATTACTCCAGGACAAACAATCCGCTTCTAGAACTTGAGTTTTGACGTTATCGAGTAAGCGCAAGCAAGTTTTGAAACGCCACGGTTCGAAACCTTTACTGCGCAGTCGGATCGAGTACTTCTTGAAACACCCCTGTCAGACGGGCGCGTGTTAAAAACCTTCAGAATGAACTCGTCTAAAAAATGGGCGAATCAGCTCGGGATCCCGCGCTTATCGGCGTGTAGAACTCTTTAACGTGCCCGTCTGACAGGGGTATTAGAGTGAAATGGAGTTGGAGACACTTCTATCAAGTATAAGCAGTGCCTCTTTGATCAAACATTGGACAACATAGGTTGACATTTTGTGGGGGGGTTTGGGGAGGTGAACGGTCTTTCATTGGGTTATCCATGGCCGTTCGATCTGAGAGATGCGGCCCGGCAGATGGGCCGCAAAACAGTGAGACGCCAAGCCATATATATATATATATATATATATATATATATATATTTTTTTTTTTTGCGTTCTTGCGGGTTTTTTTGTGGGTATTTAGGTGGAACAGTAAAAAAGATAAGGTAATTATGTTCAGTTCTTAGATGGGCATAATGTTTGTTGAAATATGACGTTTATGCATACCTGCAAACTCGAAAGAGTAAAACGTGTGAATTCATAACGAAACAAATAACACAAAAGTAATGTGCGTTACTTTTTATCGGTAACGGTAACGCGTTCGTTATATTTTGAGGTAACGTAGGTTGGTAACGCACTCTTTTAATGCGAAAGTATTAACTGTTCTGTGGAGCGAGCCGACGTCATCAGCTTTGAAGCCGCGCCAAACAGCACCTCAAATCCTTTCTCCAAGTGAAGCCAGCTTTCAGCTATGAAACCACGCCAAAAGCCAAGCCGAACAGCACCTATAGTTTCCCCGATCCCAAAGGAGCGGAGTAAAGCTGATGGATTTCGGCTTCGGTCCCATTGGCTGGCGGCGTCGACAAGGCTCCCATTGGCCGCTGCGCGTCAGTTTCAAGCACCGCCACCCCATGGCGCTGCGTGGCCGTCAGCGCGCCGGTAGCACGAAATGTCCAAGGTCAGAGGGACCAGAGCCGTATATGGGGAGAGTTTGGTCAGTCTATGATCTCGCCGCCGTAACGCTCTCCTCTCGAGTGAGCCAATCAGCACGCGGCGCAGAGCGAGAGGCATGAGCGCATGCGCGTGAACTCCCGGCTGCTCCCAGCTGACAGGGGAGGGCCGCCATTTTCGTTCATTCTCCCGGTGGAATGCGTGGGATCGGCATCTAAATCTCGATTATTTCCTTTTATTTCGCTGGCTCTGGCAAGAAAATGACATACTGTTATTCCTCGGTGGGTTAAAAATCTAATAAATTAAGATTTTTTGGCGTATGGCCACAAAATTTTATTCAGGCGAAAAGGAATTCGGCCCGTAGCAGACGACGCGTAGCCTCAGCAGTGCTCTTCTCCGACAGCGTTGCGAAAAAATGGCGGTCGGCTCTTCTCTGCTCCCTTCTTTCCCTCTCGCTCCTTCGGCGCCCTCCCCCATTTCATTTAATTTTCTCCCCTCCGGCGCCTTCGTCGCCACACCCACTGGCCAAACTCTCCCAATATACGGCTCTGAGAGCGACGTGGAAAGGGCGCCCTCTGCGTCGACGTTGATACCCTGCAGACGAAATAAGGGAGCGGAAGAATGACTTGCATGCTTTCGCTTTCACAACTCATAAGAAGTGCTTAGGTGTACCTCCAGCCTTTCTATTTGCAAGTAACGAGTAATGCATTTCGTTAATTTTTTTGGTAACGCCTACAACACTGCCCGATGCATACACGATTGCTAGCGCCGACGCGGGCAGTAGTGTAAACTGATCAATCTCGCCTTCGCCTATGTACGGCGGCGCGACGTGGCGGGCCGTACCTTGTTTTTGATCGAGCGGCCGTGGGTTCTTTCTGTACCCCTTCTGAGCTGAACACTTCTAAGACTCTAAGCAAGAGGTCTTATATATGCAACCCCAACGGCGTGCATTTAACCCCTATCCTCCTGTTTCACATTTCGGTCACCAGGCCGCGTACGTTTGCGCAGTACACATAAACAGTAGTAAGCTGCAGCCTCCCTCCCCGCATCTCCCCTTCATCATTTTTTTTTCTGCTCAGCGCGTCGCTTTCTGGGGGGTTCCGAAAAGTCTTCGCAGGAGAAACACTTGAGGGCGTTGTCCTCTAGAGTTGGTCAACTTTCTGCAGCCCTTACAAGAACGCTTATCACGAACGTTAATACAGGCGTCTTACAAAGATACCAGTATCAAGTTAAACAAGTCTCTATTAAATAGATTTGGTCCTATCTGCAAGAAAATCGAGACTCAATAAAATCTGCTCGGGTCAAAGTCCTGTTCGAACAGCCCACGTAGAAACCACCGTCTGCTTTATTCATTAACCTCAGGTGATCTCAACGCTCTCTTCAGGAAGGACATACCCGAAACAAACAAACTCTATTCATCTCATAAGCGTGCGGATTTCACGAAAAAAACGAGAAAAAAAAAACTATGAAAACAAATAAACGACCAAAAACAAACATGGGCACCCATTGACAGAGGACGAACCGTGCGTGGGCTTGAGTTAGCGCTCCGAGGCAGAGCGCGGGGCGCCAATGCCGAGATTCGATTACGCGCCCGCTCGCATTTTAGCGTCTCCACGCTGTCTATTAATTGCGCAGGGCACGGAGCTGTCCCACCCGGAGTTGCCCACCCTCCCCGTACTCGTAGACGTCGCCGTGGACGTTGGCACGGGGTGTCCGGTGTCCGCTTTGTTAAGCGCGGCGCGTGCCGCTCCCAACCACCACTCGCGGTCTCGGGCTTGTCAACTCGAGGACGACGACAACGACGACGACGGCGGCGGCGGCTGCACTCCGATGGAACGGGGGTTCTCCGATTACCCCGCGCGTGAATGGCGTCCGTTCGCCTGCCGCAGAGAGGACTTCGTGCTTGGCTTGGCTAGAAATTGAATGGAAGAAGGCGGCTCGGCTTGGCTACGAGGAAGGTACCTCGTCGTCGACGAGTTTACGTCCATAGTTTTGTGTCTCCCGTGTCGAGACCTCTGCGTGGGCTGGGATGTGATCGAATGCGCTGGAAAGCATATTCTGATATTGAAAATCTTCAAGAGTTTTGTTATTTCTTCAGCAACAAACCCGTGTGATCTTTTTGTAGAAATTCTAGTTTAGCTTTCCCTTAATCTAAAAAAAAAAAAAAATAATAATAATAATTTATCGCGATGTATTTTGAAGAACAAAAAGACCTGCATTTTTTAAGAATTTTTATAAACTAATTAAAAGATCCGGCACTCGCTAAAGTAAGCTAAAGTAATAAGTAGGAGATATCTGCATGCAGTTCGAGCTCTTTGCGCTTATATAAACTTAGGGTTGATATGAAATCCTAACTCGTAGTCTCTTTGTCCAATTTTGTTTCTGCTCTATACTTGGCTTATAATTATATTATTGTCTGTTCCCAGTGATTAGCAAGCGTTTGTCTTAGACTCGTCTATGGTCCGACAATGCTAACTTTGGAGTGGGTAGTAAGGCGATATCGCGAATGGAAGTGCTAGGCAAACCAAAGGCAATGCATGACGCCAAGACGCAAGACTAACAGAATGAAGCACAAAGACATATTGGCATACTGTCTATGTTCATAAGCTACCTAAAACTTGTATGAAACCAATTATCTGCTATGACGCGGCACAGATACACAAAGCAGACGACTGAGACTAGCTACCGCCAGCTGACTCAGTGCACACAAGAGTGCGAGCGCAGCGCCGAAGCTTCAACTTCCCCTCACCGCGCGTCGCATCCCTTCGCGAACGCAGCGCCCCTCGCCCCCAGTGGCTCCGTCGAGCGGTGGCAAGAGCAAACAAGCGGAGGCGTAGACAGGCGCGACGATCACGCAGATAGGAAACCCAAGCCGTTCTCGTCCTCCAAGCCTATTATTCCGGAAATTGAAGAAGCGTCCGACCGATTCGGTTGCCTTCCCTTCCACTCCTGTGCCCAGGACTATCATCCAGGGTCCACCGATTGCACGTGTCTACCAACGCGTATGTGCGTGTGTGTGTGTGCGCGCGTAGTGTCTGATTGGGATAGAGGGAGCTTTCTACTTATCTTTGGTATTTAGCTGTAGTGCGTGGGTTCGCACGCTTTCGGCTAACCGCCGAAAGCCTGCGGAAGAAAGGTCTTTGATAAAACAGGTAAATATTTCGTTACAGAGTAAGGAACAGCCTAAAACAACACTGTTAAGCAAATTGATAGTTGACCAAACACGTATACATCAATTCCGGGAACCAACATTAAAGCACGCTTGTTGAGGCAGGTAAGTTAAATACACGAATTCGACGCTTATTTCAACTTATACTGTGGACTTACCTCGTTATCTCCGTTTATGGCTTCAATATATGATGTAAGCCAGAACATTATCGCATAATGTAGAAAAACGAAAACCTCGGCATCAAACTCTAATAATGTTACTATATTGACCGGTTCCACCACACGATACAAAATGAATCGCAAACAACGCGATGAGACTGCGAAGAAGTGACGGATGATGAAATGTCTTCTGCGACAATATAGGCGAAGTGACAAAAGCCGGAACCACAAGAGCGAGCCGCAGCTTCTAGAATTATATTGGAACTTTTCACAAGGAATATATATTTGTTCCTCGAAGCTAATTTTATGAGCCTAAATTTGCGCATTACCCTTAAAACAAAGTCGTGAGAAAGTGTATGAAAATTCTGTTGACCTTTTACAATGGCAAACGAATAGTACAAACTTGATATCAATTCCTTGAGTTTCCATTCGATCCAACATTTTATTTCTTTAGGCATGGGTGGATTCGAAGGGTGAATGCAACTCCGATAACGTTTCAGGAATGCCGCAGGCATACAACAACGACCTTAGTCATCCACTCTATTGTCACTGTTAGGGAGGACACAGCGCTCTTCATTCAACGATATCACCTTTCCCCCCGTTTACAGAAGCCTCTCAAGCCTTACAACTAAACAATTCAAGCATAGACGGTGAAACATGTGTTCTCACAAGCATCACACTGATAAACCTTCATACTACGCATACCAAAGGCGCAAGGACGTAACAGCGCCCATAGCATCACCCGCTTTCTTGTCAACAGTTGTATAGAACACGACCACCCACGGGGACGCGGCGTGGTTACCTGGTTGTTCCTGAGAAGCACAATGCACAAACGGAGACGCAGCAGCCAAAAGCCGCATCAAAGTCGCTGACAATAGAGGGCTGAACAAAGAGCTCGTCGCAAGAATGGAGTCCATTTTGAACAAAAGAGCAGACAACAATAACAAGCAATAAAAATGAAAACTACGATAAGAAGCAGGCGCTGATTCTGCCTATGAGTATTTCTGTCGCTCAAGTTGAAATACTCTCTGATACGCTGTCTCAAAAAAAAGAAAAAACGCTCGACAAAAATGGATCGTTCGTGGGGTAAGAATACGCTCTTAGTATCAAGTGACTAACGAGGCATATACCGTCAATGTGTCATTCTTCGGCTTAGTTTATCTGTAAATACGGCGCACCTTTGTTGATACTACAAACTTTTAAAAATATGTCTATTCATGTTTTACGCCACAGCACCGAAACTGCAAACGTCTCTGCGGTCCTTGATACGCTTTGACTGGTCAATATTAGGAATAGAACTAAAGCCATAAAAAATAAGCAGTAGACGCCGTGCCTCATATCACATTGATAATAAAATTATACTAGCTTGATCATGTTTACAAGGACTGCTGAGCGCAGAATGTGCGACAGGCCTTCCAGGAGAGAAAAAAAAAGGCGTCTGAACAGCACCGCCTACCATGGACTCGCTTTCCTTCCTGCCACACGCCGTGAGAGGGCGCTACATGACTGGAAAATCCGCGAAGCATGTGAGCTCATTCACGTGCAGCGTGAATGAGCTCGGTCTTGCGTGGTCCCTGCCATCAACCAAGGATAGTTCAGTCGGCAAAGCACTTGGCTCACAATCTCATGGTGGCGAGTTCAAACCAGCCAGGGGACTCTGAAGTCTTTCTACGCGGTTTCCTAAGGGTTAAACGATTTCCGGTTTCGGTTTTTTGTTACAATTGGCCACTACGGCCGGCTGTGGCAGCCAAACGTTATACAACTTCATAGAAATCGGCTTATATAGACGCTTCGCAGCAGCTATGCGTGGGACCTGAAATTATTTTGTTTTACTTGTTCCGTATTCTTCAGTTTATCATAACCATAGCAGACCAGGGTGTTGTCATTATATCTTGTTTTGTGTTCTTTTCCCCCGGCATTACCCATCGTGGTGGATAGACATCGCCCGTTTGAGTATCTCGGTGAGACAAGAGAAGATCAGCAATGGCGGCTGCAATCCGGCGGGCGTGCAAAGCGTTCATGAAACACATTTTGTGTTGATATTTAGGCGTTATTGTGATCTGGCTTCAAAAATAATTACATTATTTTTGAAGCCTAATATCTGCCTAAATATAAAGTGCCTTAGATTCCTCTACAGAAAATACAGAGGTGAGTACGCACTTTTTATCTCTTTTCCTGCATTTCGTCACAACTCTGTAAGGTTAATACTATCACAATCAAAATTTACCGAATGCCCGCTATTGCCGTCCAGAGCACAGGCAGTAACATCAAATTACAAGACAACCTACGAATTTATATTCGTTAAATACATAACAAACAGGCCCACCTATGCTGGTTGTCAACGCCAATCCAGAGTACCCGCCGAATGTAAATACCCAAGGGTCACCACCGCGACAAACGCCCCCCACGATGAGCCGATTAAGAGCATAGATTTCGCCCGAAGCTTGAACAGCCAGCCCCTCAAACAATTGCATCCCTCTGGAGCACTTAGTGTCGACAGGCAGGGAGCTCCCGCCCCATTAGAAGAAAATACATGCAAGCGATTCTGTGGTAGGACCGAAAAAGGGAGGGGTGATGTCCCAATGGGAAAATGTTTCCCGATTGGGACTTGTCAACGGCATAGTTTGATTGGTAGCTTACTGCAGCTTCGCATAAACTGATCATACATTTTGTTTTGACCAATAACCCTTTCGACCATGGCGACTTGACTGGTTTGTGTTTAAAATCGGAAATTAATTTGAGCGGACAAACATGTCTTTTGATTAAGAAGCAATTAATGCAAAGGTGCAAGCGAGCTGGACATCGATGTCAATAATAATCCCTGGTGATCGGAAACAAAGGGGACAAAGGCCAAACACAAATCTCTAAACACGGCTAAAGGTGACTGGTGCGCGATTGAAAAAATCCACCTGGTCCGGGTATCGAACCCGGGGCCTTTCGATTGCCCGTGGAGTAGAGCGCTCCACTGAAAAATGGAGAGGCCCCGGGTTCGATACCCGGACCAGGCGGATTTTTTCGGTCGCGCACCAGTCACCTTTAGCCGTGTTTAGAGATTTGTGTTTGGCCTTTGTCCCTCTGTTCTCCTTCTCCTGGGATTATTATTGCCAAAAAATGTCTTATTATTTAGCATTCACGAACGCTTCTAGTATGGATATTATTAGCGTAGTTACCCTTCAAGACGCCGTGCTTAAAAACTAAATCCCTATGTAATGAGAATGACACCATCCTTCGGATTTAAAATATTAATTATAATAATAAAAATCCTTTTTTTCTGTGTGCCTCAAAACAACGCGAAAGTCTACACTTTTGTGCTGAAAGAACGAGTAAACGCCAAATTAACACAAAACAAAAAAAAAAAACACATCACAGATAGGTAGCGATCTCTTGCAATTGCTTGCGGTAAACAAGAAAAGCTACCGAACATTTCTATACCTGGATTGTCAAGGAGATTCTACAGTGATTGCATACGTGACAAGGGTGAAGATCTGCAGATGGTATTGACATAAAATGTAGAATGATTCCTAGTCAAGCGGGAGGGGACATGGATATTAACATTGAATAAAAGGGAATCATTATCTATAATTAAATTTTGTAACTTGTGCAAACAAATCAAGTCGCGTTATGTTCTTCTGTCAGACAATGGCCTCAGCGAGAACTTATTTAGAAGGAAGTTGTGATCAAAATAAAGCAGCGCTTAAGGTGGCGGTTGTACACGATCCGTATTAAGCGTTTTTGCACACTTTCAATTTTTGTGGAGTGCGTTTTTGACAAAGAAGCATTCCAAGATAAAGAGTCAAATTCAAGCCTTGACCTAACTTAGAGCAATATAAACGAATAATACAGGCAGGGTTTCTAGATTGCTTCGTGATGCGAGATATCAGTCTCAACATCTTTGTCGTACTGCCAACAATAGAAAACACATGCGAAGTAAAAGTCATTCATCATTTATGCTCACGCCAATATCTCTTAGAGCAGAGATGCGTTTGATTGAAGTTACTTTTAGTACATAATCATGATGTAATAGATAATGACATCTGCACTGGGACAAAACATTTGTTTTGAGAGGGTTCAGTGACAAGCTATTACCTTTACACCACTGAAATATGCGCGACACAACATTCAGTAAACTTTCGCAGTCGACAAAAGTATGGAAATTCACAAAAAAACAACAACATGAATGTCATCTGCAAACAGCAACTCGGCATCTTCAACATTTGACGCTAAATCATTTACGAAGATAAAAAGCAAAAGGTTGCCAAGAATAGGCCCTTGAGGAACGCCGGCATTGGAAAATATAGCTCTTGAGCGACTATTATATATTCGAACATGGTAGGGACGACATTATAGGTAACTATGGAACCATTTGCACCATTCTGCACAACAATCATAAAATTATACTTCTCATAATAACAACCCATGGTTTGCTTTATTAAACGCTTTTGACACATCGAACTTTATACACTCAATTTGACCTCTGTTCATAACAACACGGGCACAGAAGTTAAAAAAAAGTGCATACTTTAGTTTCAACTGACCGTCCCATCAGGAAACCGCGCTGGCAAGCTGCACATTTTCAGCGGAAGTAAAAATAAATTTGGTTCTGCATAACGCGTTCAAACACCTTAGCAAATCCAGACAATAAAGATATGGGAAATAGTTATCAGTAAGAGAAGCTTCACCACTTTTGAAAATTGGTACAATCGCCGCGTTCTTCCAAAGCGATGGAAAAACGCCAGAACTAAGAGGGGTTAAATATGTGCTTTGAAATACGTAAAAGCAATTCACTACAACCCTTGTTAATAAACGACGGAATGAAGACAGCCCCAGTAGATAATTTTGATTTTAGCTTTTACAGTTTAGCGATTTCTTCAATATCTACACTAATAACGAACAAAAAGACATGGCAGTTGATTTTAATATTCGTAGGCTGAAGGGCTTGCAGACCGGTGGAGCAAGGGCCATTAAAGTAATCGGCAAACATATCTGCAACCTCTACAGGGGTGGAAACATAGCTATCATTATGTGAGCGGTCACGTATAAGCAAATAATTTGGCTGGTATCACGCGTGTGCTGTTTTGCAAACCTCCAAAAATCGTTTTGGCTTTGGTTCAAGCTACGCCCTATTTGGTCAAGGTTTAAGCGCCTATCATTAGAGTACAACCTTTTAGCTAGAGCATGAAAACTGCGAAACTGAGTATAGCATAAAGTATTGCCAGTTTGTCTAAACAGCCTGTAAGCGTTTTTTTTTCTTTTACGCAAGCAAGTTTTTATGTTTTTCTACAACAATTCGATATAAATTGATTGCTTAAAAATCTTCCGAGTCACAAAAGTATCAATCGCGTCTTTAACAATCAACGAAAACGTCTTAGTCACCGTGTCCGTGTCAGTTTTTGCAAGAACCCCGCTCCAATCAAAGTTTTCAAAGTATCTTTTCATGCTGAGATAATTTCCTTGGGCATAGTTATAAGTAGAGTAACTACGGGATATTTGGTTTTCTCGTGGAAGAAATATAACTCCGAAAGGTGGGTTAAACTCATTGATTCGCAATAAAAAACTTATAACAGGGGTCACAAAATCGATTGTTATGTTAGATGAACCAAGTTCGAGAACATGTCCAGCGCTATTCTTAATTGGGTTAAGTTGATGAAGGCCACAGTTGTTCAAGAACGACACTAACCACGAAGGCTTATTTTATATCACAGGGATGTTGCAATTAGCAAACCTTAGCGGCCAGTATACTCCTGGAAGATTATGTTCATAAAATCTATTGATTTATACAGTAATATACAAAGTAAATAAACGTTTTAGCATGTCTTAAGTACATATCGGTTGGAAGTTCTTCCTAACACCGCAGCTTGGGCTAGTTGGTTTTCCATAATGTGTACTTCACAGTGCATAAACGTCTCACAATAGCGAGCACTCACTCAATCACAGACACAAAAACATACACACAGCGCAGACTCGCAACACTTTTTTATTTTGTCTTCTTTTTTTTTTACTTCGTATTAAAACAATATCTGAAAATTGTTTTGTCATTTTTTTCGCATATTAATACGAATTTGTAAAATAGTCCGCGATTATCATCTTAAGGTTAGAAAAGCCATTTCTTTTGCCGATAAGGTGAGAGATGGGATGCTCACACATCCATCGTCAAGCCTGGCAATATGCTTTGCTTTAATTATTTCTCTTGTTAGCTGGTTGTTGCTTCGGTCAAGCAATGGTGCAACTACGTGGTTGTGCCGCACAGACAGGCTTGACGATGGATGTGGGAGCAACCCATCTCTCACCTTATCGGCGAAAGAATTGGCTTATCTAACCTTAAGATGATAATCGCATACTATTTTACAAATTCGTTTTAATAGGCAAAAAAAAGTCAAAACAATTTCCAGATTTTGTTTTAATACGAAGTAGAAGAAAACGAAGACAAAAAAAAAAGTTGTGAGTAGCTCTGTGTGTATGTGTTTGTGTATGTGATTGAGTGAGGGCTTGCGTTTGCGATACGTTTATACTCTGTGAAGTACAAATCATGGAAGTTCTTCTTTTCTAAGTACCCTGCCCTTATATTGAAAATATACACAAAAGAAAGCCTCCGCGTTAACTAAGAACATGTGGTCGCCATGAAAGGAGAAAGCCCACCGTAACGACCGTACATTTTGTATGCGTCTTACATGCCCTACAATCTGTGGTTGCGGTACACTTTCAGAAACCATAAATAAAATGTCATTTTAAAGAAAGGCCGAAGCGAAACCAGACGTTTGATGGTTTGAGCCCGCATCATGTGAGCACAGAAATTAAATAAAATAACAAAACAATCTAAAACCTTACGTGGCTGAAAAAGTGGGACCTCTGTCGCTTGAGGCAGCACGGAACAATAGATATACATTATTGGGTATCAGAATAAGTATCCAGTGACCTTTCTCCGCACTAGAGCACTAAAATTTACGACCAGGCTATAAACATCGTTCCCTCTTATTCAACCCCACTAACGTAACATAATCCCCGGACCTCCTCTAGTGGCATTTTGGGTTTCACGCTCCCACCGTGTGTGGTACACGACCCTCGGGGCCAATCAGGATCAAGCTTCAAAGGCCACTACTAGACGGATAGAGTTACAAGCTACTGGATTCGGAATACTTGAGTTACACAAGGCTGGGTAAGGGACCCCTCGTATCGCTCCCTGTGGTTCTTTTTTCAACTCCCCAGGAGAGAAGGTTTCAATGAAATCCAACAAGAGGTAAGGAAGTACGGGAGAAATGGGGCAGGCATATGTTATCTCACATTTCTGTTTAAACCGTGGGTCACAGTGCCATGGATTGATACGGAAGTAGCTGTTTTTCATTGCTGCTATAGGCATTATCGCTGCCAATGATGTGATGTGACACTAACACCCTTTTCAATGTGTGCATGTGCATGTTTTACCAGCATGGGAGGACCAGAAGGAATAATATTTTGATTCAGAAACTGGTTCTGAGCGTGGGCGTGTGTGTAATGTCCGATCGCAGCTGTTTCAAGTCATATCAAAAGCTAATTTCTCAAGAAAGAATCACGCGTGTCTAGTTCTTGTCTAGCTACAAAAGATACCAACCACTGCGATTCACTCTAAAAATGTCTGTGCGTCTCCTTTCACGCACACCACTCGGAGAACCAATCAGCGCAACTTACGGAGGCAGTTCAGCGAATGACAATACGGAAACATATGTTTAGACCAAAAAACGCAGTCAGAGTTGCGACATTCAGCAATGCAAAACGTCACGCTTGCATTGCTTAATGTCACAACTCAGGCTGCATTTTTTCGTCTAAACATATGTTTCGGTATCGTCGTTCGCTGAACTGCCTCCGTAAGTGTCGGTGATCCGCTCTCCAAGTGTTGTGCGGGAAAGCAGACTCATGGGCTTTTTTAGGGTGTTTGCGGAGAGAAGTGCATGAGTGACAATTGCTTAAAAGTGTGGCTTGTAGCAGAATGAAAGTCTCCATTGCCAGACTATACTCATTCTCACATCCAGAATAAAAAGTCCGGCTCCTTGTGGAGCATTATTGACTTCCCCCTTTATGCAATGAATTAATATAAATGTAGGCACGCTTTAGATTACATTATTACCATCGTTTCAATACGTACAAATTTCAAAATTCAAAAACTTCTCTTCGGCCGACAACCAAATCTTGTAAGAACTACTTCGCGCGGTATATGAACAATGCGCAAAACTTTTTTCTTTTTTTTTTGTGCCAACGAGATAGATTTGGGTGAGCACGTGAAATATCGTGCTTAGCGCGCGAATGTCGACCTAAATTTTGTTTTTTAAGGTTTTATTTTTACTCGTTTGGTGTCCGCTGACTTTCCTTTGGTAGTCACAGAGCAGTGAACCGGAGGTGCCTCGGTCGGCTGAACGAAGCGGCTGGTAGCCAAAGTTAAAAACTTCGGAAAGGCCTAATTACCACCAAGCGATTGGACGTGAGTGCAGCTTCAAAGTTCTGCAAAGCACTAGGAGATTCGAGCTCGAGATTGGGTTCACCAATTCTGGCTGTGAGCCGTCTCAAAGTTTCGAAAAGTTCTCATAAGGTGGCACCACCTGTCAAACCAAACTTCATTGAACGGCACGGATGTACCACAGCTCTTGAATTCCTGTCTTCACATAAGAAGAGTCCGCAAATATTAGAGGGGAACACTTATTTTCGGCCTCCTGAATAATTGTTCTCTTTTTGTCTGTTTTAGAGACTGACTCGCCCGGTGTTCTGTTTTGAAGTATCTTTGGGTATTTTAGGAAAAAATTTGGCTGCGTAGCTGTGTCAGTAAAATTATAAATACTACCGTGTTACGTTTATTTAGCTGTACTAATATCGCACGTGGATTTTTGTTTTACTGTGGTAGCTGTTATAGGCCCGTTCCCCCGGCTTTGCGACGGTCTGAGCGTAAACGAAAAGATTCCCCGCTAAAATTGCCGGAAAGACCTAGGCGCCAAAGCAGTATCCCCGCTAAATTTGGCGGCAAAATTGACGTGTCATGACCTATGCATCAATTCAGTCGCACCGCTAAATATGGCGGGACAATTAATGTCATGCGACATGACGTCACGGAACCTACGGAGAAATTCAGGTATCCCACTCGGAATATGTGTGGTTCAGCTACTGGGAACAAGAAACCCTGCTTTTTTAAAGTCGGGTACCAAAAATAGGCATGCGCCGAGTGTATCTGCTCAAAATATTTGCGACTCTTTAAATTTATTCTTTCCCTTTCCAGCCCCCGCATAGGACGAGGTCATTCTAAGCACCCCCATTGGTCCATGAGACTCTTCTCCATGACGACACGCACCTCTCCTTCTGCCGGTCCAGAATCATTTATTATGACGCGTCCCTGCTCACAGCAGCCCTACGCCACATTACGATTGAACCACAAGCATAAAAAAGAAACAAGTTAAAGAAAGTTAATGTTTTCAACCCTGAAAGAAAAGAAAATAAAACACGCAAACGAAGACAATAAATGAAGCGAAATCAGCTCGCATAGAGCTGCATAATAACAGAGTTAAGAGAACACCGAATACAAGCAGCCGGCACCCCTGCCACTTTGTGCTGCATTTTCTTTGAGGTAGTTTCTTTTAGAGACCTCTCTTCTAACTTCTCCTTTCCATTTTTGACGTGTCGACGAACATAATCGAGATAATCGCTTCATTTCCCTTTCTCTCTTTCTTTCTCTCTCGCCCTCCTTTCTCACTGCTTTGATTTTTACTCTCTCTCCTCTTCCTGAGTATACCGAGTGAGCAGTTCGGGTCGGCTGTTAGATCCGGCAGCTCGGGCAGTCGCTTGCTTCGGATGTTTAGGCTACGCTATTTGTACGTAAACGAAGCACATCAAACTTCAAAAAAGAAAAACAAAATCATATACACGTCGAAAAGACAAATTCTAAGTGGAAAGCAAGTAATTGTCTTCATTATATTTTATTTGAAAATTAAAGTATGGTTGAGTTAGGGTTATTCTCGTAAATAGGATGTCACGAATTTTTGTCGAATCTCATGGTTTAAGAGCTCCACTGAAACTCCCACCTTTCGGAAATTCAACAAAATTCAACGAAGTTTGGCTTTAAAACGCGTTTCTTTGAGTTCTACGCAAATAAAAGTAAAAATGTTGACAAAATATTTTCCCCATAGTTCCTATGAAGTAAAAAAAAAATATATGCGCAATATTAGAGCAAATATGCTATCTTATTCGTAAAATAAATAGATTGTTAACCCCCCCCCCCCTTGCAAGCTGCTTGCTTTTTAATTATATAAGTGTCTAAAACTTCCTTATATGGTTCTTACTGATCTCCTTATATCGACACAGCATCATGTTGCACCTCACTAGTCCAGAATTTCAAGAAATAAGCACAGTCGACATCTGCAAGAATACAGATACAATAAAGAGTGTTATAAAAATTAGTTCTTTCCACGCACAATACGCGAGTGGGATGCACTGCCCGAAAGTGTTGTGTCTTGCAGCCAACTTGAGGATTTTTTTTTTCAACGTTGAACGTGATTCCTGAAATTGAGATATATATGTACGAATGCAAGTGACTTTGTTGTTTTACCCCTGCATATTTTGTTTGAAGTGTTCTTTTCCCACTCCTATCAGATTCCTAAACACAGGACATATAGTATGTGAAATAAATTAAAAAAATAAATCTAATGGTGTCTTCCAAGAGTTCTACTCAAATTGCGAAGAGAAACTTAAAAACAAAGGTGCTGGATGTAGTAATTTTTAGATGCCCGTGCTCGTGGACGCGTCATGCATACAAAGCGACTTCTCAAAAAAAAAATTTTTTTTTTGACATGGCTGGTAAATACAAAGACTCTAAAACATATACACAAATTGTAAAAAAAAAAAACGCAAAAAAACAATAAAAATCATGAATTATGTTTCTGTTCTAGTAGCCGTACCACTAGATATCCTTGACGCGCGAAATTGTATTTGAATGGTTACTTTCTATTTCTGTAACGATTCCTAATAATATTGAAATTCAAGGATTATTAAGTTTGTTGTAATTTTTCACCCCAAATATATGTTACTAAAACGTTTTCAGCAGGGCAGCTTTTTACAACTATTCGTCAAAGGATTTAACTGCTTTCAAAATTCAGAATAGATAATTTTGTTTTCATTCAAATGACCCGAATAAATATTAAAACCAGAGTTTCTATTAAAATAGCTTGGGGAAAAGGGGGGTAACCCAAAAACAAATCCGGAAGAATTTCATATACTGGCAAACAATGCGCTTAACTCAACGAAGCTCAAAACACTTACCAACGGTAAGCCTATACACACTTACTAACGCACGCCACCACAAATACAACACCTTTCGAAATTACACATTCGGATGAATGCTGTAAACGATTAAATTTTCGCGAGGACCTAATTTTCGCGAATTTTGCGAATCGCCTACAATTCGCGAAAAATACGTTCCGCGAACAATTCGGGCAATGTGTGAACGCTACGGAAGCTACACTCGATTCGCGAAAATTATAACCCGCGAATAATTTCAAACTTTCAGCGTTGGCCCGATTCGCGCAAATTTGATCCCGCGAAAATTAAATTGCTTACAGTAGATAAATATATATGTATTGTTACCACGCGTTATAAAACACGCTTTTCCATTCAAGTTACAGAGCTAGAGATGCTCATTTTAGCAACCTTATTTCAACGCAAGCCATATGCCTCACAGAGTGGTTGTTTTAATGAATGACAAGCGATATTTAGTATCAGCTTTCGAGATTAATTCATGAAAGCCGATAGGAATAGCATGTTTTAAACTTAGGTGGGTGGCGAAAGCGTCCGCGCAATGCACTTTCATTATAGGATTCTTCCTTTTGCCTGCTGTGATTGTGTTACATCGGCAATTTTCTTCGTGTATTTCCTTCCCACCTCTTCGCACTTCCGATATTATTCCGCAAGCCTCATTTATGATCTGTTTACACTTTCCTGAAATATAGACCTTTGCAAATATCGCCTTCTGAGTGCTGCCATTTTGTCTCCTGGGTTGTGGAATGCCTTCTAAGCATGAGAATCGCGAAGGGTGGCTGGCGCCATGTGGTTGTTCAGTGAGTCGGGATTCGAGGCTACGGTGGAACTGGTAGCGCGGACTCAACTGTGCTCACGCCTGCTCGTACGCGGGGCGTCCCCGCCGCTAGGGGATGATTTGGCGCTGTAGAAGGGACAGAAATGCCATCGCGTAATAATATACAAGAAGCGCGTTAGGAGTTTTTACGACAAGGCTTTAGTTCTCGCTATTCTGCGTAACCTTTCAATGGCCACCACGCTGGACAGAATGAACTCGAACGTCGTGTCAGAGTTCGGCTGTGACCCGATCGTGTGCAAATCAGTGCGGTTTCGAGTCCCGACCGGCACTGCTGGACAATACGTTTTTTCTTGTTTGTTTTTTGTCATTGGCTTTTGAAAAATGACGAACGAAATTCAGCATTTCGGCCTTGCAATCTGAGAGTTGGTCGATACGAAAGCCTTTTGTTAGAAAACTGTGACATCGATACTTCCATCGCAACTCGGGACACAGTTGCACACCGCTGCAATAGTGTTCAGCAGATAGAAATCGTTTTGCTAGTGCAAGAAAGATGTTGCATTAAGAGTGAAAACTATGTGCTAAAATCCGACCAAATATTGCATATATATATATATATATATATATATATATATATATCAGACACGTAGCCAAGGGGGGAGACCCATGGGGCCCGCCCCCCCCCCCCCCCCCCGAAATCTTCTATTTGCATGGGTCCTCCTCTCCCCCTCCCCCTCATACGGAATTTTGTCATGGGTGGGCCTCCCCCAAAACAAAATCCTGGCTACGTGCCTGATATATATATATATATATAAATTAGATAGTACTGCGCATATGTTTTTTTTATGTTTATATTACCCAAATGTACCAAATCTGGCTTTATTGAAAAAGTATGTTGGAGATATTAGTGCGATAAGAGCTGACCAGTTTTTAGTTGATTTCTTTGTTGCTCTCTGCGTGGAACAGTTTGTCATATACCTATTTTCCTCCAATTTTTGATGTGTTGTTTCGCAATGTGTTATAAATTCTAAGAAACAAAAACCTTATCCTGTAAGGAAGGTGACGGGGCTCTACTGCAGTTAGCGATGCCATTATCCTTTGCTTACTGACTGAAAGTGTGGGGCACAAATTTGAGTAGACATATTCGATCCCACATACATGAGTAAATTTTGGGCTTGTCACTGACGCGTGCAAAACTTAGTTAATTACAAAACCACTAATTTAGTATCGACCATATATTTTAATATTTATCCCTTCACAAATTTCCGTTGCCATACTGTACACGAGTGGCGGTATAGCATGCACTACTCGGGGCAAGTTTCTTACATGAGTAATTCTGAATTAAAGAATCGGCCCTTGAAACACCTATTCGGGGAAATTGAATAGTCGGAACACCCAAAAAATAATTAAAAAAAAAGTGTCGTATTCCAAAGAAATTGATGTTTTTGGTTACTTTATTTTTTTTTTTGCGTGCAATGTTCAAGATAATATTTTATTTTTAGATCAAGGCAGAAGACACTGTATGGCGTATTGTTTAGCCTACACCTTGGGTTGTGATTCTTTGCGAAAATGAGCTGTTGCGGCAATACAATATACCACTTTTATCAGGTCAGAAATGCATACTATATTCACTCTCAGAAATGTAATTGAATTGAATTGAATTGAAGTCTTTATTTCTTTCGTATCAACCGAAAGGGGAACAGAGACTAAAGGCAGAAAATGCCTGACGAACGTCTCTGTCCCCTTTGCAGTTCGTACATACGGTACACAGTATAGTATACACTCATGCAGCTGTAGAACAATCAGCAATTCAAATAATGTCATAGCTTTATAATACATCATCATGAGGATCGCAACTAGTAATATAGATTATGAAAGAAACTTTTTCACAAGTTCAGAGATAAAAACCATCAAATTGTACACGTATAAAAATGGCTATAAAACAGTGTCACTGCCCACCAAGAGTGTCCTCAGCTCTTTTTTTTAATTTAGAAAAGGAGTTACTAAAATCCACGAAGGTTCCAATTGAATTTAATAATTTGGTCCCCTGATAATCTTTAGTTTGCTTTCCGTAATTTGTTCGAATCTGCGGGGGTCGTCTTAAAGAGTTCCGAAAGGTGTATATGTGCACTACATCACTTGTATTTTTATCATAAAGTTTCTCAGTTTTGATACGTTGCATTAGCTTGAAATCATAAATTTGGTTAGCTTTGAGTATACCGTGTTTTTTAAAAAGTGGCTCAGTTGGAAGGTCTTGCATATTTCCCGTGTAACTTTCAAAGGACCGCAAAATTTTCTTCTGTAATTTAAGAATCTTATTGCAGTTTGTGAGAGTGGTGGTACCCCCCATACTAAAATACAGTAGCATAACTTTGAGTAAAAAAGAGACTAATAAATTTGTTTTTTTAACCATGTAGGGATCAGGTTTCTTATTTTATACAAACATCCAACTGCCTGAGAAAGCTCAGCAGTCAACTTATAGGGGACATAGTACTTACACTCCTTGTCCCGTACACATATAAGTCCCCAAAAAATAAACTGAACGTTCAGTCCACTGACGTCGAGACGACGATAGCAAATTCCGCGAGCGGCTTTGATAGTCGTGCAATGCAACTTTCTAAAATAGCGAATATACGCATGATAACGACTACGTAAAAACACTCAGAGTTCTGTTGGCCTCGCTGCAAAACCTCAGTGTTTTTTTTTTCTGTAGTTTGTGATACATACATGAGCTACTTAGAAAGTTACATCAGTCAGCTGCCAAGCCGCTCGTAAAAGCTGGTATCGTCAGTTGGACGTCAGTGAACTGTACGTGGAAATGTAGTCTTGGGGTGTTAAATATAGGACGAAGGGTCTAAGTACTACACTCTCTATTTCCTGTTAGAGTTTACTGACAGATAAAACAAAAAACGCAATGAGAAGCGAGGTTTAAACATTCGATATCACTTCGCAGTCAATAAGATTGCGACTTTAGTAAATAAGAGCAACAAAGCACGAATCACAAAGCAAGTAACGTGAAGTTAATAAGCCAGGCCTTTTTTTTCAACTGTGATTTCCTTTAATTTTATTGAGTTACCCTCAGGGCGTCTAGCACTATAAAGGGGGGTGGGAAAGCACCGATCAGGAAGTAAGTACATCTGCGAAAAGCAAATACTCTAACAGAAAAAAATTGGTTAACACATCAACGAACGCTTTCTTGAAGAGATCACAGTCGGCGATTGAAGCCACATATACTGACTAAGCACTTACAATTTACATAAGAGTGTCCAGAAATGACATTACAAGTTTGAAAACCCCGAATAACTATAGCCTCTACAAAAATAAGTACCCCAAAACTCTGACCTTCCACCGCGGCAGATCGGGTGACGCTCGTAGATAGCCAGCCGGTTGCAGTGCTCTTTGTAGTGGAGAGGTTCCGAGAAATTTGAGGCGGGAAAGCATTAGTAACCGAACTCGTGAAAACGTATTTTCGCTTTATGATGCGGTTGGGAGGTTTGGGGAGGGGTGGAGGGAGGGTATCTTCGTAAATTAGTTTGCAGGTTTTCAGAGGTGGAATGCAACGCCCCGCGCTTGGTAGAGGGAGACTTGGCCCTCGGGAGATTGCAAGTTCGCTCATCCATTTCCGAAACCAACTCGGGGCACTTCGAAGTGATGTCTAGAAGGCCAGCCACGAGAAAATAAAATAAAAGAAAGATACATAATACAAAAGTAACCACGGCCAAAGGCGGAGCTGAACAAAACCGCAGGAAGAATTTATTGCTTTTTTCTCCGAGAGCATCAAGTCTTTTTTTATGATTATTTTTTTTTTTGGCGCACTCACTTCTTTTTTTTTTTTGCGGGCCAATTAGTGTTTTAGAGATGTTTCTGTGCGTGTTTAAATACGCACCGCTGCTTGCAATGGTATTGAGGTCTCGCGTCCTGACCACTTTTTTTTATTGGCCAGTTTGCGAAGAGACATTTGTGCGCCTATAAGCCTAAAACAAAAAGAAAAACAGCTTTGGCGAGGCTTTTGGAGCCAAGGTTGAGTATTGAATTGGTTTAAACCTACACTAACGTAAGTATCTCCATAGCCAAGTACAATTATATTGTTTAGATCCTCAAAATATTTCATATTAGGGCACAATTTCAAGTTAATATGTCTCGTGTTCCGTGTGTAAGAGGTAATTTCACTGACTATTGGTGTCATTTGCCAACATTTTTGTTTTTTTTTTCATTATGAAGTATGATCAAATGCGTGGGCATTCGATTCGAGCGACCGTTGCGATCAATAGCTTAATCTCCGTATTGATCTTCAAGTGTATACACATCACTTCATCCTTGCCACCTCGTACGCGTCCCTAACCCTTCAATTCAAGTCCGCGACGGAAGCGTTCTCCGTCAGATACTAACGCCAAATTCAAAATGAAAACCAAACAATTCTAAAGACGGACACACCGTCTCTCGAAGATTTCCTGCCTCCTTCTTTTTTTCTCTCGATATTTGGGTAGGGAAGGTGGCATCGCTGAACGAACTATACTTCCAAAAATGCGATCCCTATTATTATAATTGGCCTTATTATAACCACTTCACCACAGGCGCGCCTTCTTAAAGGCGCCCTGTTTGCGTGACGAAGATGAACGACTCAACTGACGTGTCGGACACTGCGGCGGGAAACACGAGAGGTCTTCCAGGCTGCTCGCACCGAGCACAGCGGATGGCCCTAAGCGCGATCCACGGATCTTTTCTCACGCTCCGACTTGGTGTATGTCTATACGCGCCAGTCGCGCCCTGAAAGCTTTCTGCTTCTCGTTTTTGGAGGCAGACACCCTTTCCAAAAGACTAATTTGCGGAGGTGCACAATCCGAAGAGATGAAAAGAAAGTCCGTCTGAGCCATAGATTGGAGAAGGCACTAATGATAGCGCCTGAAGCCGACTGACCGACCTTGTGGATAGCTGAATAGAGTCGGCGCCCACCACGCCAGAGGGAAGAAGAAGTAATTGTTTCGGGAAACGTAATGAGCTGAAGTTGGGCTGGTGGAATCTACCGCCTGGAAATGAGGCTGAGTTAGTCGAGCACTAATATACTTATACCGGATATTTCTCGAGATTTCCACTGAGTTATTAGTGAAGAAAATATTTAATAAACCATTAATGAATTTAAAAATCTATATTATACTTGATCTCGATAGGACCCCTGCCTAAACAAGATGCTCTCGATTTTGTTCTATTTAGGAGCAACAGCTGAGTAAGCAGTACCTTCGTCCATTCCCTACCTTCGTTTATTGTCTAAGTCGCTTGGTTGTCCATGCACGTAAACAATTTCTTCTAGCTGTATATGCGTACGCGACAAAATATGCGCAATGATTGTGTGCGCTCGTTTCTTTAAAAAGGGTGCTTCATGTTTTAAAGCATAGTTCACTTTTATTGTGTCAATTCGTAATTGAAGTGTGTAGAAAGTTAGAATATCAAACTAGTATTTAAACATACACAGAAACTATATAGATTATTGCGGAGCGATCGTCAAATATTCCTTGAGTCTATGTTTAAAATTTCGAGCTGCTACCCGTGCTACATTTATTTCTCGTAATATTTTCAGTTTATATTTATCATTGAAGATTATCTGATGCGTGTGTGATTGTTTCTCAATAGGCTTGCTGTGGAACTAACAAAAACCAACAGCTCTCACTGCGGCCGTCTTCAAGCGCAGTAGCATTGCAACTTCAGACGGTCAAGAAAAAGGGGAGTTTGGAGAATGTCGTACTACAATTCGAAACATGAGTTCCAAGCCCATCCACACCATTCAACGCCTTTTGAGCGGGCATTTTGTGAGCACAATCGGCCAACCGTGTTCCCGGAGAGTTAACTCTGTACCTCACAATATCTCCAATGTCCCCCCACCTCTGTCCTGGAAGCCCTCGCAGTCGCGCGCTCTATGCACCCAGAGGCGCCTGACTTCCGTCCGTCTGCACCGCCAGGACGACTGGCCTGGCGTCCACCGCGTCGCTATGCTCTTCACCGCAACAAGGACCTCCTTTTATCCGTGCGTCTCCACTTCGTTTACACACCTTCCCGACCCCGTACCCCTGCCTTTATCCCCCCTCTCCGCCTCTCCTATCCGTACCGATATACCTTTTGGCTCCCCTTTTGTGGGGTCCGAAACACGCCTGTCTGGAAGCCTACACAAACATCCCGCCGCCATCGCAGAGAACAGACGAGAAAAAAGGGCCAACATGACTAGAGTCAATGGATGGGCCATTTGTAAGGCCAAAACCTCGCGGAAGCTTAGATCCTTCTTGCCTGCCGCCATATTGAAAAAGCATCGGGTGCAATAACTAAAAAAATAACAAAAAACAGAACAGCAGCGTGTCTTGCCTTCTCGATGAACGCCAAGACTGGAAGTCTTGAAGAGCGGCGGTCCTGGTGGCTTCGAGACCTGGATCTAGGTGGCTGGTGGGGCCGGCCTTCTACAATGCTGTTTGAAGAAGGGGGCCCGAGCGCTTTCACCTATAAATCAGGTCCTTGTTACAGGATAGGGGTCGGCGCACAAAAGGTGTGTTGGGGTATCCCGCCCCCCGCCGAGGGTCCCGACCATGACCGACGGGCGGGCAAGCGCGCCGCGCCGAATCGTTGGTAATGACACTCAAAGCGCGAGTCCTTCCAACAGCACAATGGAAGGCGATCTCTTTCTTTTTCCCACCTTGTTCTCTTTCGCTTTTTCCCTCCTTGCCCTCTTTGCGAAGTGGGAATCGCTTTCGGACGGGAGCGCTCGCCGCTGTTGGTCTGGTCCGCTGCCCGGATTTTGATGGGCTTTTTTGTTTTTTATTGTTTCTATTTTGTACCGCGAGCTTGTTTTGCTTGCCGCGTTCCAGAGAGCGCGGGGAGTCAGTTCCCTTATTTATTCTCTTCCTATATATCCCTAAGCCCGCGTCGGTTTCTGTGTGTGAGCTGGTTCCAGTTTATGTCGCGTTCACTCTGTGATGGAGGGCTTTTTGTGGGGTTGAGTGTAGTTGTATTTTCAGGAGGGTTTGGGAAGGGGAGGGGGAAGGGAGGGGGGGGGGTTGAGTTTGAAGTGGGATTTCTTTGAGTCGTTTCGGTACGCGTACGCGGTTCGCGATGCTTGTTGCGAAGCGTAAACACGCTTGTTATCCGGTGTGATTGGAAGGGCGAGGGGTCTTTCACGCGTATTTCGGCGTCTCTGTGCGTACATTGCAGCGATGGCGGTGATAGTGGGCTCGACAAAAAAAGCCGTTGCGAGTGAAGAATGCATGGTTGTGGCGGCTGCCCTTTCTTAGTTGCATACTGCACACGATTTCTTTTAGCTGCCGTAGTTCTGATGACGAAGAATCTTTGCTGAATGTCGTTCGTGCATGCAGTGTGCAAGTAATCCCGCAAGAAGTTTGAAAAAAAAAAGAAATTTTTAAGTCACGTCAATAATTGGGAATACTAAGATGGCCCAAAGTTCCAAAATAAACTTTTTGCTAAGTGCCAAACAGCCAGGTAAATAAACGTGCGTCGTTGCAACGTGGAAAAAAAAGAAGAAAGAAAGCTAAATATATGTGTATATAAACATCTCGCCGTTTTTGTTCAGGGGTTAACTTGTTTATCTGACAAATTTTTATTTTATCTTCCACATTCCGTGATATTAAAGCCGACATCGGCTGCTTATGACATAGCCTCGTGCTCTACGCACATTTACACGCCGTTAAAACGACAGTTGGAGTTAAGTTAGGGACTTGTTAGATACATGATAAATTATAGAGTGCAAGAGTATTGCTGCGCTCTCAAACATTAGTACAAATTTCCTTCATGATTGAAGTAATGACACCCTCATTAAATATGTTAAAAGCTTCGCTCACTATTTGTTTTTCCGCAAGTGTTTCGTAATAATGTCTAGTTTATGTATATGTATTTTCTGTTTTAGTTTTACACTGTTCCTTGTGATGGGCCCTGGGGTGTGAGGATGGTGTAATAAATAAGTAAATGACTCAATATACGGCCCTATTTTTACAGCCTTGTCTGAATGCCTAATGATAAAAATGAAGGAGAATCAGTCAAAATATGATAGGACGAACTTGGTTCAGTGTATTCAATTTCTAATGCTATCTAGACTCAGAAGCTGGAAATCTATAAGAAATAAAACTATCGGCGCTTTAGAACAGGCGACAACCTGGTAACTTGAAAAGATTCATCACCAATTCCTTACCTCAGCTATCCGTTACAACTTGAAGCAAGATTGCTATCGCAAACAGCCCCGAGAAGGTCTGACAATACAAAATACAAAAAAAAAAAGCTGCGAACATAACTGCTAGAGGAAACAGTTTATCACCAGAGGAGACAGGGATCAGACAGAAGCGATAGATTGCTAGGCCATTCACTAGAGCGGTGTCACCTTGCCGACGCTTTGAACAACGCGGTTCAAAACTAACCGCATTCCAGCTTCTTCTTCGCGTATAGTGAAAGTCATATTAAGTCGCAATACCATTTTGAATCTAAGTTCAAGCGGTGCTAAGGTAAGCAAACAGCACCCTGCAGGCTGCAGAAATGCAGTTCACGAACATGTGGTACCAAAATATTGAAACAGGTAGTGCATAATACTCTTTCATAAGTTATCTCGTTCAAAGTAATCAATTATTATTGCCCAGTATAGTCAACATGAACTCAGCATCAGGCGACACAAACTCCTTGGAACAAATTACGAAAGACAAACTGTTAACATTATAAGCAAGTAATTATAGTAGGGAGTGTTTTTCGGTGGCGTTAATATGAGTCAAACATAAGTGACCCTACTTTTAAATTTGAACATTCCGCATGAGGGGTTCAGGGGTTAAGATTGACCCTTTTTATAATTTATTAGGTAGGTGCCTTCACTAAATAAAGCGGTAGAGGATCGTGCTCACATAAAAAGGTAACGTTCACGTATGCTGAAAGATTGTCCTGAAGAAGGGAAGATTTCCGTGCCAAAATCGGATGAAAACATTCTGACCCCTACGACATACACCAGTAAGTAACAAGTCATTCGTAAAAAAATCAGGGTTCCCGCGGTAATTTGTAGTTTCAGCGGTAGACTGTTATTCTGCTATGAAATGGAATTGTTCGTTTCAAGAGCAAATCTGCTAGCCTAATGAAAGTTAGATACGCTTCCGCAAGTAAAATCACACTCATTTATTATTTGATTTTTTTTTCGTACGGAGTCATTCTGGTAGTTCTGTATCAAGGATGGGCAGAATTTCAAGTACCAGTATTTAATATACTTATTTCAAATACTCCAACTATTTTGTATTTTGTATCTCATCACATATTAGAAGCTGTATCTGTCAAAATTCTTTAATCACAAAAATATTAGTATTTTAAGTGCTTCTATATCACATACTGCTCAAATGGAGATTCGTGCATCGTTCTCCGTAAATAAATACGATTTTGGACACTCTTCCTTGCAATTCGTCTTTAAAAAAAAATTGCTTCGCATGATTAACAATTAAGTGTTGTCGCACACTATCATATGGCTTAATAGATTTTCTTTTTAAAGCTGCATCCTTCATTTGAAGCATTTTATTCCCGGTACAAAAACTCCACTTTCTATTGGGAAACGGTATTTTACTGGGTCAAATTTGAGTATATGATGTCAAACTTTGATGTCGAACCATTGAAATAGAACATATCTGCAAGAAGTATTTGAAGATGAAAAAAAAAAACTCATTTCTTTGTATATTGCATTTAGACACTTTTCTGAAAAGTGTAATTGGATACGTGATTAGGTAACTTTTTATGAATATTTTGTACTTGTATTTTTATACATTTTGCGAGTATTTTGCCCATCCCTGCCCTGTATTAGTATCATAGGTTCATCACATTGCGAGATGAGAAACGTCGGCATTAATTTGTAACAGTATCATGTATAGCTGGTAAACATTTCATCGCAAATATATTATGCGAAGCCTTACTCTGCATAAATTGCACCCATGCAACGTTATGTCATATTCCCGAGCGTTTCAGGGGTCGTACTCTGATATACTACTCATTACCCTGATCGGCGCGGATTACCAAAACGTGGAATTCACCTAATCACAACCAAAACAAGCAGAAGACCCCTGAACATGAAAGCTGCAGGACCTACAACAAACAATAGGAATCACAAAGCAATAACGCACGCAAAAAAGTCAGGGAAACAAGAGTGCGAAAAGCTCTTTTGGAAACGCGCAGGAAAAAGTAAAAGCTTGGGTGTCCAATTGCATTTAGAGCATATACATATGCATGCATAAACTAAAATCCGCATATAACAACGTTTCCCACTCTTAGATAAAAGGCGCGTATAAACTGAGGTTTCAAAATTCCTGAAATATTTTCTAAATATAATCGTTAAAAATGTAACAACAAAAAAAGAAAATATTGCAATCAAATAGTGTCAGAACACTAAGTGACTATAACTGGGGTCTACTGTAGACGGCTTTTCTCCTAGTCTTTTTTCTTTTCTACGCTTTGCTTAGAAGTTGAAGCTTTTTGGAGTTTTTTTGCAAGACCGCCAGCACGGAGAACAGACACCGGTTCCTCAGTCTCGTGGACTGGTGTTGAATTCGCATCCGTGCTCAGATGACTCGCTCCCCCACGAACGGCTCGTGCAGCGCGCGTGCGTCCGTGACTCCCGAGCCCAGAGGTGTTGGGTGTCCCGTGAGGGGAAGCTGACTCGAGTGGCCGTGCAAAAGCGGATATGGGTTGTAGAAGGAAGAGAGCGACTTGAGCACGAAAGACAGGCCTTGGAAAAGAGAAGAAAACGCGGGTATTTTGCAGGGTTGGTGGTTCTCATCTCAAGTAGGATATTGAATAGTCACTCCGACAGCTTAAGAAGCGCAAGTCGTGCCAACTATTATATTTGTGCTCCTTGATTCGGAGTTTGTTCCTCGGTCGGCTTAGCTGCGAACGCCACTTTCTCGTTAGCTGAGGAGCGGTAATAAAACGGTCGGGACTCGCGGCGTCCTGTCTTTTTTGTTGTTATTTTTTTTAAATATGTGAGCGTTTATACAGGGTGTGTTCCAAGCGAACCTTCTGCTCTAAGACGAGCCGAAAAGAACCCTGCACGTAGCATGCTCAAACGTTAACTGAATATGGCGAAGAAGGTCCGTTTTACCGTCTGAAATTTCGAAGCTTAGTTCTCTTCCTTTAAAAAATAACAACAAAAAGATAAGAGCAAAGACCATGCCAAGGTTGAGGTTGGGCGCGTTCGCAGACGACCGAGTTAATGACGCTATTTACTTGTGGCGCCATCCCGTGATATAAGCGCAGTGAGAGCAGACAACACATTCTGTTGTCTGCTCGCTGCACCCACGAGAAAGTGGCACCAAAAGTAAATAATATCGCTTAGCGAGCCTAGATTGGACACATCTTTACAAGTGGGATCCCGGCATTACCTCCAACCGTGGGCCGAGGTGAGGCGGACCTATACTCTCCAGCAAGGACGTCCGCTGCTTGTCATACAGTGCTGCCAAGCGTCTCTTGCTGAAGCATACACCACTCACCGCAGAAAGAAAAACAATATAAAACACACAGGTGTTGTTTTTGACCGTGAAAGAGCACAACCAGTTAAATAAAATACAGAAATCAGTAAATAAACCAAACATTTGAAAAATATCTGAAGTCTCAAAGCGCTCATCCGATCGCGCCAGAAGCCGTATGGCCATGGCATCAATGATGGCTGCTCTCGCAGTGGCTCTGGCTTCCACGATGTGTTGGAACAGAGGCTGCGATCGTTATAAAGTCTGCTGAAACCCTTAAAGATGCCCCGTCCTGCTGTATTTGATGCTACGATTCTGTGTGGATACCTACTCCTCTGTTCCGAAACAGTAAGTGTGCCACTAACGCTGGCCGTCGGCGATACATGTACCAGACGCCGCCATCTTGTCATCACGAACCCCGATGACGTGCCCCTGGCGCGCCCTGCAGCATGACGGAAACGTTACGCGGCGCCAGCATCGCTCAAAATGGCAGCGCACCACCGGGGAGCCTTTCTTACAAAATTGTATAGAGGGTCCAAATAAAACTGTGGGGAGCGTTTACAATTTAATGGCAGACGACTGCTGCGAGGATTGATCGCAACTGCGCATGCTCAAAGCGTTGTCGCGTGGCAAGAATTGGAAAACACGCAGAAAGGCGGAGACGCTTGCAGACAATAAACGATTTTGCCGCCTCCTCGCAGCTCGTATTGCAAGCACGGCTCATAAACCACGTGACCCACGATCGAGCAGTCGAGCACTCTCTCTCTAACACAAGATATCTATAGCGTCGCTAACTTGGTCGTCTGCGAATGCTCCCAACATTGACTTTGGCAAGCTTTTTTGCTTTCCTTGTTTGATTGGAAGAGGAACACCCCTTGCAATTTCAGAGAGAAAAACCGGCCTCTTCAGTGCATAGTTTCAGATTTGTATGTGTATGCGTCAATTTGTCGGCTCGTTTTACAGCGGAAGGTTTCGCTTTGGACACCCTGTACGTATATTTACTAGGAGCTGAAGAAAGCATCATGGTGAGTCTCTATGGCGTCTTGCTATCGATCTGCAGTCAATGAAGTTGCGGTATTAGCCGATATAAAGACACGGAAAAATAAATCACGAAGCAAGAAGCGTCTAGGTAATGGTCCACGCCATGCATTTCTTAAAGGGACACTGACAGGTCAAAATCCCATTCTTATTTATTATCCCAAACGATTGAAAACCACGCCTGGACGTTTTCCTCAAAATTCGAACCTTCGGCACTCAGTATGTGTGAAGTAAAAAAAAAAAAAAAGCAATTTTAATACGCCAAATTTCAAGTTCCCGCACGGACCGCGCCAGTGAAGTGACGTCAGAGATTGAGTCGTACTGCATGTCGAGTTTCTCTCACGCCTCCGACCCGTCCCGACATCCCGACCCGAAGTGTGGCGTTCGCCCGCGTCCCGCGAAGAACTGCTCTCCTCCGTGCGTGACGCCTATCACTGTGAGCAGATGAGTTCCGTTAGGGCCATTTCAGCGATCTCAAATTCTTTAAAACTGTGTGAGATCAAAAAGAACGCGCAGCGCATTTTCATGAGCGACGTGAGGGGTCACGTCGCGCCGGTTCCGAGTGAAAGGCTGTTCCTGCGGAGTCACAATCGAAACTACGGCGCACATACACCAAACCCAGTTGTTTTGACAGTTTCAAGATTTGCTTTTGGAAGTCTACAAGGTTGTCGGGCAGCTAAAAAGAGAATTTCGTCCGATTCCCCGAGTCACCGATCATCGTCTGCTACATGCGTCGCGGCGCCGCCATGTTTTCCGAGGGAGGACAAAAAGCCAGGAGGCGGCATCATTCAGGACTCTGATTTTCGGTATTTCAAACCTGAAAGGCCGGAGCGCATTCGCAACCGCGTTAAAAAAGCATGTTTAACGAATGGCGTCGTTAAAAATTATAGAAGTGTCGCTTACAAAGTTTCTGAATTTCTTAAATAAATAAAAATCGAGAAGGTGAGAAGGACAAAGGAAGCACGCCACATGAAAAAAAGCGGGCTCGTAGGCGCGAGAAAAGTATTTTTAACATTGTATATGTATATATATATATATATATATCAGTGTGTCGAACCGAAAAAAATACGGGTTCGGTTACGGTTCAGGTTCAGGTAAATTTATTTTGTTCCGGTTCAGTTCCGGTTCGACTAATTCGATCCGCGAACCGGTTCGAGAACCGGTTCGGGGCGCTGAACCGGTTCGCAAACCGGTTCGGAAATTATAAAACAAATTGCAACATCAAAATAAATTACAAATAAAACATCTGAAATCAGCACATACGAAACGGGATACATCGTAGTGTAAGGCTCAGGGATTTCTACCAGGAATGGTTTCTTTATGTGCACTCAAAGGTTACCTCACCGACATTTACGCATTCGGACTTCATCTAATTGGGTCCGACGCAGTAGCTGTAAAATCCGCGACCTCCTTACAAACCCACTTACAAGTAGAACTCGCTAACTATCCCGCCACCTCGGCGTGTAAGCAATTGAAGGAACAGTGGGGAGAAAATACAGCTTTCTTTATTTGAACTAGCCTTCGGTAACTCAAATTAGACCCTTAAAGAAGTTTTCATTAAACAAGATACGGAATATGAAAAACACTTCACCGAACGGAACGCCAGAAGGACGTAATAGGATAAATATTAAAATAGAAGAGCTCGCTGTCTCACAAATATGTTAGCTTCTAATTGCCTATACGAAACCGGGTGAATTATTATCAAACTCCACAGCCTTTTCGTTTCTCATTCTGATGGAAGCAAGCTTCAAGAACTCGCGCGTTTTAGAAACGTGTTATGAAATGAGCACACAGCAGCATTTAGGATTTACGAGATTGTAAAAAAATGAAATCCCGTGACGCGATTTTTTTTTTTTTTTGCACAGCCTTTCAATTTTCTTTTTTCCGTGCAAGCCGCGACCAGCGCAATACTGGTTCTTATGTCAAGATTCATGGATGCAGCGTTTGTCAAGATTCATGGACGCAGCGTTTATATTCCTAAGACTGAGTGGAGAAGAAAAATATGTAAGCGAGGTGTGTGTCAGTTGACGGCACTTAAAAAACAAATGGCATTGATAGCACATTCATTGTCAACAGCGCGTGGCCGAACCGTTTTGACATGAGCTGGCAACCGTTATTTTTTTCGGTTCAGTCCCGGTTCGGGTTCATCGCGATAAGAATATAACGGTTCGGGTTCGGGTTCAGTTCCGGAAAAAATACCGGATCGGTTCCGGTTTTCGGTTCGGTTCGGTTCCGGTTCGACACCCTGATATATATACATTATGACTAAAACTTGCATCGTGTTAGAAAGCAACAAAAATACGGCCTATGGGGTGTCCCTGCCCCTTTAAGCCGTCAGCCACTGTAGCAGATCAACGATGCTCGTTTGCAGCAGTGATAATGAATTGAATATCGAACCGTATTACAATTACTTCATTTTTCTCTTAGGTCAACGACCTCTCCTGCAAGCATTACCAGTCCCGGATTCGCTGGAACAATTTTTGCGAGCCCTATTAGCCAAAATAATTCACGGCGCAGTAATCTTTGTCAATAGAGCCAAGCTGATATCTTTATAAATGCATGTTACAGATCATCTTCAAATTTTTAAATCAAATACAAGATCTTCATGTACGTGATGTGTATCCATTCAGAAATATACTTCGTTTCTCAACTAGCAAGGCCGCAGTTAAAAACTAGAAGACACTGTCGAACATGGACTGACACACTAAATAGGGTAAACCCCAGGTTACAGAGAATTTACTGTGTCTCACTGATTTAGACGATAATAACGCACGAATAAAAAGACGACGAGGGCCATGAAGTCACAATTTTGACGCTGTTTGATTGGCTCATTCATTGGAATGCGTAACCAAGGGTACCGAAAAAGCAACTCCCGATCAACCAGGGAATGGTTTCAGTTTCAACGGTCAGAATGCAAAAGCGCACAACAGCGGGGGGGGGGGGGGGGGGGGGGGGGGGGAAGGGGGGGGAGATTATCTTTCAATTCCTCATCAAAACCGACTGGTCAATGCCCCACACGTACCGATGACTGACCCAGTGAAGGCGCGAGCTCACCCTGACCATTTATCAGAAGGAGCGAGGGAAACGAAGCAGGAGGGGGATGCCGGAGTTGACCATTACACCAGCTTTTCTTTCACACCGCTGAGTTCCGAGCGGCGTTTGTTTCGCTCGCCGCGGGCAGCCGCATTTGTAACGAGAGCGGTTCCACCAACCTCATGGCATGTACGACTACGACCGTCATAATCATCTGCACTCGGGGACTCCACGCATGCCTGGGCGCCAATTGCCTTTTTTTTTATCGTTTCATGTTCTCTCGCGTTACGCATGCTTCGCTTTTAACAGAGCCGCCGCAAAGTAATAGGTGGGGACCCGAAACAACCGCAATTGGTAGACGCTAATAAATCTTGGGTCCACACGCGCAGTAGCCAGCCGCTCCTCATTTTTTGGAGTTGGGGAGAGAGAGCACTCGTGGGCCACGCTGCGAGTCCCACGACGTTGCAATCATGGAAGGGAGGACAATAGGCGGGAATGGAAGCGAGCCACGCTTCGTTTTATGCGGTTAGTCGCTTCTTCATTCGAAGTTTGTGAGTTTTTTTTTTTGATTCGTTTACTGGTGCTTCTCAGTTGTGTGTCGGTGTGTGGGGTAGAAGTACCTTAAAAGACACATTACGAAATGATGTGTAATAAAGCCCCGAGTTTTCAAACTTGTCATTATAGGCTTTGAGACCGCTAGTCATTTGGCTTGAAACACATAAAACAAAACCGCTCATGCTGACACGGTGACAGATAGTAATTTCAAATATAGGATTAATTTATTTATATTGTAATAAAGCTCGACCTCGTTGTGACTGTAAGAGAAGTGCTACCCTCACAAAAAAATAGAATAAAAAATGAACATCACATGAGTCTAAGTATACACTTGAGCCACTTTCAATGGCGTAATTATGAAAAGAATAAAAACACAATGATGGACGAGCAAAAAGGATGAAATTCCTTACCCTTTTTTCTTTTGGTTCTATGATTCTTTCGTCAAACGAAATTTTTAGGTTGTTCGTTTCCTGCGTGCTTTAGCGTATCCTAAAATTATAATCCAGTGAAAGTGATATACGTCAACTCGATGACCAAATAATTATTTTAAATTTATGTTCATAATTTTGTGTATGGTTTTATTTTGCTAAACGGAATTCTTAGGGTTCGGTTTCGTGCTTAAGATATCTACTATCCTGTTTCTTTTATTCTTTTAGCAGACACGAAATAAAAGAGATCGTTGAGAAAATTGGACATTCGTTTCGCTTGGGTGCTCACTGTAGTCTCTGAGAATATAAGAAACGCAGGGCGTCACCTTCTATTGATCCCGGTCCTTGCCTCTTGATTGGTTCTTTGAAGGTTTTTATCGGATAACGCCGTAATATTATTGGTTGCGGGGCGGTAATGAGATGCGTGGGCCTCACCATGCCCCGCCCTTAAATAGTCAGTGACAATGACAGTACATGACAATACCAGCGACACCAAACAGTACAACCGCCTTCGCTTCGGAAATTTTATATCTTCTCGAATGTCAGTTATGTTTAGCGTCGCATTAATTTTTGATTGCAGACATCATGCTGGCACGAAAGACATTAAAAAGGAGACACCCTCACGCAACAAGAAGTAATGCGGCAATATATCTCACTTGGGCAATATAAATAATAATAATCCGGAAACGCCAGTTTCGAGGATGAGTACGGGTGTAGAACTATTGCATATTGGGGCAAATGAAAAATGGCCAACTGAAACGAAATATCGGTCCATGGCCGTGAAAGCGGGGGAAAAAGAAATGAAATAGCGGTCCAAGTGAGGTCCTTATTAAAACGTAAAAAACTGGTTGCTTATTTTGGGAGCGGTACGAACTTGAGATGAAGTATGGTAGTCGCCCACGAGAAATCTTGATTTACTCACATACTGCAGCACCGAATTATTGGAAAATACCTACATGTTTTGTATCTTGCGACACACGGTAAGCTTTGGTAATAACGAATGTGTAAGGTTTGTCTTTATTTTTATTTTAATATTTGAGAGGTGGCTTATGATGTGCTATTAATAGTTTGTTTCTGGAAAGAAAAATTCAGAGGATTCAAGCATCAATACACATCGCTTCTATACCTGCCAAAATGTATGTTTACCGGTTGATATCATATCACGATTATATTATCTGAGACTACAAATTATTCTTTTATTCTTGCCTGTTTCTTTGCTTGCATCTCGCCTTATCCAGCTTGCAATCTAAAAATTGTATAATCTATACAAAAACTAATATTAAAAATTATTTCAATTCACTTTACAAAATAACCATGTTAGCAACGAAGCACAACCTACCGTTCGTCGAGGATGGCATACTTTGATATGCAAAGGAAACTCAGACCTCGCGGTAAATATTTGTGGTACATGTAATAAAAATAACGTACCGCAGACGGTTCATTTCTGAAGTGGGCGTCGAAGCATGGCTGACCTTTTTCTCAATTAATGGTGAACGAAACTATGTTGTGTCGCCGTCGTCGTAGAAATAGCGTCGTGCTGCCCCTTGTTCTAGGGAAAAAAATGTCTCTTACAGCCGCCTGTCTTTTTTTATTTATTTAATTGACCTATGCTGTTTTTGACAAACTTTCAACGACGTTAGCTTGGGGCTTGCTTTACAGCATCAGTTCAGTAAGCGAAGTGAGAAACCTTTTGCTAGTTCCGAATCACCAAATGATGAGCGCATATTTCCTCACCCCACAAGTTCAAGGACAGTGATAAGTTTGGCGGAACATAAGTAGCATAAAAGTTATAATTTCGGGCGAGATTCGGTGCGCTCAGAACCCAACCTGAATGCTAGTTTCTTGTCAGTCTCCAAGACGGAACGATTAAAGTTCCAAGCAAGACATTTTTCAGCCCGAAGTATTTTGGAACAAGGGCGGAATTCAAGCGGGTCGTCACGCCGAAAATAAAAAACGGGAGCGAAATACCTTCACGGGGGAAAAACCTTCGCACGATGTTCAAGAACATAGAGCTGCTTTTAACAGCAAAACGTTTTGTTGCCTAAATATAGACTTTTACTAGCCTGCAGCACACGAAAGATCGCGATAGTTCATGGCCCTGGGCAGACTGGGTTCGTGGCAACCTATTCCTTGCAGTCGTGATTGTAGAACGCCAAAACGCTAAGGTTGTATTTCGGGAATATGTGAATACCTTACATATCGAAACCGCGACAGTTAAAAAAAGAATAAGGTAGATGCTACAACACTGGTTGTGGAAACATGCTATATTACGGTACTATGTAGTCACGGAAGTCTTCATAAATACAGGGCGTGGATAGCCGTAAGCACCTTATTATCGCTCCAAATCGAACGAGATCACGCCATTAGATCCCCAACTTTCTTGGACATCATCAACGCCTCGAGTATGCACGAAAATGAAAATTTCAACTACGCAAGAACAGGCATGGCAATGTTCCCCGGAGAATATTTAGAAGGCAGTGTAAATAAATTATCAATAAAGAGTAATTGAAATTTGGGACACGTAAAGTTTTCATTCCAAAACTCTACAAACGTTTCCTTATATTGAATCCTCTGGGCCATATCCACAAAATTTTAGTTTTTTCTTGACAAACGATTGTAATGCTCTCGAGGACTGTAATTTCATGGGTATAATAAAACGCGAACAAATCGGAATTGGGATAATTTCTTGAAAACATTTTATAGCCCACGAAATGTCCCAGAAACTTGGTCATTCCCGATTAGGACGGAGAAGAACGAATCACGAAGGAAGGGTACTACGGTGATTTTATTAAGACACGCTCTGGTTTTCTCGAGCCGTCAATGGTTATCATACTTTAGTAACACAATACAATATTTACGGAATCTGCAGTTCGGTTTGTATTTGGTACCGGACAATCTTAGCAGCTTTATTTTCTTTTACTGAACGCGATCCAGTAGCATTTTATTCTAAAGTAAAAAAAAAAACAGTCCGGTTGTGTTCTTTAATTTTTCACCAGTTCAGAGCCGCCAACGCGTACTTATTTGTGTTCCAAAAAAATAAACACTATCTTGGCACTTTACTTCCCCCTCCCCCTTCCCCCTCCCTTTTTCCCCATCGGTTGGCAAACACTACTCAGCCTAAATGCACCATTGACTAACATGGAGGCGAACATGGTTTTGTGGCTTTGGACAATTGTTACAGCATAATTGAACAACGAGCATCAAATATCAAATTGCAGTTTATCAGACGAGGCGACCATTCCAAAATATAATTAGGGGAATCTACGTCATTGGATTAGTAACTTCCACTTTCTTTTCGAACAGGAGCTGCAGTTCCAATTATAGTAGTAACTTACGCTTTTTATTCTAGTTTCGCTGCGGTCCAAAAGATACCTTTTGGTATCTTTTGGACCGCAGCGATCAAAAATTATTTATTTATTTTGATTGGTCTTTTTCTTATATTTCTCAATCCTTGGCAGAGCACCGTGTAAAACCTAATAGTGCAAAAACGCCAAATCTGCTATCATAAAAAAACACGCGTGTTTTTAGGTGGTCACGACGGTTGATTCCAGAGTTCTAGTCACGTCGGTGTGCCGTTACGTGCCCGGGGAATGGCTGTCCGGATGAAGAACTCCTGCGAGCCCTTTCCATCATCGAAGCCTCGAGCCGCTGTGCAATAATACTGCCATTGCATACATACACGGTGCTCTGGAGAAATGAAAGTTTGGTTGGGGCGAACACCTCAAAGCGTATAAAGTTAAAAAATCACACGTTGTAGAACAAAAAAACAAACAGAAAAACAGGTCTCTTGCATTCAAATTAAAAAACAAGAAAAGTCGTTGTATATCACATTGGGCACTCAGTTTAATTTTGTATACTAAACCCCCTAAAGAATAAGCGAAAGGCCCAAGGCACGTTGTTTTCTTTTTGCAGATAAATATAAGTATTGTTCCTTTGACTAATCATATTCCACTTTCTCGTCGAACCACAATCCTAAAATCACTTGCAGCATTAAAAAAAAAAGAAACAGAAGGCGGAGCCGCAGCGCAAGTTCGTTTGCTTCTTTGGCAGGGGTTCTGGTGACGTCGGAACACCAAGCTCTGATTGACACTAAAAGGGACATACTGGGTAGACTTCAGAGCAAGCTGTTCGTCTGCTTCTTTTGCAGGGGCTGTGGTGACGGCAGAACGCCGAGCTCTGATTGACTGTGATTGAAGGATAGTGGGTAGACCTCAAATCAAGCTGTTCGTCTGCTTCTTTTGCAGGGGCTGTAGTGACGCCAGAACGCCGAGCTCTGATTGGCTCTGATTGAAGGATAGTGGGTAGACCTCAAAGCAAGCTGTTCGTCTGCTTCTTTTGCAGCGGCTGTGGTGACGCCAGAATGCCGAGCTCTGATTGGCTCTGATTGAAGGGTAGTGAGTAGACTTCAAAGCAAGCTGTTCGTCTGCTTCTTTTGCAGGGGCTGTAGTGACGCCAGAATGCCGAGCTCTGATTGGCTTTGATTGAAGGGTAGTGAGTAGACTTCAAAGCAAGCTGTTCGTCTGCTTCTTTTGCAACGGCTGTGGTGACGCCAGAATGCCGAGCTCTGATTGGCTCTGATTGAAGGGTAGTGAGTAGACTTGAAAGCAAGCTGTTCGTCTGCTTCTTTTGCAGGGGCTGTAGTGACGCCAGAACGCCGAGCTCTGATTGACTGTGATTGAAGGATAGTGGGTAGACCTTAAAGCAAGCTGTTCGTCTGCTTCTTTTGCAGGGGCTGTAGTGACGCCAGAACGCCGAGCTCTGATTGGCTCTGATTGAAGGATAGTGGGTAGACCTCAAAGCAAGCTGTTCGTCTGCTTCTTTTGCAGCGGCAGTGGTGACGCCAGAATGCCGAGCTCTGATTGGCTCTGATTGAAGGATAGTGGGTAGACCTCAAAGCAAGCTGTTCGTCTGCTTCTTTTGCAGGGGCTGTAGTGACGCCAGAATGCCGAGCTCTGATTGGCTCTGATTGAAGGGTAGTGAGTAGACTTCAAAGCAAGCTGTTAGTCTGCTTCTTTTGCAGGGGCTGTAGTGACGCCAGAATGTCGAGCTCTGATCGGCTTTGCTTGAAGGGTAGTGAGTAGACTTCAAAGCAAGCTGTTCGTCTGCTTCTTTTGCAACGGCTGTGGTGACGCCAGAACGCCGAGCTCTGATTGGCTCTGATTGAAGGGTAGTGAGTAGACTTCAAAGCAAGCTGTTCGTCTGCTTCTTTTGCAGGGGCTGTAGTGACGCCAGAACGCCGAGCTCTGATTGACTGTGATTGAAGGATAGTGGGTAGACCTTAAAGCAAGCTCTTCGTCTGCTTCTTTTGCAGGGGCTGTAGTGACGCCAGAACGCCGAGCTCTGATAGGCTCTGATTGAAGGACAGTGGGTAGACCTTAAAGCAAGCTGTTCGTCTGCTTCTTTTGCAGGGGCTGTAGTGACGCCAGAATGCCGAGCTCTGATTGGCTCTGATTGAAGGGTAGTGACTAGACTTCAAAGCAAGCTGTTAGTCTGCTTCTTTTGCAGGGGCTGTAGTGACGCCAGAATGCCGAGCTCTGATTGGCTTTGATTGAAGGGTAGTGAGTAGACTTCAAAGCAAGCTGTTCGTCTGCTTCTTTTGCAACGGCTGTGGTGACGCCAGAATGCCGAGCTCTGATTGGCTCTGATTGAAGGGTAGTGAGTAGACCTCAAAGCAAGCTGTTCGTCTGCTTCTTTTGTAGGGGCTGTAGTGACGCCAGAACGCCGAGCTCTGATTGACTGTGATTGAAGGATAGTGGGTAGACCTTAAAGCAAGCTGTTCGTCTGCTTCTTTTGCAGGGGCTGCAGTGACGCCAGAATGCCGAGCTCTGATTGGCTCTGATTGAAGGGTAGTGAGTAGACTTCAAAGCAAGCTGTTCGTCTGCTTCTTTTGCAGGGGCTGTAGTGACGCCAGAATGCCGAGCTCTGATTGGCTTTGATTGAAGGGTAGTGAGTAGACTTCAAAGCAAGCTGTTCGTCTGCTTCTTTTGCAGGGGCTGTAGTGACGCCAGAACGCCGAGCTCTGATTGACTGTGATTGAAGGATAGTGGGTAGACCTTAAAGCAAGCTGTTCGTCTGCTTCTTTTGCAGGGGCTGTAGTGACGCCAGAACGCCGAGCTCTGATTGGCTCTGATTGAAGGATAGTGGGTAGACCTCAAAGCAAGCTGTTCGTCTGCTTCTTTTGCTGGGGCTGTAGTGACGCCAGAACGCCGAGCTCTGATTGGCTCTGATTGAAGGATAGTGGGTAGACCTCAAAGCAAGCTGTTCGTCTGCTTCTTTTGCAGCGGCTGTGGTGACGCCAGAATGCCGAGCTCTGATTGGCTCTGATTGAAGGGTAGTGAGTAGACTTCAAAGCAAGCTGTTCGTCTGCTTCTTTTGCAGGGGCTGTAGTGACGCCAGAATGCCGAGCTCTGATTGGCTTTGATTGAAGGGTAGTGAGTAGACTTCAAAGCAAGTTGTTCGTCTGCTTCTTTTGCAACGGCTGTGGTGACGCCAGAATGCCGAGCTCTGATTGGCTCTGATTGAAGGGTAGTGAGTAGACTTCAAAGCAAGCTGTTCGTCTGCTTCTTTTGCAGGGGCTGTAGTGACGACAGAACGCCGAGCTCTGATTGACTGTGATTGAAGGATAGTGGGTAGACCTTAAAGCAAGCTGTTCGTCTGCTTCTTTTGCAGGGGCTGTAGTGACGCCAGAACGCCGAGCTCTGATTGGCTCTGATTGAAGGATAGTGGGTAGACCTCAAAGCAAGCTGTTCGTCTGCTTCTTTTGCAGCGGCTGTGGTGACGCCAGAATGCCGAGCTCCGATTGGCTCTGATTGAAGGGTAGTGAGTAGACTTCAAAGCAAGCTGTTCGTCTGCTTCTTTTGCAGGGGCTGTAGTGACGCCAGAATGCCGAGCTCTGATTGGCTCTGATTGAAGGGTAGTGAGTAGACTTCAAAGCAAGCTGTTCGTCTGCTTCTTTTGCAGGGGCTGTAGTGACGCCAGAATGCCGAGCTCTGATTGGCTCTGATTGAAGGGTAGTGAGTAGACTTCAAAGCAAGCTGTTCGTCTGCTTCTTTTGCAGGGGCTGTAGTGACGCCAGAACGCCGAGTTCTGATTGACTGTGATTGAAGGATAGTGGGTAGACCTCAAAGCAAGCTGTTCGTCTGCTTCTTTTGCAGGGGCTGTAGTGACGCCAGAACGCCGAGCTCTGATTGGCTCTGATTGAAGGATAGTGGGTAGACCTCAAAGCAAGCTGTTCGTCTGCTTCTTTTGCAGCGGCTGTGGTGACGCCAGAATGCCGAGCTCTGATTGGCTCTAATTGAAGGGTAGTGAGTAGACTTCAAAGCAAGCTGTTCGTCTGCTTCTTTTGCAGGGGCTGTAGTGACGCCAGAATGCCGAGCTCTGATTGGCTCTGATTGAAGGGTAGTGAGTAGACTTCAAAGCAAGCTGTTCGTCTGCTTCTTTTGCAACGGCTGTGGTGACGCCAGAATGCCGAGCTCTGATTGGCTCTGATTGAAGGGTAGTGAGTAGACTTCAAAGCAAGCTGTTCGTCTGCTTCTTTTGCAGGGGCTGTAGTGACGCCAGAACGCCGAGCTCTGATTGGCTCTGATTGAAGGGTAGTGAGTAGACTTCAAAGCAAGCTGTTCGTCTGCTTCTTTTGCAGGGGCTGTAGTGACGCCAGAACGCCGAGCTCTGATTGGCTCTGATTGAAGGATAGTGGGTAGACCTCAAAGCAAGCTGTTCGTCTGCTTCTTTTGCAACGGCTGTGGTGACGCCAGAATGCCGAGCTCTGATTGGCTCTGATTGAAGGGTAGTGAGTAGACTTCAAAGCAAGCTGTTCGTCTGCTTCTTTTGCAGGGGCTGTAGCGACGCCAGAACGCCGAGCTCTGATTGGCTCTGATTGAAGGGTAGTGAGTAGACTCCAAAGCAAGCTGTTCGTCTGCTTCTTTTGCAACGGCTGTGGTGACGCCAGAATGCCGAGCTCTGATTGGCTCTGATTGAAGGGTAGTGAGTAGACTTCAAAGCAAGCTGTTCGTCTGCTTCTTTTGCAGCGGCTGTGGTGACGCCAGAATGCCGAGCTCTGATTGGCTCTGATTGAAGGGTAGTGAGTAGACTTCAAAGCAAGCTGTTCGTCTGCTTCTTTTGCAGGGGCTGTAGTGACGCCAGAATGCCGAGCTCTGATTGGCTCTGATTGAAGGGTAGTGAGTAGACTTCAAAGCAAGCTGTTCGTCTGCTTCTTTTGCAGGGGCTGTAGTGACGCCAGAATGCCGAGCTCTGATTGGCTCTGATTGAAGGATAGTGGGTAGACCTCAAAGCAAGCTGTTCGTCTGCATCTTTTGCAGGGGCTGTAGTGACGCCAGAACGCCGAGCTCTGATTGGCTCTGATTGAAGCATAGTGGGTAGACCTCAAAGCAAGCTGTTCGTCTGCTTCTTTTGCAGGGGCTGTAGTGACGCCAGAACGCCGAGCTCTGATTGGCTCTGATTGAAGGATAGCGGGTAGACCTCAAAGCAAGCTGTTCGTCTGCTTCTTTTGCAGCGGCTGTGGTGACGCCAGAATGCCGAGCTCTGATTGGCTCTGATTGAAGGGTAGTGAGTAGACTTCAAAGCAAGCTGTTCGTCTGCTTCTTTTGCAGCGGCTGTGGTGACGCCAGAATGCCGAGCTCTGATTGGCTCTGATTGAAGGATAGTGGGTAGACCTCAAAGCAATCTATTCGTCTGCTTCTTTTTTGCAGGGCCTGTGGTGACGCCTGAACGCCTAGCTCTAATTGACTCTGATTGAAGGGTAGTGAGTAGAGTTCAAAGCAAGCTGTTCGTCTGCTTCTTTTGCAGGCGCTGTAGTGACGCCAGAATGCCGAGCTCTGATTGGCTCTGATTGAAGGGTAGTGAGTAGACTTCAAAGCAAGCTGTTCGTCTGCTTCTTTTGCAGCGGCTGTGGTGACGCCAGAATGCCGAGCTCTGATTGGCTCTGATTGAAGGATAGTGGGTAGACCTCAAAGCAATCTGTTCGTCTGCTTCTTTTGCAGGGCCTGTGGTGACGCCAGAACGCCGAGCTCTGATTGGCTCTGATTGAAGGATAGTGGGTAGACTTCAAAGCAAGCTGTTCGTCTGCTTCTTTTGCAGGGGCTGTAGTGACGCCAGAACGCCGAGCTCTGATTGGCTCTGATTGAAGGGTAGGGAGTAGACTTCACAGCAAGCTGTTCGTCTGCTTCTTTTGCAGCGGCTGTGGTGACGCCAGTATGCCGAGCTCTGATTGGCTCTGATTGAAGGATAGTGGGTAGACCTCAAAGCAATCTGTTCGTCTGCTTCTTTTGCAGGGCCTGTGGTGACGCCAGACCGCCGAGCTCTGATTGACTGTGATTGAAGGATAGTGGGTAGACCTCAAAGCAAGCTGTTCGTCTGCTTCTTTTGCAGGGGCTGTAGTGACGCCAGAACGCCGAGCTCTGATTGGCTCTGATTGAAGGATAGTGGGTAGACCTCAAAGCAAGCTGTTCGTCTGCTTCTTTTGCAGCGGCTGTGGTGACGCCAGAATGCCGAGCTCTGATTGGCTCTGACTGAAGGGTAGTGAGTAGACTTCAAAGCAAGCTGTTCGTCTGCTTCTTTTGCAGCGGCTGTGGTGACGCCAGAATTCCGAGCTCTGATTGGCTCTGATTGAAGGATAGTGGGTAGACCTCAAAGCAATCTGTTCGTCTGCTTCTTTTGCAGGGCCTGTGGTGACGCCAGAACGCCGAGCTCTGATTGACTCTGATTGAAGGGTAGTGAGTAGACTTCAAAGCAAGCTGTTCGTGTGCTTCTTTTGCAGCGGCTGGGGTGACGCCAGAATGCCGAGCTCGGATTGGCTCTGATTGAAGGAAAGTGGGTAAACCTCAAAGCAAGCTGTTCGTCTGCTTCTTTTGCAGCGGCTGTGGTGATGCCAGAATGCCGAGCTCGGATCGGCTCTGATTGAAGGATAGTGGGCAGACCTCAAAGCAAGCTGTTCGTCTGGTTCTTTTGCAGGGGCTGTGGTGTCGCCGGAACGCCGAGGTCTGATTGACTTTGATTGAAGGATAGTGGGTAGACCTCAAAGAAAGCTTTTCGTCTGCTTCTTTTGCAAGGGCTGTGGTGACGCCAGAACGCCGAGCTCTGATTGGCTCTGATTGAAGGATAGTGGGTAGACCTCAAAGCAAGCTGCTCGTCTGCTTCTTTTGCAGCGGCTGTGGTGACGCCAGAATACCGAGCTCTGATTGGCTCTGATTGAAGGGTAGTGAGTAGACTTCAAAGCAAGCTGTTCGTCTGCTTCCTTTGCAGCGGCTGTGGTGACGCCAGAATGCCGAGCTCTGATTGGCTCTGATTGAAGGATAGTGGGTAGACCTCAAAGCAATCTGTTCGTCTGCTTCTTTTGCAGGGCCTGTGGTGACGCCTGAACGCCTAGCTCTGATTGACTCTGATTGAAGGGTAGTGAGTAGACTTCAAAGCAAGCTGTTCGTCTGCTTCTTTTGCAGGCGCTGTAATGACGCCAGAATGCCGAGCTCTGATTGGCTCTGATTGAAGGGTAGTGAGTAGACTTCAAAGCAAGCTGTTCGTCTGCTTCTTTTGCAGCGGCTGTGGTGACGCCAGAATGCCGAGCTCTGATTGGCTCTGATTGAAGGATAGTGGGTAGACCTCAAAGCAATCTGTTCGTCTGCTTCTTTTGCAGGGCCTGTGGTGACGCCAGAACGCCGAGCTCTGATTGGCTCTGATTGAAGGATAGTGGGTAGACTTCAAAGCAAGCTGTTCGTCTGCTTCTTTTGCAGGGGCTGTAGTGACGCCAGAACGCCGAGCTCTGATTGGCTCTGATTGAAGGGTAGTGAGTAGACTTCAAAGCAAGCTGTTCGTCTGCTTCTTTTGCAGCGGCTGTGGTGACGCCAGAACGCCGAGCTCTGATTGGCTCTTATTGAAGGGTAGGGAGTAGACTTCACAGCAAGCTGTTCGTCTGCTTCTTTTGCAGCGGCTGTGGTGACGCCAGTATGCCGAGCTCTGATTGGCTCTGATTGAAGGATAGTGGGTAAACCTCAAAGCAATCTGTTCGTCTGCTTCTTTTGCAGGGCCTGTGGTGACGCCTGACCGCCGAGCTCTGATTGACTGTGATTGAAGGATAGTGGGTAGACCTCAAAGCAAGCTGTTCGTCTGCTTCTTTTGCAGGGGCTGTAGTGACGCCAGAACGCCGAGCTCTGATTGGCTCTGATTGAAGGATAGTGGGTAGACCTCAAAGCAAGCTGTTCGTCTGCTTCTTTTGCAGCGGCTGTGGTGACGCCAGAATGCCGAGCTCTGATTGGCTCTGACTGAAGGGTAGTGAGTAGACTTCAAAGCAAGCTGTTCGTCTGCTTCTTTTGCAGCGGCTGTGGTGACGCCAGAATTCCGAGCTCTGATTGGCTCTGATTGAAGGATAGTGGGTAGACCTCAAAGCAAGCTGTTCGTCTGGTTCTTTTGCAGGGGCTGTGGTGTCGCCGGAACGCCGAGGTCTGATTGACTTTGATTGAAGGATAGTGGGTAGACCTCAAAGAAAGCTTTTTGTCTGCTTCTTTTGCAGGGGCTGTGGTGACGCCACAATGCCGAGCTCGGATTGGCTTTGATTGAAGGATAGTGGGTAGACCTCAAAGCAAGCTGTCCGTCTGCTTCTCTTGCAGGGGCTGTGATGACACCAGAACGCCGAGCTCTGATTGGCTCTGATTGAAGGATAGTGGGTAGACTTCAGAGCAAGCTGTTCGTCTGCTTCTTTGCAGCGGCTGTGGTGACGCCAGAATGCCGAGCTTGTATTGGCTCTGATTGAAGGATAGTGGGTAGACCTCAAAGCAAGCTGTTCGTCTGCTTCTTTTGCAGGGGCTGTGATGACGCCAGAACGCCGAGCTCTGATTGACACTGATTGAAGGATAGTGGGTAGACCTCAAAGCAATCTGTTCGTCTGCTTCTTTTGCAGGGCCTGTGGTGACGCCTGAACGCCTAGCTCTGATTGACTCTGATTGAACGGTAGTGAGTAGTCTTCAAAGCAAGCTGTTCGTCTGCTTCTTTTGCAGGCGCTGTAATGACGCCAGAATGCCGAGCTCTGATTGGCTCTGATTGAAGGGTAGTGAGTAGACTTCAAAGCAAGCTGTTCGTCTGCTTCTTTTGCAGCGGCTGTGGTGACGCCAGAATGCCGAGCTCTGATTGGCTCTGATTGAAGGATAGTGGGTAGGCCTCAAAGCAATCTGTTCGTCTGCTTCTTTTGCAGGGCCTGTGGTGACGCCAGAACGCCGAGCTCTGATTGGCTCTGATTGAAGGATAGTGGGTAGACTTCAAAGCAAGCTGTTCGTCTGCTTCTTTTGCAGGGGCTGTGGTGACGCCAGAACGCCGAGCTCTGATTGGCTCTGATTGAAGGGTAGTGAGTAGACTTCAAAGCAAGCTGTTCGTCTGCTTCTTTTGCAGGGGCTGTAGTGACGCCAGAACGCCGAGCTCTGATTGGCTCTGATTGAAGGGTAGTGAGTAGACTTCAAAGCACGCTGTTCGTCTGCTTCTTTTGCAGCGGCTGTGGTGACGCCAGTATGCCGAGCTCTGATTGGCTCTGATTGAAGGATAGTGGGTAGACCTCAAAGCAATCTGTTCGTCTGCTTCTTTTGCAGGGCCTGTGGTGACGCCAGACCGCCGAGCTCTGATTGACTGTGATTGAAGGATAGTGGGTAGACCTCAAAGCAAGCTGTTCGTCTGCTTCTTTTGCAGGGGCTGTAGTGACGCCAGAACGCCGAGCTCTGATTGGCTCTGATTGAAGGATAGTGGGTAGACCTCAAAGCAAGCTGTTCGTCTGCTTCTTTTGCAGCGGCTGTGGTGACGCCAGAATGCCGAGCTCTGATTGGCTCTGATTGAAGGGTAGTGAGTAGACTTCAAAGCAAGCTGTTCGTCTGCTTCTTTTGCAGCGGCTGTGGTGACGCCAGAATTCCGAGCTCTGATTGGCTCTGATTGAAGGATAGTGGGTAGACCTCAAAGCAATCTGTTCGTCTGCTTTTTTTGCAGGGCCTGTGGTGACGCCAGAATGCCGAGCTCGGATTGGCTCTGATTGAAGGACAGTGGGTAGACCTCAAAGCAAGCTGTTCGTCTGGTTCTTTTGCAGGGGCTGTGGTGTCGCCGGAACGCCGAGGTCTGATTGACTTTGATTGAAGGATAGTGGGTAGACCTCAAAGAAAGCTTTTCGTCTGCTTCTTTTGCAGGGGCTGTGGTGACGCCACAATGCCGAGCTCGGATTGGCTTTGATTGAAGGATAGTGGGTAGACCTCAAAGCAAGCTGTCCGTCTGCTTCTCTTGCAGGGGCTGTGATGACACCAGAACGCTGAGCTCTGATTGGCTCTCATTGAAGGATAGTGGGTAGACTTCAGAGCAAGCTGTTCGTCTGCTTCTTTTGCAGCGGCTGTGGTGACGCCAGAATGCCGAGCTTGTATTGGCTCTGATTGAAGGATAGTGGGTAGACCTCAAAGCAAGCTGTTCGTCTGCTTCTTTTGCAGGGGCTGTGATGACGCCAGAACGCCGAGCTCTGATTGACTCTGATTAAAGGATAGTGGGTAGACTTCAGAACAAGCTGTTGTCTGCTTCTTTTCATCGGCTGTGGTGACGCCAGAACACCGAGCTCTGATTGGCTTTGATTGAAGGATAGTGCGTAGACCTCAAAGCAAGCTGTTCGTCTGCTTCTTTCGCAGGGGCTGTGGTGTAGCCGGAACGACGAGCTCTGATTGACTTTGATTGAAGGGTAGTGGGTAGACCTCAAAGCAAGCTGTTCGTCTGCTTCTTTTGTAGAGAATGTGGTGACGCCAGAACGCCGAGCTCTGATTGGCTCTGATTGAAGGATAGCGGTAGGCCTCAAAGCAAGCTGTTCGTCTGCTTCTTTTGCAGCGGCTGTAGTGACGCCAGAATGCCGAGCTCGGATTGGCTCTGATTGAAGGATAGTGGGTAGACCTTAAAGCAAGCTGTTCGTCTGCTTCGTTTGCAAGGGCTGTGGTGACGCCAGAAAGCCGAGCTCTGATTGGCTCTGATTGAAGGATAGGGGGTAGACCTCAAAGCAAGCTGTTCGTCTGCTTCTTTTGCAGAGGCTGTGGTGACGCCAGAATGCCGAGCTCTGATTGGCTCTGATTGAAGGATAGTGGGTAGACTTCAAAGCAAGCTGTTCGTCTGCTTCTTTTGCAGCGGCTGTGGTGACTCCATAACGCCGAGCTCTGATTGGCTCTGATTGAAGGATAGTGGGTAGACCTCAAAGCAAGCTGTTCGTCTGCTTCTCTTGGAGGGGCTGTGGTGACGCCAGAACGCCGAGCTCTGATTGGCTCTGATTGAAGGGTAGTGGATAGACTTGAAAGGCAAGCTGTTCGTCTGCTTCTTTTGCAGCGGCTGTAGTGACGCCAGAATGCCAAGCTCGGATGGGCTTTGATTGAAGGATAGTGGGTAGACTTCAAAGCAAGCTGTTCGTCTGCTTGTTTTGCAGGGGCTGTAGTGACGCCAGAACGCCGAGCTCTGATTGGCTCTGATTGAAGGATAGTGGGTAGACCTCAAAGCAAGCTGTTCGACTGCTTCTCTTGCAGGGGCTGTAGTGACGCCAGAACGCCGAGCTCTGATTGGCTCTGATTGAAGGGTAGTGGATAGACTTCAAAGGCAAGCCGTTCTGCTTCTTTTGCAGCGGCTGTAGTGACGCCAGAATGCCGAGCTCGGATTGGCTCTGATTGAAGGGTAGTGGATAGACTTCAAAGGCAAGCTGTTCGTCTGCTTCTCTTGCAGGGGCTGTGGTGACGCCAGAACGCCGAGCTCTGATTGGCTCTGATTGAAGGATAGTGGGTAGACTTCAAAGCAAGCTGTTCGTCTGCTTCTTTTGCAGGGGCTGTAGTGACGCCAGAACGCCGAGCTCTGATTGGCTCTGATTGAAGGATAGGGGTAGACCTCAAAGCAAGCTGTTCGTCTGCTTCTTTTGCAGTGGCTGTACTGACGCCAGAATGCCGAGCTCTGATTGGCTCTGATTGAAGGATAGTGGGTAGACTTCAAAGCAAGCTGTTCGTCTGCTTCTTTTGCAGGGCCTGTAGTGACGCCAGAACGCCGAGCTCTGATTGACTGTGATTGAAGGATAGTGGGTAGACTTCAAAGCAAGCTGTTCGTCTGCTTCTTTTGCAGTGGCTGTGGTGACGTCAGAACGTCGAGCTCTGATTAGCTCTGATTGAAGGGTAGTGGATAGACTTCAAAGGCAAGCTGTTCGTCTGCTTCGGTTGCAGGAGCTGTGGTGACGTCAGAACGTCGAGCTCTGATTGATTCTGATTGAAGGGTAGTGGGTAGACCTCCAAGCAAGCTGTTCGTCCGCTTCTTTTGTAGGGGCTGTGGTGAGGTCAGCACGCCGAGCTCTGATTGGCTCTCATTGAAGGGTAGTGGATAGACCTCAAAGCAAGCTGTTCGTCTGCTTCTTTTGCAGCGGCTGTGGTGACGCCATAACGCCGAGCTCTGATTGGCTCTGATTGAAGGGTAGTGGGTGGACCTCAAAGCAAGCTGTTCGTCTGCTTCGGTTGCAGGGGCTGTGGTGACGTCAGAACGTCGAGCTCTGATTAGCTCTGATTGAAGGGTAGTGGATAGACTTCAAAGGCAAGCTGTTCGTCTGCTTCGGTTGCAGGAGCTGTGGTGACGTCAGAACGTCGAGCTCTGATTGATTCTGATTGAAGGGTAGGGGGTAGACCTCAAAGCAAGCTGTTCGTCCGCTTCTTTTGCAGGGGCTGTGGTGAGGTCAGCACGCCGAGCTCTGATTGGCTCTGATTGAAGGGTAGTGGATAGACCTCAAAGCAAGCTGTTCGTCCGCTTCTTTTGCAGGGGCTGTGGTGATGTCAGAACGCCGAGCTCTGATTGGCTCTGATTGAAGGGTAGTGGATAGACCTCAAAGCAAGGTATTCGTCCGCTTCTTTTGCAGGGGCTGTGGTGAGGTCAGAACGCCGAGCTCTGATTGGCTCTGATTGAAGTACAGTGGGTACATGTGAAAACAGCTTGCTTTGAGGTATACCCACTATCTTTCCAATCAGAGCCGAAGAAAGCTCGGCGGGCTTACGTTTCCACAACTCCCACCGAAGAAGCAGACGAGCTTGCCGTCCCGCATTATCTTTCTTCCCCCCGTTTCGTTGTTCGGCCTCCTTATCGTTTGATGCCGCATTCTCTTTGGCTGTACCTGCAGACGTAGGTGATTCTGGGTCGGGATTTCATACGAGAATGTGTAACACTTATGACGAGTGTAATTGCTGAGAGTGTAAGAGACGCGGGACTTTTCGACTTTTGAGCATGTGATTATCGCTCAGCAGACTATGATGTTTCGTCACTAGACAGTAAGAATGCGGAAGAAAAGACAAATCATAAAACAAGCAGCCTGAACGTAGTGACCCATTCCCTGGCGCAAGTTTGTGATGTTAACACTCCTTGGTGTTATTCGCTGATTGAAGATAATAGTGGTATACTGCAAGGCATCTAGCATCGTAGTCTATCCGCCCTCCCTTCAATCAAAGCCAATCAGATATCGGCGTCGTTCTGACGTCCTCGCGACTCTTGCGCAACAAGCAAACGACTTGCTCTCCGTATATTATAACATTGATCATATTCTGAGAAGATGAGGTTGTGAGCATTTGCTTTTGAAATATGTAGATCTTGTACTGAAAATTATATAAAAAGTGCAATTCAATGACTTCTGAATAAACCGCCTATCTTTATACTGAAGATCTACGCTTGTGAACGCAGTATAGAGGTAAAACAAAACGCCACATAGATTGTTATTTTTTTTTCCCTTAGCCTAAACAAGCAGCAGAACAATTGTTCACGTCCCACGCGGTAAAGCGTGGGTCACGTATACGAAACCGCGCTAAAAGTTAGTTCTGGAGCTGTGACAAAACATCATCAGTCATACCGGGCCCCCTTCCGAGTTCGAGAACTAATTCATCAAGTCGCGGTGTCCGTTTTTGCACGGCCCAGTCGGTTCTCTCGTCGATCAGGGTTCGCGTACAAACCGAGTTCACCCGGTTATTTACACTGGGGGACCGCTCTTGACGAGATCATAACAAGCAAGAAAGGCAAGAAAAGCAGCACGGTCTTGTCCGACGTGTGCAGTTCAAATGTGTTCTCCTTCGGGCGAACGGCGCGAGTGTTGCCGGTACACTGAAGCGCGGATTGCTCTTGTTCATTTACTCGTAGAACATTGTCATTACATCTGCGCTTCGTTTTATGTTTGGTGGTCGTCAACCTTAATTTCTACCTAAACTATGCTCTTGGTCACATGATTTACGCAAAAAGCAGGCGCATTTTTTTTTTATTTAGAAGAGAGCACTTACATTATTATCGAAAATGATGTGTGCAATGTGAAGCTGCAAGACTCTTAAACGATCGACTCATTATGTTCATCGTCCCTCTCTGTCTTTACGGAGAGCTAAGTGCTGTAAATCGTTGATATCAGCTTCTAACCGTTCCACGTGAAAACATGTGTTTATAGGATGTTGTATTAAAAAGTATATCAAGTATAATAATTGTATACCTTTTTGTTAAACTATTTTGGGGTATTAAAAACAGCCATAGCGGTCTCCTCTTTGGTGCACCAAAACAAAAGCACAATTAAGAGAAAACAAAAATCCGAGACTCCCTCGCAAAAAATCAGATATACACTTAAAACGCAACACCCGCTCGTAAAAAAATAATTAAAAATAAATTAAACGCAATTTTAGGCTGCATGAAAACACAAGAACCTTGTTTTGATATGTATAAACTATGTAAAAATTAAACAAGATAACAGGAACACAGCAAACTAAAGCTGCCAAACCGGAGTTACGGTTTTTAAAAGAAAAGCAATTGTTCTAGCCAGCAGGTTAAATAAAATTGTGTTTAAACAAGGACAGATACGGAACAAGCAAGAAAGTGGGCACAATAAATGACGTCCCCGAGGCGGCGGGTTTTTTTTTTTTTTGCTTTATTGTTTTAGATTTTAGACAATAAAGTTCTTACCGTAATATATTGCTTTGTTGCCTTACAAAGCCTTACTTTGCGTTTATTTAATGATGTGGCATTTTTGAATAATGGGTTATATGGTTCCGTGTTTTCGGTAAATATCGATAAACCCCGTATGTCAATACGCCACTTTGATTTTATCAAAATCGAAAGGGAAAAGAAACTGAATTCGAATTGCGTTTGAAAGAGTAGGACTCAAGCATTTCGGTAAGAAGCCTTTATCTGCAGCTTTATTTTCTGCTGACGCGGAAACAGGCCCGACTGGGACGACCGCGAGGCTGCGTCTTTCTTCAAAATAACGCACCTTAATTCGTTTTCATTAATTATTGGTACTTCCGGGCCTTTTCGAAGTCTTCATGCAGCGTACATGTTTCCTGGATGATTGGAGAGTTCCACGACCGTGCCCTACAAAAACCCTTGTAAACCCTGCATTTTAGTACAAAACCAAATTTGGATACCTGGGGGGTATGTTCGACAAATGTCTCGTTTCTTCTAAAAAAGAAACAAAGTGGAGGTAGTGACGATATCACATCTGATTGGTTAGAGGCTCAAATGACGACAGTTTCCTCTTTTGTCATTTGAGCCTCTTACCAATCAGACGCAATACTGTCACTTCCGTCACTTTCGTTTCTTTTTAGGAGAAACGAAGCATTTGTCGAACATAGCCCCCAGGAAACAGAAAAGCTGTAAAAATAATTACCCCCTCAAAAAAAAAAAAAAAAAAAAAAAACCACCTCATAATCTGCAGTAAACTAACCCCCCCCCCCCCCCCCCACACACACACACACACATATATCCCTAGCTGTATTGCGGCGGCGGCCACTTTAAGCGTGTAGGTTGATGAATTACTTCGCACTTTACAATCTGCAGTACCTAAACTTTTTACATGCGATATGTGATGTATGATACAATATATTAGTTATGAGATATGAGTTAAACGAGATATATCAGGTAAGAGTTATAGGAGATATAGATGAGCGTAGCGTCGACTGACCAGTCCGTTCGTGATCTCTCTAGGGTGCTTCAATCTGACCGAACGGGCACTAGTCCATGGCCCGTGCTCTTAGGTCTCCTTCTTTTCGTACAGATAAAAACCTAGTCAATAAAATTACTACTAGCGCAGAAAATGCAGGGAATATAACAAAAAATATACAACGAAAGAAATAGAGCGCATGCTCAATTCCGACGTGGCGACAAGGAAGCAGTAGAGTAAAAACGAAAACCGCGGAGGGTGCGTCTTTTCAAGATTGTGGGGGAGGGGGAGAGGACAAACTCTCGTCCAGTCGCACTCGTCAGGGGGTGTCGGGTGGGCAAAAAAAGCAGCGCCAAGACTTCGTTTGTGAAAGAAGTCAAACCGTGCCGCCGCGTCTCGATTTCACCGACTGCCGCTGCCACAGCCGCCGTCGCTCTCGCAAACCCCCCGTCCGGTCAGCACCCCCTCCCACCACCACCACCACTACCGCCCGCTGTCAATGTCTTTCCCAGAAACCAGGCCCCAAGTGTGTCTCCCCTCATCCCGAGTTGTCGTTGTGTTCCTTCAAAAGTTGGTCGTCTTCCCCACCAGATCGTGCGTATCGGCAACGACTCGCGTCTCGAAGAACCTCGAGACGTATCTCGTCGCTCTTTGTGAATGCGCATTTAGGCCTATGGACGCCGCTGGGGGACAGTACAGTCTCTTTTTCGGTAAAGCGGACAACGGCGCTTTCGTCCCTTTTAGTGAGTTTACCGAGGTTCGAACGCGCTATCGAACATGGTAATTGATTACGGTCGAAAATACTCAAAAAGAAGTATACCACTTTATCGCTTCATCACTCGCCTATTGGCGAAATTAATGCAGTACCAGGAAGTTTTACTAGATCATGCATGAATTTCGAAAATGATACCTGGTACTCCGCGGAGGCAAGGGCGTCGGCGGAGCTCTAGTAGATCCTTCCAATGACTTCGATAACGATACCCGATACACCCCAGTCGCCTTTGCGCATGCATCGTATTGTTATCGGGTAACGTTATCGGGAATATCGGAGATATCCGAGCGATCTACTAAAGCTCTCAAGTCTCATTGTATTGTTATCGCTCTTCATTACCGGTGTGCAGAGAGGTTCTAGTCAAACTCTTGATTTGCTTCAACCGTAAAACATTTTTGTTTTTCTTCAGGTGTCGGTAGTATTGAACTCGTGGATTTTGAAACTTGTTTTAAATGTGCATTTTTTCAGGAAACGTAAACATTACCCGTAATTCTAGAGTTTATACTTTAGTTGAGCGCGTTGGGAATACAATCAAGTACAAACAAAATGCAAGTTGAAAGATGTGTTGTTCTGTGCGTCCTTCATGTTTATTCTGTTTTGAATTTCTCCAAAGTTTACTTGCTGAAATATCGATTTTCTTTGTGTGTATGCAGCCTCTTCCGCGTAGTGTAGGACGACTGCCGTTCCTAAGCAATATAACATAATTTGGAACCGAAAAAGAAAACAAATCCCGCCCGACTAGAATTTGTGTTTTAGCACAGACTGAGGAGAACTAAAATGCACAAAAACCTATCCCAATATGAGAAAAAAAATGGTGATACGGATATCACTGTTTCTTTCGAGATTTTTTTCATGTCCACAACGAAAATTTCCTCCACAACTTCATCTCAGTAATGGCGGAGCATTCTTGCTTCCGCCCACAATGGAACCAGAACACAATGGCAAGCTACCGCTGCAACCATGGATTTCTTTATCGTCCGCCCCGTTCACGCGCGCGCAAGAGGCAAACACCGTTTTTTCCGGCCATCGTTCTTTCTGCCTAACCGTGAACGCCACCAGAGTCGCATAAACATAAATGACCCATGGAGAAGCCGTTATATACTCGCCAAGCAATAATAAAAAAAAAATGTAAGTTATTGTGGTTGCTCGGAGGTGATAGATGGACCGCTCTGCGTACACAGACCATTCATCATGAAGTTCATATTCGCTGGATTGGACAGAGACGTTTGCCGTGTTTCATCACACCTCCGAACTGCTAATTGCCGCGATATCTGCCCGAAAGAGACGTGCGAATGGAATAATGATACTAGCGAGAATTATTTGCGAATGAACTATTATAATATTTTCGAAATGAACGGAGAAGGGGTGCAGCAAATGATTGAAGACAAAAGGAAAAGCAGGTACGCAACCATTATTGATGAAGAGTATAGAAATGCCAGACTCAAGAATTGCCACAAGCCGCTCCAAATATTTGGAGCGACTTGTGGTCCTCCCTGCACAGCACACGCGCGTTCGTCAACAGAGCGTGGGCTATACGCACGAACGCTGAAAACGACTCCGTCCAGGAGCCCGTTTCAGGAATGGTCTATGAAGGCTGATCAATCGCATTTAGGAATGTACGGAAATGTCGCGCGATCGATGCAAGTACAACACTTGATCGTAAATATATTCCGAAAAAAGGTTACACGCGGTGAAAGAAACAAACATTGAAAGTGTTAAAAAAAAAAAAAAAAAAAAAGACTGATGAGTTACGAGGTTGTAATTGAAATATTTACCTATATGAGCCCTCGAGCGACGCTTACGGTTTCGTTCACTGTTCTGCGTTTTCGAACGGCAAAGCCTAATGGTGACTCAAGAGAGCCTGTATGTATGACAGGGTGTTTCTAACTCCTCGATCGGGGTTCGTGGTTTATGGGCAGCTTTGGCGACACAAGTTGAGAGGAGGTGCCGCAATTTTTGATCGTCTGCAAACGCCTCTGCCTTTCCGCCTTCTTTCCTCCTCGCCACGCGAAAACGCAGCGCATGCGCACTTGTGACCAATCTCCCCAGGAGGCTTCCGCCATTAAATTTCAAACGCTCCCCATGGCTGAAGATTGACCTTCTCTACAATGCATAAATTGAACGAAATCGACGACATCTCGCGGCTTGAACAGGAAGCTGTGGAGGCGGGTTCGCTCGCCAGCGTTCTTCAGCGAATAGGATATTCTCAGCTCTTGGCGGTCCAAAGACGAAGCCGTCAAAGTAGGTTTCCAAAACAGGTGGTGAAAGTGGCCAATGCGGAGCGCCAGTTCGTCTGCTTCTTGCACAGGGGTTGCGATGACGTCAGAAAGCCGAGCTCTTATTGGCTGAGTGAAAAAAATAGTAGGTAGGCCTCGAGGCATCTTGCATTGAGGTCTACCCACTATCTTTCCATCCAAAGCCAATCAGAACTCGGCGTTGTTTTGACGTCACCACAACCCTCGCGGGTGAAGCAGACGACTTGCTCTCCGCATAGTTTAGGTTACGATTCAATTACGATTCAATTTACGATTACGATTCAATTTCTAGGGACAAGGCGGGGGCCCGAAGCGACATTTTTTCCCACACAGACGTCATGACACTAAGATTAAATGCGTACTTCCAAAATCACTGACAGATGAAAAAAAAAACAAAAAAAAACCGCACGGCGTGGAAACTTTTAAAGACCGATTCTCCTCAATTCGAAAGATTTCGGGATATTGAGTGATTTCGCCTTGAAAATCCCTAGTAAAAGAGATTACGTCATTTGCTTCGCGAAAAATGGGATACGAATTTTTAAATCTAATTTTAAACCCCAACAGAAATCGAAACCGAAACTAGGGCTCCGTCCGGCAATATTGGCCTCGGGCTGACAAGAACATGGCTATCACGTAATACGAGGTGTCACGTGATACCCTACTCAACGACGGTTGGGATTGGGGCGAGCGTGTGCCAGGCGCAAGCATCGTCTGCACCGCGCTCTTCACCACGTTTTGATGTCTACGACATTCGACGACGTCTGTAGTGTGGACGAAACTCCGAATAACAATAATCACAAACGGTAAGACGACGACGGCGGTTACAACGCGGGAGACTGCGGTAAAGGATGGATGGATAGATGGTGGATGGATGGTAATGGCTATGCCCTTTGTAACGGGCGGCAGCTTGCGCCACCTAGCCTAAAGGGCTGTCTACACTCCAACGTTGACGAACGCTACGAGCGCCGCCGCAGACCGACGTTCGTCGGCCACTACGCCGCGTCGAGAAGCGCCCGAACGATGGTGTTTACAGTCCAGCGTATACCAAGCAGGGTTAGGCAGAAAAACTCAACAATGTATTTGGAAACACAAATGCTGGGATACATGGAAATAGTAGCTAAAATACTGATAGTAAAATACATCTGTAAAAATGTATCGCGATAGGTATCGGAAATACATTTTAAATAGAGGCAAAAGGTCTTTGGAAATACAAATACAGGAATACATTTTACGGAGGGTAGAAATACAAATACAGAAATAGTGATACTGCAATACAGCCTTCAAATTTGTTTGAAACGCAAACTGCATGAAATGAAGCTTGAAGTGGAAGTTTTTGATAGCGAAATTACTTTCCCGTACGTTTGGCACATTGCCTTGAAGGTAGTGGTTTCGGACGACGAGGAGTCTACAATGGGCTCAAACAAACGTTCCATCAAGGACTGACCGCGGTCCTTTCCCTGACATACTGCCTCTCTGACGGGGAATGCGAAAATACTTCGATCTCTAAATAAATTCTGTCACCCTAAATCCCATCAAAACGTCACTACTCCCCTGTCCATAAAGGGCGCCGCTGTCAACATTGATCACATGACGTCAAGGTGGAATGAACTGGTATTCTTTATGTGTAGGTGTGGCCTTGAACATGAAACTTTACCACGCTGCCGTATGAAAGGACAATACGTATTTTCGTTGTAGGTTACCTCGTTGAAGATCGTGCAGGCAGTGTCATTTGGAATTTTTGAGAATAGTGGACCACCTGAAGCATCCTGGAACACATGTCTTATCTTCTGTTACGGTTGAAAAAACGATAGGGTGGCATCCCTGTTCTGAAGGTCCTTCTTGCCGTCCTTTCACCACCGACACATGAATTGCAGTCCTCAAGCTTCGCCTAGCATCATCTAAACAGAGACATCGTGGATTGCGACCTGATATTGCCGGCACAGGTGTGAGCTTCCCGAGAAGCAGCGCGCTCGAGGCGCGCTCGGGGCGGCCGGACGGCTCCCAAGAAGCACTTTGCGGAGGCGCGTTACGCCACTCACGTGGACGCTGCTGTACGCCGAAAGGAAACGTTGCTGACGTCACCCGTTACGCTTGTCCGGAGAAGTGAATAAAAGCAAAAGGTGGCAATATTGACGACGTTTAGCTCAATGTTCGTTACGCCCACGCCGCAGCATTGACTGAGCTGTTGGTTACGCCTCAATTCGTCAGCTCGAGTCAGCCGATTTCGGCAACTTGGCGAGTTTCGAAGATTGCCGGATCGGTGAAGAAACATTTAGACAGAACTACGTCTTAATATTTGACGTGTGGTCTTTCTAGGCGGTGCTGAAGAGGACTGCATTGTTGTTGTTTTTTTTTTTCAGAAAGAAAAATGAAGCTGATTTCTCCTTTAAGCGTCTAGTCTTTGCTTCACACACGCAACGAACCTGACGAACTAGCCGAAAAAAAAACAAAAAACGTCGATGAACTAATGACAAAGCGAGCAGTGTGAACCCATAGTAAGCGACGATCTGTGTTTTTTTAAGTTATGTGTGACTGTAAATCATTTTGATTTGATATCTAAAAATACCGCGCAAACCTGACACGATATGAGTGGCGCCGCTGTTGTTAACCGTACAAAACATGTACCTCAACAAACCGCCGAAATATTCGCACGTTTTGATTCCTAAATTTTTTATCGCTTCTCACACCCACTGTTTCTTTCCATAATCCATTCTTCCCACCAAACACGTATCCTGCTATGCACTTCCTTTCTATCCACTCTTCAGGTTACTCTCCCACCCCCCCCTTCAAGAAAAAATATAGAAGATAAAGAATACCGTTCACGTGCCCATACGTACCGTTGTGGGCACGCTGAGTATTTTACGGGCGCTTTTCCACCATCCGCCGCCATATAAATACCACCTCTTCCAGCACAGCAGGAGGTTGTCGGTGAAAGGAGGGGAGGGGGGTTGCAAAGAAAAGCCACAGGCTGACCCCCCCTTCGCCCCTTTTCCTTCTCCCCTCCCCCCTAAGGCCGCCCCGGGGTGCGCAGAATTGCTGTTTGTGTTTACGCACCACCTCCACTCGTCGTTGCCGGTCCCTTTACGTGTTTGTTTGCCCCTTCGCCATCTTCCCCCTCCATGCGTAGCCTCGGCAAGGCATGATCCCGCGGCGACCTCTCGCCCGGCCACAAACCCGAAAGGGGTGTGGCATCCCGCCCGTCTACACCCAGGTGCGAACACACGCCGCCTATATCTGTTCGTCGATAAACGAGAAAATACTGCCTTCGTTTCCTCCCATATCCTTTATTTCTTATTTCTTTTCTTTTTTTTCATTTTAGCCAATTCTTTTGCTTACCCCCTTCCTATCGGTCTATCTCTATCCTCAAGTACGTTTCTGACGCGTTCTTTTGTTCGTGGTACGCATTTATACGCCTCTGTCGCCCTTTTGACTTCAGGGCTTTTTTATTTACGGCACGCGTTCGCGCGTGTATAGGCGTAAACAATGTTCGCTGCTTGGTGGCTGCGAATTATGCACAGACGTGCTGGTGCGCCTGCCTGTGCAAATGTGCGAGCGCGTGCATTCCGGCGTGCGCGTGTGAGCGGATTTGACATTCGTTATGTGTCCGTGCGGGCACTATTAGCGGCGAGATATTACGGTGGCTCCCTCGCTTGGTTCCTTCTCGTGACGTTATGACCTTGCGAACAAGTTCGACGGTGTTTGTAATGATCATGTTGGAAGCTTGGAAATAATAGCGCTCTAAACCCACTTTGCCAACACGGTCAAAATTAAAGTTCATATATTCCTCTTGCTTCCATCGATCAGAAATCTTTTGCTGACGTCCTAGTCAGCATTCAGCCAATCGTGGCAGGCCTACCACAGCGACGTTTTCGATCGCGCAGGTCGCCATAAGCTGAGGGTCTGAGACTGCAACAAAAGCGACAAGCGCGAGTTAGCCCACGCTCCTGGCTTTGCGACATTCATTTCTATCGCGATTGCTCCTTCTGCGGAAGAACGCTTTACAGCAGCGACCTCGAGTTCTCGTGCTTGTGGCATTGGCTGCAGTCTCAGCTTAAGAGTGAACGTAGTGCCTTTCTATTTTGTAGTAACCATTCCAGGAAAGGGATTCCGGCCGGAGTGCCATTTTTAGCCTGCAGGCGACTAAATCACACGTATTTGGCTGAGAGGTAGCAAACACTGGTTGTACTGAAGGCACAGTTATGACTTTCGAGTGCACGTGAGCTTGGACACATTGAGCGCGAACTAAAACTCTGCAAGCGCACTCTCCTCTACTTTCGAAATACCACAGAGAGTTGTCCCGGGGTATATTAAGACGTGCGCAAAGAAAAGTCTGGCTGCTGTTGACCTTAAACAATTAGTGAAGCGCTTACTATAATATCTACTGTAGGATTCCTTCAGCTTGCAGGGACGGAAACAAGAGCAGTGCTAAGCCAAGTTCGGCGCTGTTGCGGTTGAGCGAGCGCTTACAGTATAGGTTTAAATTGTGCGTTTTGCATACACGATCCCAATGTGGACAAGTGAAGATAGGGAGACAGGGTCATCACTCGTGCCGTCAGGTCGGGGCAAAGCGTGGCTGTGCCACCGCGGAGAGGAGTCATGAGAATCCGTTGCCGAAACATGTCGGAGGTAATAGGGATTAATCTCTTTAGGAAATGATTCGGACGTCAACATCTTCGCGAGGCGTGCGGTCAGCGAAATACTTCCCTTTAAAGACTGCTCATCTCCAAACGACAAATATCACATTACAAAGGAACGTGATCAGCGTGGCCTTAAACTCTCGCGCCAGTGTAATAGAGCAGATATCGGTGTCTTGTATGTTTTTAGTTGTCTCTTCGCAGGTTGCAGCGGTTGTCCCTTCGTGTTTTTTGTGAGAGACGCACACACGCGAGCATTTCGAAAGCGGGTGGTCTCGGCCGCTCAGAGTAATTAATAGTGTGGTGCCTGTGCAAACATGTGTGTAACTGTTTTTATTATTGTCAATACCATTTTGCGCGCGCGCGTGTGAGCATCTGCATTAGGGCCCCGGCGATTGAAGCATGTGTCACAGCCTGAAGTTGACGACCGCTAAAAACAAACCCGTACTCGGAGGATTTTACCTTAAACATCTTGCCTTTCGGGCGTAAACAGGTCGAAAAAACACAGCCCTCGATTTCAATCCCCTCTCTACAGGAACGTCAACGAACATTCCTCCAAGGAAGACAGGAACTCCCCCCTCGCCCTCCTTCAAGTTCTACAAACACACATACGTGAAACGAAACTACTCCTTCTCATTCAAGGGGAAAGACAGATGTAGTCGACTATCCGTTGTACCAGGACCCAAGAGCAGCAACCGAAACCGGGCCACCGCCGCTGGCCAGCTTACAGCAAACAGATAAACAAAGTCCCCAGACCATTCCCGGTCAACCCCAAGCCCCCAACTTCTTTCTGACAGTGACCAGAAGCCCCCAAGTCGTTTCCTCTTCAGCCCTCCGTCCCAAACATCATGCACGGTATCGGCCCCTGCCGAACAAGCAGTGGTGAGAAAGAGACGGGCATCGCCAGCGCCGCCAGGAGTCAGGACACAGCAAAACGGCTCTCCTCTTCGGAGGCTTGAGGAGTTTTCTTTTCTCGCTGCAGCCAAACGATGGAGCCAAGTGCCCCACTGGCGAAACGGCGACGTCTGCACACATGTGGGGAGCACATGTTTTCGCCTCTCGCCCTGCTTCGCATGCCAACCTCTCACCACAAGGCTTGCCGATTGTTCTTAAGAGGCACGGAGCAGAAGAAAACGAGAGGAGAGTCTAGTTTTTTTTTTTTTTTTCTTACCGTTTTCTTATTGTCGTGCACAAGGACCTCTTCCGTTTAATGAACTGGTTGATTCTTCGCGGGATGGGCTTTGGAAAAGGCAGCAGTAGTTTTAATTTTGGATTTGAGTTGCATGCTTCGAATAACTGACTTCTTGCGCCGTCGCCTGCGCCGTTCCTTGGGCCAAAGTGTACTCCAGTGGTATCATCACCTCTTGCAGTTTCATCGAGTAGAATGAGACGATTATTCGGAAGGAAATACCTAAGGCTTCTTTGAGGCCCGAAACAAGGTGCGAGCTGGTGATCATTTCTGAATTTATGAACACACGCCACTCTTGTCAGCAACGCTCAGTATTAAGCGGTAACCACAAGTGCAAAAATGTTTAGCAGAGTAATGAGCTGCAATTCGTCTCCTTGAGTAACAACGCAGTCTTTCATGTCTGTATAAATAGAAAACGGTTGATGTTAGCACTTGGAATCAAAGGTTGTGCTGCAGATGCCTGAAATATTGTACTAGAAGATTTTCGAATAACCGATGCCAGTAGTTATACTCTCACAGGAAAATTGCGCCATTGCAAAAGAAAAGACACTATGCGTTTAATAGAAATTGAATTCTTCCATATCCATATTTTTCGTCTTCCTATGCTTCCAAATTCATGACTCTAAAAACTGAAGCGTTGGCTTCTTACATATTCACGGATATTGGGGAAACAGATGCCAAAAATAGGTGCAAGAAATGCACATCCTTTGCTAATATTTCCTTTGCTTATCACAGGTATATGAAAAGTAATTACTTTTACACACATTGTTATTAGATTCACTAAAAGTCGCACTGACAAATCTGAAGAGTGAATGTCAACAATAATATAAAAAGAAAGGAATTGATGATAGGGAAGAAGTTGACCTAGCTGGACATACCCCATGCCGCATGTGTTGGGTGGTGTTGACTCAAGAAGAAAACCGACACAAAGCCCCCCCCCCCCCCCCCAAAAAAAAAGAAGAAAACAAACAAACAAACTGTTTTACTTGATAAATTAAATAAAGTATCTTTATTCGATTTAAAGCAGATTATATTGATTTAAATATTGGAAGCTAAAAATATTGATTATTTATCACTATATACATTTATATACACGAAAGATTGCGTGATCAATTCGTTCGATCAGTCGAATAAATAGGATAAAAAGAATTACCGCAGTATAAACAATTTTTTGTTTATGTAAATCGCGCCTTAGTAGAGCAAAAATGCCTTATCTTTTTTGTTAGCAAACAAAGCTGTATTTGGTTTTCTTTTTTCGCGATATGGTCTTCTTCCCAACACGACATTACCTTCCCCGTTTTTTCTTCTATCCTTTCCGTTTTAATTTGCTGGCAAAAATACGTGACGTAACTAACGAACGAAGACGAAGGTAGAAATAAATCTCAACGCTTAAATTTGCTTCAATAACCATCGTTTTTTTTTTTTCTTCTCGTGTTTAGCCGGATGTGAATATTTCATCTTTGATGATTGTTTGCTTCATTGGGACATGCGATTCAAAAACGGCAAGTTTGCAAAAAGAAGTATGATTTCGTGCTTCTGGGGGTTTGCTTATTTTTGGATTTTCATATCTTATGTTAAAATAATAAGGACCGAAGACGACCGCAGAATTAGTCAAACACTCATTTGAAAAACTCCCGGGGACCAGAACATTCGCGTGAGTCCTTTTCGTGTGCAACGTCCTTCAAATTGTGACGTTGCCCGCCAAGCCACCTGCTCTCCGTCGCATTTTTTCTGAAGCTCAAACTTCTCGCAAAAAAAAAAAATTATAAAAAAGATTTGTTTGTTCTTTTGTTGTGAGAGTATACGGCTACACGCCTACACTAATATTCGAGTATTTTTTTTCTTCTTCATTTTGAAGAATCTTCACACTTTGTGCACAAAAAGTTTTCTTCTTAATATTGCATATATTGTATATTTTATATCTATGAAAATTTACACAAACTTTTCTTACCATTTTACAAATGTCATTTTTCCTATTTCCAATTTTTTTAATATATAAGAAGCCTCGCACGCAGTATTTTTCTTGTTAATTGCACTGAGTGGTTTGAAAGGAGCGTATTGGTTTGTTTTACTATGCTTTTTTAAGTTTGTTGCCATGCCCCACGTGCGCATAAGAACGTAATTTTTTGCATGTGCATTGCATCCAGAACATAGAAAACAAACTATATTAAAACTAACACCACATTTAAAAAAAGAATTAAACAATATAATTTGTTAAATATTCATTTAGTTATCATAAATAATAATAATAATAAATATTTTACGCTGGCGCATTTCCCCTTAAATAAAAAAAAAGAAGTGCATAAAATCATCGAATGATAGATAAACGGTAAAACGATATTTTGGTGGATTATTTTTGCGGGAAAGGTTTATTTAAATCATCCCATTAAAACGGGTCTCATTTAAATCACAACTTAAATCATACTGATTTTTTGCTCCCCCCTGCTGTACAGTCCATGCGTTCTACGATTTCAGGAATACTATTTGGTTGTACAACGAAAATTATCTTCGCAATCGCAGCAACCCTCAGGGACATATTTGAGAAACGTACTGCTAGGAATGCCTCATAAGTCATGAAAACGCCTTAGGCAGCAAAAGCGAATAGACCGATCTTAATATCCGTTCCACACATGCGTGACGCCGCAATACCTATAGTTCGTAGGAGGCAGGCGCCAGCACCGTGCCGCCTCGTGCTCTGTTCGCGCAGGTTCTCAGTGGTGTTATGGTGCCTGGAGCGCGTCTCCGACCGGTGTGTTTAGCATTCTATCCCGCCCATACATCAAAAGTGGTCTTAAAGTGGCAACAAATGGCGCCACAGAAGCCGGAGTGTCATGCTGTTGCATATCGCGATCCTGGCGGTTGGTCGTAGGAATGCTGGCGAAAACCACAGGCGAACGCGAGTGTCGCTGTTGTCACGGCATTCCAGGCGTCCCAACTTCCGGCTGCTTTAGCTTCCGTGGACTGCCGCATTGGAGAGCGACCTGCAGCAGAGCAGGCGTCTGCCACACACATCACAGCTATTGAGACGCCGCCAGGTTCGCGACCGGCGACAGCATGACACTTCTATGACATCATCAGGCGGAAATTGAGGGACCACTTTTTTGGACCCGGTAAACACAGGAGTCGGAGACGCGTTCCAGGCACCGTAGTGGTGTTGTCGAGCGTGATGAAAGACTACAGATCCCAGGATGCATTTCGGCAGCAGTGGCGTGATGAAACTAGCTGCGAGATCGGGTTATCGATAATTGCATTTCTAGGTGTACTTTAAATTTGCACTTCATAACTTTATTAGTAACGGGGAGTGAGTATCTTCTTTGTTCTATTTCAAACGTTAGGTAATTTTATATTTAAAAAAAAAAAAAGCGTTTCATTCGCTCATTATTTAGAGGACTTTAACCTAATAAAAGATAAAAAAGAAACACGTCAAAAGCATTTGACTTTTCGCACTCACCCGATCACAAATCCAGCATGCATAATACGATGTGCGGCGATGTACCGCACTAGTGATGGTCAATTGATCAATTAACCTCGCGATTAATAAATATTAATAAATTCATTCTTTAATCGCGAGTAATTTGTTTACCTATTGTTCAGTAAAGTTTCGACGAGCCAAAATAACTTAAAAGTGAAAGCTTTCACCGCGCAGATTTGGACGGGCACACCTGTATAGGGGGCAAACTGTAGGTGAACTTTTATCCTAAAGTAAACTTTAGAGGCGAGATTTTTAACTCCAGAAAAGTACAAAAGGTTACTCTTGTCCCGGCCACTTCAACGCCGTGTGAGTGTTCGTTTAGCGTTGAAGAGACTATTGCGAACACTTAAAAGAGGTCACTCTTGCAAGAGAAGGTCACGGAACCCCTTTACCTCAAGCAGCTGAAGTAAGAAATTTGGAATGTGAGTATTTTTGAACAATCCTCAACGTCACATCAAGGTTGATTCACAGTAAAAATCGCATATGGCGCCGCACTGCCTTTGCTACATAATAGGGAGTTTTAGAATAACGTACGCAATTTTAGCGAACGCTAGCGCTAAATTTAGCGCTTGTATTAGCGCACGCGACGCGAGAGAGTTTTAGAATAGCGTTTCTCCGTCGCGACGCAAAAGCCCAAGCATCTCGCGCTTGCGACGCCACCAATATACAGTCACAATTTTTATTTCACACACGAAATGCTGTAACTTTAGAAAAAACAAGTTTTTTGGTTTAGAGTACCATTTTAGATTTGTTTAAACATGAGAATGCGACGCGAGCGGTTGACCGGTCGTGTCCGCTTGCGTCGCCTCTGCAAGAGAGGTCTCGTGTGCTGACCTTCGCATATCGTACCTTCGCCGAGAAATGTTCGCGCGTCACAAGCATCAAGCTGTCGGTGATCGTGGCCAAACCGAGTACAATTTCGTTTCGTATTGAAAATCGCAGTCGCGAGGATGCCGCCGACGTCGCACTCACGACACCGCCAAAGCAGCCACCGACATAATCCTGGGAGCCGCCATTTTTTTAACTCTGCTCGTCTTGGCTTAAGCCAACTTCTCATCACGAATCTTCCTTAGAGAAGCGCAAAGACTCTTTGCGTACGCACGCTATTTCCGAGAAATAGCGCAAGCTAAAATTGCGCACGCAAAGCGCGAAACCTGGTTTGCAGTTCGGAGCATGCGCAGTGGCGATTACGCTATTCTTTGCGCACGCAAAGCTTTAGCGTGCGCTATTCTAAAACTCCCTAATATTCAGCAAAGGAAAAACACAAGTTAATTTGACGTTCTAAATAACAATAAAAAAAATAATAATAATAATACTGTAAAACCCTTTATTTTCGCGGCCCCCATTTTTCCCGAATCGGTCACAGATGACATAATCGCGGCTACTAAATTTCGCGAATTCCAGACGCCTGCATTGAAAATCTTAAGGACCGAAATTTTCGCGCGCGCTTAAATTTCGCGAATTCTTCAATTCGTGAAATTCTCGAAAATTGAGGGCTCGCAAACATTAAGGGTTTTACAGTAATACTATTAATAATAATAAGGAACAACAACTATTAATAGATTAAATATTCTATTAAAGGGTGGCGAATAAACCGGTTAAAACTTTTATTCGCCGCCCAGTCTTATTTAAGACGTAACACCAAGAAACGTCTGTCAGCCAGACGGTTAAGGCAGCGGCTCGTGGAGGTCCTTGCAAGTCGTTCCTTTTCAATGACGTCTCTCCGAGAGGGTCACAGGGTCTGGTTACAACTTCGAGCGCGAACCCCACTGTGTTTTGCAATGCTAAGAAAAGTGCCACGTTTTGGGGTCATAGACACCACTATCACACAGGCACTCCCCTTTTCAAAAGAGGCGTGATTTTATGGTCGTTTTGGTCTCTGTAAATCAAGAGCTTTCACCGGGATGGAAATGATATAGCACTGAGGATGACGTTAGTTCTATGTTTTTGAAAGTGCGCGGGATCACATTTTCTTTTACGTGCCAACGTAGGCTGTGGAAAGCCTTTCGTTATTTTTATGTACGGGCAGTGGGTGGGAAGGAATGAAAGGACGTTTTTCTCTTTCTTTTTCGTTCTGTTGGCGTCACAATTGGCCGCAATATGTGCTAGTTAGCTAGTTATCGGGTTATATAACTACCTCGAAAGTCAGAAGGCCGCTCGGACAACTCTTTTGTTTATTTATATATCTTATAAACGGGAGGGTCTGGTGAGAAAATTGTTGTTCGCTGGCTATGGCTCATTCGAACGAAAAATCTGGAGTAAAAGTTTCACCCCAAGCGGGACCTCGCCACCTTCAATTAACCTTCGGCGTACGCAGAGTACGACGAAGGGTAACAAGCGCTTGTTGGAAGTGGAGTTTCTCCTACAGATGTGATGTTGCGGGGAAATAAATGGATCCTTTCGTAGACAAGACCGTTTCGTTTTCCGGGTGCCCCAATAAAACTAAGCTTGTGTGAAACTTCGAGGGAGGAGTAGTTATATTATAACTTTATATTAGACAGATAACGCATCCCCTGCACCCTGCCAAGGCAACCGATCTAAATATTAAGGCATAAATCATTTCGGTTGTTTATATTTACCTTAACGACGAAAGCTAGATCTTTCACGCTTAATTACAAACATTTTAAGAAAAATAATTTAACCGCGATTATAAATCATTTGGAAAGGCATCTATAATACGTTGATTCAAGTATTACACTTCAGACAGTACTAATATACGAATCTAACCTTTAAAAAAATGCCGAATCAATGCCTTGCTTTCGGGGGGGAGGGGGGGGCATATATATATATATATATATCCAACTACCACAGCCAAAATTGTAGCGTTGAGAAGAGCATCGCGGAAGCAAGCTCTCCCCCGTCTGTCGACATCAGAGCCCTTTGCCACAAAAAAGAAAAAGAAATATCAAGACTACCAAAACAAGGAGCCTAAAGCGTTTGGTCTAGATCCTTGAGCAGAGAGAGAAAGGAGAATACTGCTCGAACACTGGAAGAGGGAGAAGGTGGATGGACTAGAAAACAGAGGAAGACAAGAAAGAAAGAAAGATAAAAGAAGAAACAGAAAACAAAACAGAACACAAAGAGAAAAACACCGCGAGGGCTCGAGCCCAGGGTCTCAAGTTTCGCGCATCTCGGCGCTCGGCGGCCCCATAATGTCCGGGCGGCTCGGAGTGGGCAAACAAGTGACAGGGTTGAGGGGGGGTTGGAAATGGAATCCTCTCGCCGTTGCTGCTTCCGACGCCGTCGACGACGACATTTGTTTGCCGAAGAGGACCGTTCGTTCGTTCGCTGACGCGATGCGCTACCGCCGCCAGCACTGTTGTCGTTGCTGTAGCAGCCGTAGCGTTGGAACCCGCGGGGGCCCGGATGGAAACGGGCCCTCGACTAGACGCGGTGGGAGGTTGCAGTCTGGGGGTCTGGGCGAGCACGGAGGATGGGGATGTGGTGACGACAGTGCCTTGCCGAGCAAAGAATGGGGCTCGTCGGAACATCGAGCGTAAAGATACGAACAAAGAGGCAGACGGGGAGACGGGGAGGGAGCCCGGTGTTGCGTACACACACCCGATCCGATCGATGAAACCGGGGAACGCAGCGTCGTCGTCGTCATCGAGTTTCGATCCTCGACACGTGCCCAGAGACGTAGATTCAAATCTGGGATTTTTCTTTTTGAGTTTGAACGTTTTAGCATGAATCTTTTCGTGCAAAAAAAGCTTAAGTGCCATAGTCACCGACGAGTAACGAAACGACGCGGGGTGTGGCGTCTCCCAAGCATATCCTTATCTGTCCGTAACCAATGAGATCGATGCGCTAGTCCGATAAGAACTTCGGAAAACAAATCACAAAGCAAGAACTCAGTGCACGGGTGTGCGTATGTAAGGGTGTTCTCTGTTTGCGGGCATTTCAATAAAGCGCGCGCTAAGAACTCGTCGTTTCGACTATTGACCTGCCAGTCTGGAAACCGGTGCATTTCGTAACCCACATTTTCATTGCGCATAGCCTGTAGATTTGACAGCATAATGACGCTCCAAAAAGAAATGCTTACCTAATAAATTTGAGGATCGAGAAACTAGTCAACAGCTGCTGTGTTTCGAGCTACCTAAGGATCTTGGACTTTTTTGTTGCTATTAAACTCGTAGGTTTTTAGCTTAAAGTTAAAGTGTCAAGACAATAATAAAAAAGACACAAGTGTTGCTTGTGTTTTTTTTTTCTTCTTCTTCAAATATTTAGTGTGCACGACCACATAAGTGTTTTATGGAGAGAAAAAGCACGTCCAACCTGATGTCACCGCTGAGAAATAGGCTGCAATAGCTGAGTGGATGTCATAGCCTTGGTGCTCCTAAATCCCGACACCCAGGTTGCGATGACTTGTGGACGTTTTAGAAAATATGGAAGCAGCTGAAATGCATGTAGACATAAACAAACACCGTAAACCAGTGCGGCACGCGAGAACCTCCAGCCCCCCCCCCCCCCCTCCCCCCCTTTCCTGGCTTGGTGCATGCGGTTGTTTCGGTGCATGTCCGTCCACCGAAACAACCGTGAACTAAAAAATCCACAAAAAAAGACCACAAATAAAAATGACAGCATCAAAATATCCTGCACCAAGTGGTTTCACACAAAAGAAATTATGTCACTAGGCTAAACATACATGTTTTGATACTACCTCACGTCATCTGGACTATGATTTATATTGTTGAAATAAGATAAAGATATATTTGTGAATCTACCGCGCTGCTGATGCCGTTCTAGTATTCGATGGGCAGTCAAAAGCAAGGCTCATAATAGAAAACTTTTATAGTCGGTGACAGGTCAAGAACGAAGTGGAAGCTCCTCCCACCTCTTTCCACTTTAGCGAAGAGAACGCTGCAGAGGAGGTCGCCTCCTCTCCAGCGTTTGCTCTGCTAAAGTGGAAAGAGGTGGGAGGAGCTTCCACTTCGCTCTTGACCTGACACCGACTATAGAAAGCGCGAACAAGATAAGACGCATTAGCTTTTAATATAAGAAGTGTTTGGGTAATCTAATGTGCATTACGACCCCTTTAGTGTATATTGTACAGCACATAATGAACTCGTGTATGAGTGTATGAATTATTGAATGTAAATAGCACAACAAACAAATCATTGCACCCTAATGTACACTAATCACTCAAATTCAAATGAGTACCCTGAGCCGCCACAGCGGCAGCCAAGGCCTCTTATTTTTTTTTTTCAGTTCTGAAAGGAAAGAGAGAGGCAAGAAGGGCACGCAAATCTTTTCTTCTTGGCAATTTTCATTTTTCACTTTTCAGCCTGAACTCTTGGCCCATCAAGAGATGCTGATAATCGGCATGACAAAATGAATGAAGACTAGAAGTACAAATAAAGATACAGCTGCCTTGCATGCGTAATATATTGAGAAATAAAATAATGGCTGCCAAATTAATTGGTTAAAAGTGCTAATGTGGAACCACAATTTTTAATTTTAAAGTTGTATGTTCGTCTTACAAGAACGTTGAAGACCTTCAATCACTCCCCTTTAAAAAATCGGCAAATAAGCCAGCGGTCTTGGGTCTGCCTGTGCCAAGCGTCAGGCAATGGTTTGCCGATCATTCATAGGGGTTCGTTCCGAATGTTTTGTACCTCTGTGAAAAACAGGGGTATCACAGTTAAATCAGTTCGGACACAATATGCATCCCGATGCACAATGAAGAAATATAAAGGACTTACAGCCTTCTTTCGACAGTCATGAAGAGTTGTGTGTTCGCCCAAACAAAGAATGATAATTAGTTGATGACATAAAAATAACTTGAATGAAGTTGAAAATTACAGATTTCTATCAGGTTTGATTGATGTTGTTAGTTTACTGCCATAATATTCAGTTTGTCAGTTTGAAGAATATGGGGTCCTTGGAGGACCCGGCGGGTCGGGATGGAACGTCCGTTCACCTGTTCTGCTTTCACAAAACTGTTCATTTAATTGTGAAGACAAAGAATAAGATGCATAAAGAAAAGATAATGCAGAAGTTGAAGTGATGAGAATATATTAAAATAGAACAATGAAGACCAAATTTTCCCTCTTCCATTTTTTAAATATTCGATGCATTATAAAAAATGATACACAACAATGAAGATAGGAAGGTCAGAGAAATCAATAAAGAAATAAAATTAAAATGAACCAAAGTAAAAGTGTTCACATTATGAGTCGTTCAAAAAAGCGGTTCATCTTGGTATGAACCAATCGCACTGAAGGTCGTCATTCTCGCAGTTACCGCTCTGCTCTGTCGCCACGAATGTCCGTTCCTGACGCAGGCGTCAATCCCCTTGAGAGTGGTCGAAATGCTGAAGGTCCATTCCCAGCATGAGATGTGCGCCACGGAGGTGGCTCGGCCAGTTGTTGGTTTGGTCGTGGTTGTCGGATTTTTCTTGCTGCTACCCGTCTCAGAGAATGACAGAACACACTGGTGCGACAAGACGCAGTCATTAATTGACTGCGTCTTGTTTGTAACCAAGGTTAATGCTCTAACGAATAAGTACCATCCCTACTCGCACTATTATCTCTAACAGTAACGCACCGTGGTTTAACGTTCGCATAAGAGGCCTATCTAACAAAAAAAAAAAAAGCGACTGTTCAGGTCAGCTAAACTTTTTTCAAACGATGCGCGCTCGGCCGCATATCAGCTTGCTTCCGAGGAATACGTAACAGCGATAAGAGAAGCTAAAGCAGAGTATCTTCAAAATAGTTTGCCAGTCATGCTAACAACTGACACAAAAAAGTTTTGGCGTGTTATTAACCCAAAATATAATAACGATATCACCCTCGTCAACAGTGATGGTAATGTCATTCCCTCTAATCAATGTGCCATCGTTCTTAATGATATATTTACACGCAATTTTTCCGTAACTACAGACTGCCTAATATAAACTCATGTGATTAACTTGCAATGTTTCCTGTTATTATTGATCCCGGTGGTGTTGAAAGCATAATTAGATCACTAAAACAATCTTCTGCTCCTGGTTGCGATTTAATTGACCCAAAATTTTCAGAAAGTACCACTGTTCATTCTTTTATTATTTTATCACAAGTTTTCCAACAGTCCCTTGACGATGGTTTTCTCCCTGCTGACTGGAAGGTGGGAAAGGTTGTTCCACTCCACAAATCAGGCAACAAGAATTATCCCCTTAATTATCGACCCATTTCGCTCACAAGCATCCCATGTAAAATTTTAGAGCACATTCTGTTTTCTAACCTCGCCAACTTTCTTGAATCGAATTCATTTTTCACACCTTCAGAACACGGCTTCCGTAAAACTTAATCGTGCGAAACTCAATTGGTATCTTTCACTCACAAACTAAACGCCATTCTTGACCGATCATCACTTGCCGACTGCATATTTTTAGACTTTTCGAAAGCATTTGATAAGGTGTGTCATAAGCTTTTACTTCTTAAATTAAGTCAGCTTAATCTCTATCCCAAACTTCTTATATGGCTTGAATATTTTCTCGTTAACCGTTCTCAGTTCGTTTCAGCTAACAGCCTCACATCTCACCCAAGTAACGTCCACTCTAGTGTGCCCCAAGGCTCCGTGCTTGGCGCTCTCCCTTTTTCTTGTCTACATTAATGACCTCTCTTTTTGTGTTTGTTCCCATATTCATTTGTTTGCAGATGACTGTAAAAGTTTCCGGGAAATTTTATGTGATAACGATATAACCACTCTTCAATCTGATCTTAACGCCATCTCTGTCTGGTGCAAAACATGGTGCATGGAACTAAACATTAACAAATGTAAACTTATGCGTGTCTCTAGGAAAAAATATTAACTCACCCGTTTACTCTCTTAATAATGTGCCTTTAGACGCCGTATCTTCTTATAAATACCTTGGTGTGCACAATTCAACTAACCTAACTTGGAGCGTTCACACCTCGTACGTTATTAATAACGCTAACCGCATGTTGGGTTATCTTCGACGTAACTTTGCCCAAGCACCTTCATTTCTAAAACTACTACTATACAAGGTCCTAATTCGCTCTAAACTTGAATATTCCGCTTCAGTTTGGGATCCAAGCCACGAAAATTTGATACACTCACTTGAAATGGTTCAAAATAATTCTGTTCGTTTCATATTGTCTCACTATAATAGAACTGCAAGCATCAGTGCAATAAAATCTAACCTTGATCTGCCATCCCTAACATCCCGCCGCAAAACCTTTCGTCTTTGTCTCTTTCACAAACTGTTTCTTCATCCCTCCTTGCGCGCCCAACATATTTTACCCCCCCCCCCCCCCCTATACATCTCATCTAGATTAGATCATGTTCATAAAGTCGGGATACCATCGCGTAGAACTAATGCTTTTTTTCAGTCATTCTTTCCTCGCACATCAGTGGAGTGGAATGGCCTTGCCGCCCCGACAGCAACAATCAAAGATCCCTAGTAGTTGAAGCAAGCCATAGCTAACATTGTATAAATAAGAGTCAATTTACTGTACAAATAACCACTGCATTTTTTAAAACTTTATACTTATACATTGTATCCACTCCCCTCTCTAATGCCTTTGGCCCTGAGGGAATACGAAATAAATAAATAAATAAATAGACTGTTATAGTTACGCGCCATGATCCAAAAAGCCGTCGCAGCGTACGCTGCGACGGCCTTTTTGTACCAGCAGAGCGCCGCTCGCATAGCCAATCGCAATAGGCCGCCGCGATGTGGAAGTGATCACGGATGATTAAAAATGCGGGCAGTATGGTCCAACGCTTTTAATTTCCGGGTTGCCCAGAAGGTAAATGGAGCTAAATTCGGAAAACTGTGCTGGTCTTAACAGCACAATGGTGAAAGTGTTAGTGGCCAGCTGTGATGGTCGGCTGATTTCGAGGTATGTTTTGATTTTTTTACGTTAACGTCCAATTCTTGATTCGCAAAGGCGTTTTTGAACCAGGCTGGTTCTTGAACTGCCGTATACTTGGATGTGTTCCAGACCCTTCCATCTTCCACTCGAAATGTCCGGCATCCCACACATTCCACTATTCGAAGGGGAGTGCTGAATTCAGCCGGGCCTTTCCAACGGAGTTTGGCTTCTTCACACGAACCAACCATCCGACTTTGAGCTTTGGTGTTCATTCGTCTCGCCCCCTGTCGGTATAGTTTTTGACATGGTTGAAAAAAACCCGTTTTTGATCATGTTTTATTGTTTCTCTCATCATCGAGGTTTTTACACTTCTACTAATGCATTGCGCCGAATCTGTGAAGTGGAAAAAACCAAGATGTTTAGTCCTGTCTGTGATTTGCGTCCATTAAGAAGCAAAGTGAAAGAGAGAGATTCCTGTTGTGGCATATGGCGCAGTGCATCTCTAGATGCAAAAGTAGTGAACAACAGCCAATTTCTGCTCCCCTTTTCTCTCCCGATGCACATTGAACGAAGCCCTTGAGCGTTCTGTTGAATCTTTCAACTTGTCCCTTTGCTTGGAGGGTAGTAACGGAAGTCAGGCAATGTTTTGTACTAGGAGATGAAGTGTTTAAATTCCTTTGAAAAATATTGTGGGCCGTAGTCCGAGGCTATGCTCTCTGGAAAACCCTCTGCAAAAAAAAAAAGAATGAACAAAAAACACAGATATAAAATGTGTGCCTCTATAGTGGTGGTGATGTCTGTACAAAATTGCACTTCTGACCATTTCGAAAAGTAATCCACAAGAATTATGACGAAGCGGCATGATGAATCTGCCGCTCAAAAGGGCCACCAATGTCGGTCCCAACCTTCGTTCATGTTCGATCTGCGAAAAGCACTGGTTGTAGTGGCGCTGTATGCCTTGACCCTTCTGTCGGCCACTTAATAGATGTCACAGGCAGGGATTACCTGTTCCATTTGGTTGTTCATTTTCGGACACCAGTAGAGCTTCCGGAGTTTCATGCGCGTCCTAACTATCCCAAAAAGTCCCTTAGCAGTGCTTGGGGTATCGCGAACCGCTCATTGTGCAAGAGTTAGCCGTCATCCACGGCAAGGTCATCCTTCACGTCGTAGAAATGTATGCCATCGGAGGACAAGGTGCATCTCGGAGGCCACACTGATGTGACGTACTATATAACTGCAGCCAAGACTGTGCCGTTAGCTGTAGCTTCTTGTAATTCCAATTTAGTGGTACCTTTGACGCAAACCAATTCGGGAAGAAACAGGTGACTAAAATCAGTCAGGGACGTAGGGAGTTTCGTTAGAGCTGGCGAAGGTCTCTTTACGCCAGAACCAAGAGCAGTCACTGGTGTCAAGGTTCTAGCTGACAGCGAATTCTCCATGGGTCCCATACATGAGCTCCGTGCAGCCTCGATGGTTTCCGACGACTGGTCTCGTTCTGCGACATGTGCACACGCCGTCGAAGGCAATGTAGTCGCCTCCACGTGATGTTCAAGTGTAATTGTAGAGCATTGACCCGCAATTGCTGAGCCGAGATGCACGGTCGTTTCAGAACCCGGTGTGCTGGTTTCTGTTGGGTCGTCATCCTCAGTATAACAGCAGCTCATTGTTAGTCCTTATATGTGTAGGTCACAGTTTTAACGGCATCAATCCCCAAAATGATGTTCCAGTATCGCAACTTGGAACAAAATCTCGACTGATCGGATCTTAAATTGCACCAAACCGTAGAAGGTTCAGTACCTCGATACCTTGACTGGAGTAGCTAAGCTGCGTCACCGGCGGTGAGATTATCTTTGCATCGTTTCCGAGACGCCTGTATGTATAAAAAAAAAATCTGAAGTGGTCTATTGTGCTTGTTTCCGTTAATGGATATTCCCATCCGGGAAGGCGCAGTTCCCTGCCTAAGAATCTCTATGGTCGAAACATTACCCAGCCCGACATCAGACAAGGGAGAAGACATAGGGGCCATCCAGCTAGCGCTGCGTACCATCATCTAGAAGAGGGTTTCACCAATACACCTGCATATTTTTACTGACTCTACTGCAGCATTAATAAAATCTCGCTCCCGCCACTCCCCGAGCAAGCGAGTTAAGGCAATCCGACGGAAGGCCTCCGACCTACTTGCAGCCAGTACAGCCATCAAAGTGTCCTGGATAGCTAACTGCCCACGCAGACATTCATGGCAACGAACGAGTTCATTGCACGATCCGCGCGCAGCTAGATTTCCCCCGCGAGCCGAGTAGTGTGCCAATTCATCTACAGGAACGCAGGTGCTCGCTCATGCCAGAGCTCAGCGAAGATAGCGAACACCCCGACTACGACCCCGAAGAGGCAAAACAATTCGTCAAAGAAGCCTCAAGATAGAGACGAATTGCAGCCCGGATCTACTGCGTAAATCCGCTTTAGAGCGGAATGGGCACGGGTTTAACGGTGCTGCTTTGGAGGATAATCACAAACAGCACATGCACTCCGGCACGCATGGCGCATTGGACCACGCCACCCACATCACCCCACTGCCGTTTCTGTCAAGACCCCATTCTTCTTGCCGACCAAAGCCACCTACTTTGGGACTGCCCGGAATCGAAAGAGGTTCGTCGAAAACACATACCTTTAAATGTCTCGAAGGAGGAATGGGCCCATCCTCAGGGCCTTCCCGAGTCCCGACAAACATCGGGCTATCATGACCACGCTTGTGGACTTCACGTAGACTGCGTGGCTGACCGCCTATCTATAATCCTCCTTAACCCACTCCCCTGGCCATAGATCCAGTGTTGTAAGCCACCGATCTCATTCCACTCTCACTACAGAAAAGGCCAATAAACGCTTTCGCAATCTGAACCGGGAAGGCGTAGATACATGGGAGACTTCCACATCATATATTCTCTTTCTTCGAAAAATATTTTCTGGACGAGGACGTGGCTTTGGCGGCGACGGGATCTATGGCTTGCGGCGGTAAATGCTCTGAATATAGCCATTTCGGCCGCAACCGCTGCACGTCTTTCCTCAGGACAGGTGTCGCAGCTTTGACAGCGGTCAATGCAAATCCTGTTTTCGTGCATAGGCAATTATCGCGATAGGTCGCCTCGCGCCGCGTATAGATGTTCAAGTGTGAAACGCTCGGTGCTCCGGGCTCATTTTGCTTAACTGAGTTCATCGCCCGTCATACTACGACGGAGCGCGGCAAGAAAATCTACTTGATGTAGAAGGAATGCATTCACGGGACACTTGAAGAAACAGTGAACTGCACTGTTGACAATGCCAACGGGAAAATTTCCGCCCTGATGACTGACGGGAAGACGAAATTCAATACGAAGGCTCTTGGTGACGATCAACCGTTTTAGCGGTGTGAGAAACGTTGCATGTAAGAATTTCTTGTTTTTTTATTTTTGTGGCAACGGTCAGTTTTTTTTATGCCAGGACCTTGATCCTTTTAATGTTCAGGACGATCTGAATAGCTTCTCAAATGGAAGACAGCATGCTGTCCAGGAGCAGCTAGCCGTTCCCGAAACTTAGTAGATAGCGCTAAAGCCGTGAACTTACTGTTACCGGATGTTTTCGTCCTGTTGAGGACCGAGGGTGGTCGGAACTGCAATGTCTTGAAAGGCAGTCAAATAATCCGACAAGAATTCCCCAGGCTGTTGAGAGCGCCGTCGGGGCCTGTGACGCTTCAGGCTGATGTCGCACAACGTTTTGAAGTGCGCGCTGAGGGCGTCAACAGCATCTTGATAGTCATTTTTTTACCGGAGTTCCAGAACTGGCTACCTCTGACGTCGTTGCTGGCGACGGCACAGTGACTGCGCGGGAGGAAGGCAGGGTGTCGAAGACCCGTTGACCCTGCATTCCCAGGCAGTAACGGAGCAGATATTGGCAGAGTTGCGTGGGTAGTGCATGGGCGTTAATTTGATGCGCGGCTCTAGCAGTCGAAGAGCGAAATCCATCGCTCTCAGGGATTTTCCGGGGTACCTGGCTTGCTTAAGAAGTCTTGTGGCGGTCTGATGTCGAATCCGTGTTACATCTCTCATTACCAAGTAGGATGCGTTGTCCTCGGCGGACCCGGCGGATTTGGAGGGAACGTCCGTTCATCTGCTCTGGTTTCGCGAAACTGTTTATTTAAAAGCATAACGCTTGTTTCTGAGTGACTTCACTCTCCTGAGTTAAATAACTAAATGAACAAACAAACAAACAAACAGATGTGAAGATAAAGTAGAAGCATAAAGAGAATAGAGTATAGAATAAGACGAAGTGATAATGATATATAAGCATATAACAAAGAAGACAGAACAACGATGCCTCTGCAGCTGATCATATATCAATAAACAAAAATAAAAAAAGCATGGTTTTATAGGTTTTTGTGTCATAAAAATAAAAATATAGCAAAAACTCACAATGACAAGACACTCAGCGGAAACCATATGGAGGAATCGGTACACCCGATTCTAAAGCAGCATCTTGCAAGACGACACCCAGAGGATCCGAAAAGGTGGCCTCTCCAAGTCATAGGTGAAGTTGACATCACGGAAAAAACCAGAAAGGTACTCGAACAAGGTCCGAAGTATGCTATACCATCCAGACTCAAGCCAATTGATAAGCTAGCCCTAGTTCGGAACATTGCATCCAAAACCTATGAGGAGAAAGCCTCCCAAATCATTAGTGAAGGCATTGATTGCCTCATAAGTCTTCGGAACCCAGAGCTCCCGGGTATAAGCTTCAGTTCCACAATTGAGGAGCCACGGAGCAAAGATCTGAAACTGGGTGTTTTAGATAAAGAAGGTCGCTTTGTAGTTCTCAGTTTAGGAACTTATGGAGCAAAACCTTCTCAAGCTGTGGCGAAAAACTATCCCGTAGAGCAAAAACAAGGCAGGATTGAAAAGGAAGCGATCATGAAGCCGCTGCAAGAAAACAAACAAAACAGCTTATACACAAAGATTAAAGGAACAAAGGAGGGACAATTGGAAGTATTTTTCTCGACAAAGACGCACGAAGCGGATGTAGTGTTTCGGGCCATTTTATCAGAGAGGGGAACCTGGCAAAGTGAATTTGTCCTCCTTCTTGGCCAAGCAACTCTCTCTAATGCATCGCAATAATCCTTACGTGATTCAAAATTCTGAACAACTGATTTAATATCTTCAAGAAGATGGATCAAGTGTCGCCTCTGGTTTTTCAATAGACATCCAGGACATGTATTATTCAATAGCCCATGCAAGCCTCCTGTCAATTCTTCGGAACATCATAAAGAGCAAGGCTGCATACCGTTTCAAAATGCGGCGGGGATCGACGTTGATACCTTCCTAGAACTGCTAAGTGGATATTTAACATCGACAGTAGTCGTGAACCAAGGCCAACACTTTCTACAAAAAAATAGAGTGTGCATTGGGTCTCGCACAGCCCCTCAACTGTGTGATTTGTTCCTGGCAGCACGTGGAAGGACCATCAAGGATAACTTAAAAGACAAGAAAATCATTGCCATCTTCCGGTATGTTGATAATTTTCTGATACTACATACCAAAGAGGTGGGGGTTAAGACCAATGAATGCAAGCAGAGAATCCTGCAGTGCTTCCAAGAATGCTTCCCAGAATTGTTTTTTACACACGAACTTCCCGTGGATAGGGGTATCAATTTTCTTGGTCTGCAACTGGAATTTAAAGATAGGCACATTTGCTGGACGTATGAACCCAGGTCAAGCAAAGGATTTCTTCCGTTTGATTCAGGGCATTCCAAAACCATAAAACGAAGTGTTCCGAACACCTCTGTTCTATCGGCATTAAACAAATCGTGTTACCATAATACTGAGTCCAGGTTTAAAAAAACAAATTTCCTGTTTACGAGATCCTGGATATCCGAATGTTCTCTTGGTCAGCGAGTGTAAAAAGACCCCCACAAAAATGAAAAGCAAGACATCGGGCACAGGTGGAACGAAGCAAACACAAGATAAACAAAAGATTGCAATATTACCCTACATTCATGGAATAACACACAAGTTAAAAAAAGATAGCTGCGAGGCAGGACACCAAAATTGCGTGCTCTGTGCCAAACAAAGCCTACTAAACGTGCCACAAAGTAAACCAGGACACCAACCACATGAAAACCTGCAACATCGCTAACAGGACACGATACGCCCCATGTGAAAAGGGGCTTGTTTAACACATTCCCTTATCGTGTGGCAAGTGTTATTGGCCAAACTGGTAAATGCCTCAATGACAGGACAACAGAACAGGCAGCATCGTTAAGAGGCACAAATGCAAGTCATCTAGCGGCACATTGCCGCAACTGTGCGTGCAGTGCAGAGTTCAACAGCGTCACCATCATTGCAAAACACAAGAACTAGTATGCACGAGAACAAGAAGAATGATGCTCGAGACCTTGGCCATCGAGAAAAACGAACCCACGTGCGTCAGCGAGCCCTCAATGAATCTTAATACCCCCCAAAAAAATATATATTTGCGGTGTTTTACAGTATGACCCGGTGAAGTGCGGGTGATTGAAATTTTAGTTTAGTTAGGTTTAGGATATAAACTGTGTTTTATATGGGTTTTAAAACAAAAAAAGGCAAAAAAGAAAAGAGCACAAAGTCAAGGTTCAGAAAAAGGAGGAAGTATTAAACCACAGATGGTGGTTCAGCGGTATGCCTGTCTCTTTCTCTCTCTACATTCTACCTTCCTAAGTTCAGCTGGCCTTTTATAGTATATTAGTGGAGAGTATGATAAGTTCAACCTGCTGACTTCCAGGAAGGTACATAACACCGACCATTGGCGACGTGCGCGACGAAAAGCCTTCCGCGATTGGCAAAACCACGGTAAGGGCATCGCGAGACTGTCGGCAAAATCAATGTTTTTTTTTTGTTTTTTTTTTCAGAATGAGATGATTCCTAGCTTCTCGTGTGCTTTGTGAACACACCATCGAGCTTTTCGTTACATCAGATGATAAGTAGCCAGGGTAACAACTTGTGACGTCACGGCGAGGCAATCTTTGTCGTGAGGTCACCGATGGGAATCACAAGGGGGCACCACCGAAACACCTCGGCCCTAGTAATCACATGCTGCCGGTGAGCACCACAAAAGAGCCCAACTCATCAAGCGTGCGAGGTTCCGACCAGAACAAGAAGAAAAAAAGTCACAATTAGAACGAGGCCTCCTCCTTTCCTTTTTCTTCCTCCCGATAGAATGACGTGACTGGAACCATTAGGGAAGCATTACCGCCGCCCTTCTTCAACCATGTGGCCCCGACGACGCAGCCGCGCGCACTCTTCCCTGTACGATCATTACCCCGACTCCGCTGCACAGACGCCTCTGATTACTCGTGAGCGGTGACACTGTATAGCGGTCCGCGTACGAGGTCCTTATCAATATTTCAGAACGCCCTCATATTTCTCGGAGCGCGCGCACCATCCTCTTTTTTGTTTCTTCTCCTTCTCCCTATTAGGGAGAAACTCTCCTTTCTTTGTTCCCCGGTGGGGTTATATGATGGCGTCCAGACACGCTCGCTCTCGAATCCTCGGTCCTCGCGTGATGCTCGGTTTTCCTGCGGGATAGTTATGTCATCTCCGCGGCGTAAACGCCTGTCGTGCTCTTTACTGATAATGGGGAACGCGCCGGTGATGAAAGATGGTTGACTCCCTTCGGTGTTGTGTAGTATACCGGCGATGATGTCGTTAACTGATACAGTACTGTACGTTTTGACGCATGAAGTAATCTGTTCTGCGGTATGATGCCGTCTGGGGGATCGTAGCTACATATTGAACATGTATTCAACTTTCTGCTTAGTACGATTGCGACTGGGTCCGCTGTATTCTGTACAAAAATTGTTATCTACTTTCTGTAAACTTTCTATAGAAAATAGTGTAATAAGGCTATAGATATCCTAAAGAAAATGTACCCACTTTTCTATCCACCGCCTATAGCTCTTAAGACGCTTTATTCGATAGATATTCTATAGAATTTAGTGTATTGAGTTTGGATATGAATTCTATGGAAATTGTAGAGAACACAGATAGAAATTTTAGCAATGTTTCTATCTCCTTTTTAATAAGAATAGCTCAATTTATCACGGAAGATTATAATAATTTCAGGCGTGTCATGATACGTCCATGGAAACATGCACTTGCCACATGCCGTCTGCTCATCAGCAGACATCACAAGTATTCAAACAAGGAGCACTCATAACACAATAGTACTGACTGCCCACCGCTATTGGCGAGGAGATCGAACTATAGTGGGCGCAGTTAACATTATCATCATTAGGGAGTTTTAGGGAACCGTTTCCGCACATCCGTTACGGTACCATGGTCCCTCCGGTACGAACTGCGCATGCGCTAGCGCAGAAGGTCCGCAGACGCCCAGTCCGCACCGGAGGGTCCATCGTACTGTATCGGATGAGCAAAACCGGTTCCCAAAACTCCCTATTATTACCATAAACAATCACCGTGCGGTAAACAGCGCCTACGCTAGCGCTCGCCTAGGGTATTAGCGCATCGTTTCCACGCTCGCTGCATATTTATGTGTAGCGAGACGGTGCGCACTTGCTGCGAACCGCAGTGTTCTAAGTGTGCTTTTGAACCGGGTATAAGTCTTTATAGGTTTCCTTTAGGCAAAAAAACTTCTATCGTCCTCTCTGCATGGGGCAACGCTGCACTCGATGACATGATCACTGATGAGCACGTTCTCTCCTTCAATGAAGCACCGCTTGCTTTCGCAGATATGGTCCATGATTGTCGCGAGAGTCAGGGTAACTGGAAAGTGAAGTGCGTGTTCTGTAAATAATTAAAAAAAACAAAAAAAAACAACAGGGACGCCGTTCCTACCACGCACGATCCAGCGCGTGCGGCCGACACGACGCGGGTGGCACGGCAGGCCCGCGTTTCACCACAGATGTTTTTTTTTACCTTCCCTGAGGACTTTGGTGACATGAACCCAAGAGGGTATTAGATTAATTATATCAAGACGTGTTTAGGAGAAAAGAATATTGTCGCATATCATTCACGAGCCTTGCGTCGTCGTCTTTCATGGCAGCGAAAGCACTAATGACTGCGGTTGGAGCGTTTGTTTGCCACAGAGCGTTAGTTTCAGAGCTGGCGGCTAGGGACCGCCATTGCTTAATCTCCTCCCCACTATATACACTACATTTGAAAGGCAATCAATTAAATCAGGAGCAACCAAGAAGATAAAATTATTACAAGTATTTTCCTTTTATTTGGAAAACATTTATACGAATTATTGTTGGTGAAATGCATCTCAAGCTATAGAGAATAATAAGATGCGAGAGTTATTTGACGAAGTCAAAAAAGCAGCCTCCGTAAGGAGGCTCCTACTGGGTGCCATGTCGCTTTTGTGGCACAGCATCTTATTAATTTATCACTTCTAGACTATAGAAATTCTATAGAAAAATGTCGACACAAAGACTATTAAAACTTGGCGATAGATATTCTTTAGCATCTCTATCGTCTGTACTGTATAGAGCTTGGTTGAAAGAAAGTGTATAGAAAGTCTTCTGAAAATTCTCGATACGACGTGACTCGATAGGATGTTGAAGGAGTCTGTAAAATATGGGCAGGATGTCTAGGGACAGCCTGAAATATCTTTTCTAAGGGCTAGTAACTTATCGAATTCAAGACTATTTGCGACTCCAATTCACTATAGGTGGCACCACTCGTTTACCAAAATGGCGGGTATAGTGAAGGTCGGAGATGGGTGCCGCTGCTGAGCATGTCTAGCGTGCTGGCCTCACTGAGTGACACAAATTATTTCTGGTAATACGAAAAGGCTAGGTTGTTAGGAGCGCAGGTCACCTGTTTATCGTGAAAACAAAAACGGTGTTTAGCATAATAGTTACTCCAATAGGCACGACTTAATTCTGGAGTGAAACCGAAAGTAACCTCTACTTTTTACTTAATTGCTCGGTGCAGGCCTTAATTTAGGATTATTTTATAGCTCAAGATGTGTCTCACATCGTAATTATTTAATTCAAGTGTTATTTGGGGAAACTTTGTTTTGTGATATAAGTGTTTGATCCAGGCACTTCAAAATATTTGGGAGATTCCAGTGTCTCTTTAAAGACAGGGTCTTTAATACACCTTAGAGGTAACATGGGATATTGTATTTGCTGAAAAAATCAGTCTCGACATTTGTGCGTTCTCGTTGCCTTTTCTAGCTAAAATAATTGTGATGTGAAAAAATGAACTGGGGGGTATTCAGATGATTAATTGCTTCAACATTGTACCCAGTACAAGAATAATAGAATAAATCAAATTTTTGCAATATGTTCACAAAAACGTATAAATTAAGAAAAGCTCTTCTTACTACCAAACTCCAAAGACGGAATCCGAGTCAGACAGCTGAAGAGTGTGTGTTTTTTAAAGCAACGCGTGACGCAAATGACTTTACATTGCATACAGTGTTTGAATGTTTGTCTATCTTGATAACGATATGCTAAAAATGAAAAGAAGATGACAACTTTCTGGAAAGACAATTGTGGTTAAATGGCGCCTTTTTGTAATCGTGGCGTTAATTGGGGGCATACATTGCTGTGATTTGTACTCATAATAATACTATTAAAATTAAGATATTTAATACTTAATTTTTCAAGCTCTAATATAATTTGTTGCTTCTGATCTAATTTCAAACGTGCGAACAAGTATCACAAACAAAAGTGTGCTAATTATCATCACTGGTACAAATTGTAGCATTTTAATTAGCAGGTTAAGAAATGAAAATAGTAAAAAATTCATGAAAACATTCTAGCTTACGTTAAAAATCATTTTAAAATTACATGACTTGTGGGTAAAGTATATGGTGCTATCAAAGTCGCGACTTTTGACAACCGGTGAAACTCCCAAAGTCGCTGCCAATATTATTTCAGACCAAACGCTCCCCCTCCCCAATTTTTTTTTAATGACTACTTTGGAAATAAAATTTGGTGACTTCCATTTTTACGCGCCGTCGTTTTGCCAATCTCAGCTTTTCCAGTTCAAAGGAACGCCCATCTGATTGCACGTCTGCTGACTGCAGCATGTTTCGTTGGTTTTTGAAGCCGGTGAAACAGTACTTATAAGTTATGAGTATTAGAATTGCGTATGTTGCGCGTGCGCGGAGCCCAGAATTGCAGTCTTCAATTGGAGCATGGCGATGGCGCAGCGCAACGTGTAGCACACAACTCTAACGCAAGCGCACAGCGCTTGCGTTTGCTTCTGCACGCAATACTAAAAATCTCTAATTAGGGATTGTGAAGAGTGCTGTTTGCTTTTGTAAATAACATTTCGTGAGCCATGATCGCGAGCCAGGCACGTAACCAGGGGGGGGGGGGGGGGAGGGGGGGGAGTCACGGAAACCGTGCCCCCTCCCCCTCAAACAGCATTTTGTCAGCGTGGAGGAGTGCTAAAGTTCTCACTCGTGCAACTGGTGCAAGGCTAGCGGCGCGAAAGCGCAAATCATACGATTGTTATCCGCGTTTTCCCGCTGCCAGCCTTGCGCCTGTTCCTCGAGTGGTAATATTAGAGCATACCCCGCGCTCCCACGAGCGCCAAGTTTATCTAAAATTGAGCTCTTTAGTGCTTTTTGGTGAAGCAAGCATGTTTTAGTCTGAACAACTCGTTAATGTTTGACTAAATTAAAAAATAATGAACAGGTTTTACTATTTATTTGACTTACTTAGCCGATTATCGCTCTATAGTATGTCCCTCGGGCCGTATAACTCCCCAGCACAGGCAGCAGTAGTGCACCTTTCACGGCCTTAATATTAAAAAAAAAAAAAAAAATCTGTTCGAATTGAAATAAAACTTACTCTATAAGTATTTACTAGATTTGGAATACGTATTATGTTAAAAGTACATTCCAACAACTGACCACGCTTTTAGTTATCTTAAACTTTGTCTTTGATATACGGTGTTGAGTTATGTTTATTTTATATTAAAATACACGAAATTTGAATCTTAGAATCACCAGTTTATTATTTCAAATAGGGATAGGTATTTCAAACAAACCTTCCCGGAGAATACAATATATATATTGCCGCGCGCAAGGCTGAGAAAGCAACGCTCGGTCACGGTCCTCCAGAAAGTTCCCGTTTATTCATGTACCGCACGTAGCTCCTATCATTTATCCCTGCATTTGTTTTCTAGAAAGTGCGTGTTCATTCTCGCCCCGATCACGCGACGCTCGGACCGCTTTCGCCGAATCTTCGAGATAGCGACGCACTCTAGATAAGAGGCCGACCGCGACCTTGTCGAGTCAGTCTCGCCCCTGCGCTCGATCCTGCGGTTTCGCCGACATCGACGCCCGCGACGCTCTGTTGTTTTCCTTTGTACCCCTTTTATTTTTGGCACAAGTTCGCCACATTAAACGTTTATTTATTCCTGTTTATTTCTTGCTTATTGGTCACCACCCGTGACATTTTGGTGGAGGTGCGGGGTACCCGCATGCCCGTGCAGCGCTCCCCTCCGAGTTCCCGCAGTGTAAGTCCGGACCCAGCCTCCCGAGGACCGAGCGAAGACCAGATCGAGACCCGATCCAGTCGCCGCACCCAAGGTCTACCCCCGGAACACGGACTTCTGCCACCCCGGACCAGGCAGCCAACGAGGCCGACGATGGACCACCAGTCGTCGCAGAACCCGTCCGCCGCCGCCGTCGTATACCTTCCCGTTGCACCCCGGACTCCTACGCCATTCCACGGGGAGGTCCACGAGGACGTAGAAGATTGGCTGCAACATTACGGACGAGTTGCTCGCCATAACGCATGGACTCCGGAGCAGTGCCTTCAGAACGTCTACTTCGCTCTGGAAGGCACGGCACGCACCTGGTTCGAGAACCACGAAGCGTCAATTTCGTCGTGGCAAGACTTCCAGACGGAACTTCGACGCACGTTTGCCAGCCAGCAGCGACGTCAGCGGGCCGAGGAACTTCTTCAAGCAAGAAGCCAAGGGCCAAACGAGAGCGTCACAAGTTTCGTCGAGGACGTTCTCCGCCTCATGAACCGCGCCGACCCAAACGCTCCTGACGAGAAGAAGCTGCGGTTCCTGATGCGAGGGGTGAAAGAGACCATCTTCGGAGGCCTTGTCCGCAACCCCCCAGCCACCGTCGAAGATTTCGTCAAGGAGGCCACAAACATCGAACGGGCCCTTCAAGCACGGGCCTCCCATTACCAGCGACTTCCCGGCGTCGCTGCCTTCTCGACTTCCAGCTGTACCGGCCCGGACCTCCGCGACATCATTCGGGACGTCGTGCGGGAGGAAATCAGGAAGCTTCTTCCTGCTGCCGCAAGCCCGGATTCGCCCTCAATCGCCATGATTATCCGGGAAGAAGTTCAGAAGGCGCTGCAGCCACAAGCTCTTGTCAACGCCGCTCCCGAACAACCGACACTGAGCTACGCCGCAGCTGCCCGACGACCACCGCCCCCTGCTCACCCGTACACCGCGCCACCCCGACGTGAACCTCCAGCGCCGCAGTTTCCCCGACGCCAGGAGGATCGGGCGCACGCCAACCAAGAACAGGCAGCGCCACGAAAGACCGACGTGTGGAGGACAGCGGATCGACGACCCCTGTGCTACCACTGCGGTGAAGCCGGCCACATTTACCGTCGATGCCCCTACAGACAACTGGGGCTGCGCGGGTTCCACCCGAGCGACCCGCGCCCAAGATACGACGAACGCCCTCGCGACATTGAGGAGTACCTCCGACGCTCGCCCTCCCCAGTGTCGTCTCTCCGCCGTGAAGCACGCTCCCCATCGCCACGACGTTCAGCGTCCCCAGCGCAACGACCCCGCCGAGAGAGCCTATCTCCCCTGCGTCGCCGGGAAAACTAAGTGCGGCAACGCCTGGAGGTGACGTTGCCGAAAACGACGGAAGCAAACAGCCTCCAAGAACGCCGGAGCGCTCCCACTCTACCGACGCCCAGCATCGTACCGACGTCCCTGCAACGGTGTCCAACAGCCTAAACGTTGTTATTGACGGCCTCGACGCATCGGCACTCGTGGACACCGGAGCGGACTACTCAGTCTTGAGTGGGAGGCTCTCTCGCCACCTTCGAAAAGTCACGACGCCGTGGGATGGACCGCAGATACGAACCGCCGGAGGACACCTCATCACGCCTGTCGGAAGGTGCACCGCTCGCGTCGAAATTCACGGCGAGACGTGTCCTGTGAAATTCGTCATTCTACAAGACTGTTCCAGAGACGTCATTCTCGGCATGGACTTTTTGTGTGAATACGGCGCCGTCATCGACCTTGGAGAAAACAGATTGACGCTGCGGACACCTGTTCCGCCTTCAGAGAAACTCCAAACTGCGTCAGCCGCCGTCCGAGTCGCTGCCGACCACGTGAATCTGCCGCCGCGATCAAGTGTTGTCGTACCTGTCGTGACCGATGCAGCTACCCGTAGCGAAGTTCTTCTGGAAGGTAACCTCCAGTTGCTCCTGGGAAGAGGAATAGGCGTCGCACGAGGAGTAGCTGAACTTCAGGATGGCCGCACACTGGTCCTCGTGACGAACTTCCGGAATGAAACGCAACACCTCACGAAAGGTGCAGCCGTTGGCCACGTCGAGGATCTCCGAAACGCCGCCGAAATCGCCGCCATTACTGATGAATCCTCGCCACCTCAGCAAGACGGTACGTCGCCAGCGCAACTCGACATCGACCCTAAGCTTCCGGACCCAAAACGACGGCAGTTGATGAACCTCCTCGCCGAATACCGTGACTGCTTTGCGACGTCGTCGAAGGTACGTCAAACAGCCGTTGCGAAGCACCGCATCATTACCGAGGACGACGCGCGCCCTGTGCATCGATCACCGTACAGAGTCTCCGTTAAAGAAAGGGAGGTGATCCAGGAGCAAGTTCAAGAGATGCTGAACGACGACATAATCCAGCCATCAAGCAGTCCGTGGGCCTCTCCAGTCGTACTGGTTAAGAAGAAGGACGGAACGCTTCGGTTCTGCGTGGACTACCGGCAGCTGAACGCGGTGACGAAGAAAGACGTCTACCCACTCCCCCGAATCGACGACACGTTAGACCGGCTACGCCACTCTCGATACTTCTCATCGATGGACCTGAAGAGCGGCTACTGGCAGATCGAAGTCGACGAACGGGACCGAGAGAAGACAGCTTTCGTCACGCCAGATGGGCTCTACGAGTTCAAGGTAATGCCCTTCGGACTATGTACGGCGCCAGCAACTTTCCAGCGTGTTATGGACACTGTACTGGCAGGACTGAAGTGGCAGAGCTGTCTGGTGTACCTCGATGACGTCGTGGTGTTTTCCAGCGACTTCGACGAGCACTTGCGACGACTCCGAGCTGTTCTTCAAGCCATACGGACCGCTGGACTCACCCTCAAGCCGTCAAAGTGTCGGTTCGCCTATGACGAACTGAAGTTTCTAGGTCACGTGGTTAGCAACGAAGGCGTGCGCCCAGACCCTGAGAAGACTCGCGCCGTCGCGTCATTTCCAGTGCCGACAGACAAAAAGGCCGTGCGAAGATTCCTTGGACTTTGCGCCTACTATCGTCGCTTCGTTCGGGATTTCGCACGGATTTCCGCACCACTCACAAACCTCACGAAGGACGCCGAGAGGTTCGAATGGGCCGAGGAACAGCAGCAGGCATTCGACGAGCTGAAGCGACGACTCCAGACGCCTCCGGTTCTTGGACATTTCGATCAGGATGCGGACACCGAGATTCACACTGACGCAAGTAACGCAGGACTTGGCGCGGTACTAGTTCAAGTACAAGAAGGCACCGAACGAGTCATCGCCTACGCAAGTCGGACACTGTCCAAGGCAGAAAGAAATTACTCCACGACTGAGAAAGAATGCCTTGCGGTCGTCTGGGCAATCACGAAGTTTCGTCCGTACTTGTACGGAAGCCCGTTCCGCGTAGTCACGGACCACCACTCGCTCTGCTGGCTTGCAAACCTCAAGGACCCGTCAGGACGCCTCGCTCGATGGAGCCTCCGGCTACAAGAGTTCAACATGACTGTGGTTTACAAGTCAGGACACAAGCACAGCGACGCTGACTGCCTGTCCAGGGCCCCTGTCGAAACACCTTCCGGCAGCAGCGACGACGATGATGACGAGTGCTTTCTAGGGGCAGTGAACACCGATGACATGGCACGACGTCAACGAGACGATCCGGAGCTACGAGCCTTAATCGAGCACCTGGAAGGGCGCGGCGGTACCGTACCCCGTGTTTTCTCACGAGCCGTGCCGACCTTCACCATTCGGCAAGGTGTACTCTACAAAGAGAACTTCGGGAACAACAACTCGCCGTGGCTGCTGGTAATACCGACCGACCTTCGAGGGGAGATCTTTCAAGCATGTCACGACGACCCGACGTCCGGACACCTTGGATACAGCCGGACACTGGCCCGTATTCGTGAAAAGTATTACTGGCCCAAGCTCCCCAAGACCGTCCACCTGTACACACGATCATGCCGGGAGTGCCAGCGACGCAAGAAACCTCCGACGAGGCCGGCCGGACTCCTGCAGCCTATTTCTCCTCCAACTGCACCCTTCCAGCAGATCGGAATGGATCTACTTGGTCCTTTTCCGCCTTCGACGTCGGGGAACCGCTGGATCATCGTCGCCACAGATTATCTCACGCGGTACGCCGAAACGAAAGCTCTTCCTTCGGGGACTGCTGTGGAAGTTGCCAAGTTCTTCATTGAGTCCATCGTCCTCCGGCACGGCGCTCCAGAAGTTCTGATTACAGATCGCGGATCATCGTTCATGGCACAACTGACCCAAGAAATCCTCCGACTCAGTCACACCAGCCATCGTCGTACAACTGCGTACCACCCGCAGACCAACGGGCTGACGGAGCGACTCAACAAGACAATCGCCGATATGATCTCTATGTACGTCGACGTAGAGCACAAGACGTGGGACGAGGTGCTGCCCTACGTCACGTTCGCCTACAATACGGCGGTTCAAGAGACCACTGGATTCACCCCTTTCCAGCTGGTACATGGTCGGAAGGTAACGACCATGCTGGACGCCATGCTGCCCCATGAGCCATCTGACAACGAGAGCGACGACGCCCAGGCGGTTGCGCAACGCGCCGAAGAAGTTCGCCAGCTCGCCCGACTCCTGATTCAAGACCAGCAACGCGTCGACGCCGGCCGCTACAACCTTCGTCGCAGGGACGTCCACTTCCAGCCCGGAGATAGGGTGTGGGTATGGACGCCCATCCGTCGCCGCGGCCTCAGTGAGAAATTGCTGAAACGATACTTTGGACCCTACAAAGTGCTTCGTCGCCTCGGTGATCTTAACTACGAAGTCCTCCCCGACGGAACGCGCCCATCTGCAAGACGTCAGCCGCGACCCGAGGTGGTGCACGTTGTCCGGCTGAAGCCGTATTACGAACGATAGAACTTTCCACTCTCGTCGACGGGTGAACTGTGAACTGCGGCTCGCGATTCTGCTGCCTTTTTGTTTTGGATTTGTTTTTGTTTGTTGTTTTTCGTTTTGTGCTGCATCGGGACGATGCACTTTTTAAAGGGGGGGATAATGCCGCGCGCAAGGCTGAGAAAGCAACGCTCGGTCACGGTCCTCCAGAAAGTTCCCGTTTATTCATGTACCGCACGTAGCTCCTATCATTTATCCCTGCATTTGTTTTCTAGAAAGTGCGTGTTCATTCTCGCCCCGATCACGCGACGCTCGGACCGCTTTCGCCGAATCTTCGAGATAGCGACGCACTCTAGATAAGAGGCCGACCGCGACCTTGTCGAGTCAGTCTCGCCCCTGCGCTCGATCCTGCGGTTTCGCCGACATCGACGCCCGCGACGCTCTGTTGTTTTCCTTTGTACCCCTTTTATTTTTGGCACAAGTTCGCCACATTAAACGTTTATTTATTCCTGTTTATTTCTTGCTTATTGGTCACCACCCGTGACAATATATATATATATTTATTCTTGCAGATTTGTTAAAAAAAAAAAAAAAGCCATGAAAGCAACACTTATGCGGTTTGTGCGAGTGAGTTATACGCCCAGGGGGCATTATGTGGGTGGCTAATCTTTGCGATAAGTCAGCTAATTAATTAAAATTCACTAATAAACTTTTTAATTAGTGAAAATAGACATATGGTTCCAATTGGAAACTTGCTTAGCGCAATCCAAACCCCCTAAATCAGTCATTCTCAGAAAGCCTTTTAGCGCGTGAGAAGCGTAGTAGTGCACTAAAGTTACCACTCGTGGAGTAGGTACAAGGCTAGCGGTTTCGGTAAGGCGCCCGCGCAATTGTTCCGTCTCTTATCTGATATAAAAGATAAGGGACGTTAATATACATATATATATATATATATATATATATATATATATATAACGGGCATGGTGGCGGGAGGCCGAAGGCGTGGGTATAAAACTGAGAAGAAAAAAACCCTTAGTGAAAAACAGCAACAACGGACGATTTAATCTTCGACGTTTCGGCCGGAGTCCGGCCTTCGTCAGGAAGGCCGGACTCCGGCCTTCCTGACGAAGGTATATATATATATATATATATATATATATATATATATATATATATATATATATATGAACGCCTGCATTTTATAACATCGCCTCACTGTATTATTTCTTTTTAGAGAGGTACAAACAGACCATCGTCACGCTCACATAATCTCGTGAAGAAAGCAGGTATGTTTAACAACATTTTGTCAAAAGCAGCAAATAATATATTTGATCTCTCATTCTAAAAAGGCGGACGACCGCCTATTCAGGATTCTGTTCACTTGTTTTCTACGCAATTTACATTCCGCAGAAAAAAAGAAAACAAGAGTCACAGAATCCCACGCAATCAAGTCAAGGCAAGCAACGATTTAGACGCAAACGAACGGAAGAAAAAAAGCGCCTTCCAAACACAATTCGATCTCACGCTCCCCTCGCAACCATAACGGGAGCGAGCGACTCTTCCATCATTTGGCATTAACGGTGACATTGCGCAGAAGAACGGTTAGCCTCCTGCGGACTTTACGAGAGGCGAGGGTTTCTCCTCTCACCGAAATCGTTTAACGCCGTCCGCGGAAGTCGTAAAAGATGCTCCCCCGTAAAATATCCGCCCACTGTCGCGCCCTCGGGACTCAAACACCCCGCCGCCTTCGGTTGTCCCTATCTCCGCCTTCTTCTTCTTCTACTGTTCTCTCTTATCTAAATAAGGCTTGCGGTACTCAACATGAAGTCGTCTATACTCTGTTTCATCTTACGATGAAGCGCAACGGACGCTACCAGCCATCCAAGCCAATCCAAAACTCTGGGTGGCTGCGTCTTCCCTACTGATCACGTGACATTCGGGTGGCCATGGATTGGTTCTCAGAAGACGTATACCAATGGCTGCGGCCCATGGGAAGGTGAAACGGAGTATACCAGCGTCTTATAACCGCCGAAGACTGTACGTTCGTTCGCAGACCGGCAGATGCGAGGGTTCGCTTCTGCGTGCCTGTTAGCCACGTGTGTAAACGGTGCGTCCGCCTCTTGAGACATCGCGTTCTGTTTACGTCTAAAGTGTTTTCGGGGCCGCGGAATTTCTCAACCCTTGAAGTACCGCCGGAGCTCGGTGTAGTCGTGGCAAGCAGCTAGCGTGGGTGGGGGCCGCGGTGCACAAGATAAACGAAGTACGTATAGTCTGAGTGTCGCTCAGAATGTTGGGTTGAGTCGTCGTGAAAGTAGATCGGTGTAGTAACATGTCGCTCAAAGACATATGCTCTTCGTTGAAAGAAGACATTCAAGCTCTCAAACACTCCACGTCATTGTGTCGAAATGAATTATGTACGTAGCGCAGCGTACAGTCTGTAAGAAATTCGATGCACCTGCATTTTTGCAAGGTTCTTGGTAGAGCAGGTCGCTCATATATACGGAAATCACTCAGCTAATGACGAAGCCAAAAATTAGTTTAGACCTAAAAAATACAGCCCGCGCTGTGACATTCAGCATGAGATTTCGAGTGCTTACGCAATTCTCAGAGTCTAAGCGCAAACTGTCTTGTCAGGTCCAAACAAATTTTCAGCCAAATCGTTTGTCGAGCTTAATTCTCCCGTACTGCGGCAATTGGCTTTCTTAAGTGCTTTCCGAAAAAGTGGAACTATCTGTAATTTTTGCCTAGTCTTTATTAATATTTTTTTATTGTAAGCCAACATAATGCACGTCACATTTCACTGGTGATAAGGCTCCGGCATACATCATATATGGTGGTGGAAAATGTAGAGTAATAGCATTCATCTACTGCGTTTAATTTACTTATAAACGTCGACGTATTCTCTTGCAAACAAATAAAGGGCTAGAGCCGATGAAACTTTAGGAATGCCTGTGCGTCCAAAAACAATAGGCCTATTTTAGTTTTACCCACGTGCCCTAGCGCGAAGCAGAGGGATTGTAGGTACGGCGTTCTGTCTCTCGAATGTTATCCCTTCAGATCACCTTACCTCGCTGTTTACATCTCCTCAATCTTCTGTTGTTTTTCTTGTTACTTTAATTACTTCTACTTATCTATTCCGGTGTTTTTGTATTGCTTGTGAGTGTATTTATTTCGTTCTTCGTGCTGTATTTTTTTTTTGTAGATGACGTTTTTTACGCGAGCGGCGACAAACATTACGCCACTTCTTACACCACTGCCGAGATGAGTAATACACTGTTGTCACGACGCTGTACCGCGCTATATACTGGTCCATTTGACCCGCATGCGGTATCAGAAAAAATGTTTCGAATATCAGTGGACACGTCATCAATGTAGGCCGAGCCACGACGTAGCAATCGCGACGCGAGAACTGACTGCCCTTCCATCTCGTCTATACCACACGCTCGCTTTGATGAAATGTGAGCCTGGGACCCTCGTGCGCCGTTAGCTTGCTGAGGATGCAGGACGCTACTTTGTTGTCGCAGTCCTTTGCCCTTCGAAAGCCTGCGAAGCCGTTCCAACGCTCGTCGTATACCCTACGCAGCGCCTGTCAACAGGGAGTTTTCGTTGACCGTGTTTCCCCCTCCGCTAAGCCCGCCGCAATGAAGAATTCGCCACTGCGCCTGCGCGCCGATGTGTTCGACTGTAGAGTTCCGGTTATCGTATAGCTGGTAGCGGAGAGCGTTGCGGGACGATGAAAACGATCTAGGAAAACTCCCTAAGAACTCCTCGCGCAGTATCGCAACCTTTCTGGCGCCTCTTGGTCGCCTGCGAGCGCCGGCAGTTCATCGTCGCGACTTGAATTCTAGCTTTTTTTTTAACCCCGCGACAGTGAACCGCCGGCGCTCGCGGACAAAAGGTCGCGATGCTGCGCGCGGGCGGTTGATGAAAGGCGCTGGGGTACGTCGAGCGCTCAAACGGTTTCGCAGGCGTTCGAAGGGCAAATGATTCGCGACAACAAATTAGCGTCCTTCCTCATCACCAAGCTAAAGGTGCACGAGGGTTCCACGCTCACATTACAGCAAAGAACGTGACTCGGAAGAAGGTGCAAGAGTTGAGGGTGGTTTGGAGGTGGCCAAAACATCAATTGTTTTACTTTTTTTTTTTTTTTTTTTTGGGGGGGGGGGGGGCTCTATTTTACTGTCATATTTATAATTAAAGTGTTATATTTAAAACATTTGTGTCAAATTTGCGATTTTATTTGGGCGCAACTAATGGTTGTCGAAGTACTTTGTATTTGTATTTCGATGCATTCCGTCAAGTATCATTGCCCCTCTTTGCCCCGAACCCCACCAAACAATAATACATCATTGTACAAACATATCAGATCGACGCTTCGGCCGCCTTCGCCAAACGCAGGCGCCTCATCCCAAATAGGTAACGAATCCCAAGCGCCTAATACATTCGTAGGCGTTCTCTTTCGCGGGGCAACCCGGGCACATCCCGCCGACCGAGGCCTAACGACCGAGAGCTATAACATGCGCAATAAATCCGGCCCCATTTTGTCCTCCCCTCTCCCTCTTCCCACCTCTTCTGCCGTCGGAAAAATCGTGACTGAAACATCCCTTCGCGGACGAGGGGAGTATCGCGGCGTGAGCGCCACCAGTCGGCCAGTCGTTAAGAGAACTGCGCGCGTACAAAAGCGAGAGAAGCCACCATGATGATGGTTGCATAATACCGAGGGAAGAGCCACAACCCATCTCCTTTGTGGGTGAGTTTCATGCACGCCCACCGTGTATAGATGGCGCTGCGCTTCTTCGGCGCAAGCGGAGTGCTCTCGGTCGTGTTCGCTCGACGTTATCTTGTTTCGTGTTCGATTACGTTACACAACTCGTCGTCCGCGCGGTCGCTGATTGGATGGATCTCGTGCGCGCACTCCCAAAGCGCGAACTTCATTCTCGGCTTTCCTCTCTAATTGTTGTTGTTGTTCTTGTTTTGTATTGCTCACCGTTTTTATTCGGTCCCTCGTTTCGTTTCGAAACGAGGTGTGTGAAACGCTGGAAGGATGTTATCTAGATTGCCGTGTACGCAGCGGCTAAACGGAGCCGCGCTTCAATCAATATAAAACACGTTAACAAGCTGGCAGCCGGAGGGGCGCAAGGTTCTGGTTCAAAAGCGGGTGCCAATTTTTATTAAGCTCGTATCGAAGAATTCTCCACTATAGATTAAATTGTGTGCGTGTAGAAGGTACGCGAACCGCTCTATCGCTCACTCGGAACCAGCGTTCGGCCTTGGTTACCAATCTTTGTATATATTTTTAAGACGTCCTTCTGATCTGAGGACGGCTTTTTGTAAGTTCTGGAACTGTATCTACAGTGTCGCTGGTGGAAGAAACGCAAGGCGTGGCTTGATATGTCAACGCTTTTGGCTTGGCGATTTGTTCTTTAACGTTCTCATCGGGTAATCCCGAAATCTCAATGACGTAGAGAGATATGAATTGAAGTTTAAAATTTCTCGTGCCCAGCAGTTCTCAAGCTGTCAGTGCATAAATGCGTGAAAAGAAGGAACTTCGAAATTTTCGTTATACATACTCCCTGATATATGTCAGCCAAGCTACTTTTAAATTCAAACAGTACAAGATGACGAGCTTTAATTGTTTTATTTCTGACAGATTCTTAATCACAGCATCAACATCACCTTGGTGCAAAATCTGTGGACCATATAACACGTGATGGAACTTGTTCGTTTCGAAATGACGCGAACCTCAAGCTTATATGGTGCCATTTAGGACGCCGCCTTCTGGAGAAGGCAGAGAAGACGCCATCCGTTATGCGAATAGTGGAAAGAGAATTGCCCCCAACTTTTTTACTTGAGAAGTTACAACCTCGGTGACATACCATCAAGATGGGTTAATATCAATTTCAGTATACATATTTTTGTTTTTATTTCCTTTCAAAGCGTTTGCAGGGTGGGGGTAAACAGTTCAGTAAACGCCGACGAAAAAAAAAAAAAAAAAGACAACTACGACAGGACACTGCTGTCGTGGTTGTGCCTTTATATCACCTACAAAATTTATGAACTGGCTGAATTTGCTATCATATATAGTACAGTCCAAAGCGACAATTTTTTAGAACACAGTTGCTGTGCCTCGGCCCTAAGCACTAATATATTTTTTTATTTACTGGAGAAACGCTGCTCAAATATTTTACAACAAAAGGAGCTCGGTCAGAGGTTAGGCACAGCGAAGTTGTTTTTATTAACTCTTGGTTCCATGTATCAGCTATTTTATGTGTGGTGAGGTGTAGTCCGGACATTTTTATTTTTCTCTGGTGATGAGAGACTCATCACCAAATCTTCGCGAGTTTATTTCACAACAGGTTGTCTGGACACTCTTTGGAATGGCACCATACTCGTTATAAGCGCATCGGAAAAACAAAAAAAGTTATTCAAAGTCATGACTTTCCAGTCCACCCATGTAATCAGCCTTTTTGTTATGTGACGTACAATCCACCCGCAAACATATTCTAAGTTATTCGAGTGCGGTGAAGCAGTTGAGTGCTACCATAGAATGTATAGAGATAAGTAAGAATCGTCTACAATTCATCACGCTAAAAAACCTGGTGCATCTCCTTTCCAGTAAACCACTCGAAAGATCCAATCGCTGCAATTTCGGTGAATGACGAAGCAAGAAATATATTTCAACCAAGAAAGCAGTCTGCGCAGTAACATCCTGTTGCCTTGAAAGAATAGGTTTCCCACAGGAAATATATTTCTTACACTTGACACCAATCTTTCAGTGTTATGCGCCATTAGTTTCTCGTCACGCATTTTTCAAAACATGGAGAGTAAAACAGCTCACATGATGACTCGAACTCATGCTACACTCTATTAACAAGAGCAAGGCAAACTCCTTCCCGGTTGGTGGCACACAACAAACCAGAAGTAAACTCCAGGGATAAGTAGAGACATATCGTAACAAATATGTAAAGTAAAAAAAAAAAAAACATTGTGTTTTCTTTTATATACATTCCTCCCCTAAGCAAACTAGAGCGTAAAACCACTATCCCCACCCCGCGCAGCGACTCCACAAGCCAACGTGCATACCACCGCCGCAGTGAAACGACCCAGGCAGACCGACTACAACCAAGACGAGACCGACCCATCTCGCGAACCATTAGCAGTTCCTCAGCACCCCTCCACCCCCTCCATCAGCCCGCATCCTTCCTTTCCGCGTTCACACACAAAAGTCCTCATCGATAACATAGACATAAAAAAAGAGCACACTCCTCGGTGTCCGCCGCGCCGTTAGCCGCGAGCCGCGTCCGACACGGCAGGGCGGCATCAGGGCCAGACACGTCAAGGCTTCGCGGCCGAAACCCGATACGACTCCAGCTGGGTCCAAGAGGAGCGGGAAAGCCTGCACGTCTTTTAAGCGGCAAGCTTGCGGACCCTTCCACGCTCCGGGGGGGGGGGGGGGGGGGGGGGCTGATGCTCCCCACGCTGACGTTGGTCCTCTTCTCCGCATGCAGCATGCCTCAAGTCCCTTTCCAACTCCCTTCTGCTGTTTCCTGTCCGTCCGTCCGTAGGGTGTGTAGTAGTGACTGAGCAGGCGGCCTCTTTTCTTGTTCCCCGGTCTTGCGGAGTAGAAGGGCCTTAGGGGAGGACACTTCGTTTGCCGACGCGACGCCGTGGACACCTCGCGTTGGTGGTGGTTTTTGGAGGGTTTTCTGGCGAAAAGCTGTAAATTTTAACTGTCGTCGTGGCGCTTTGCTCCCTTCTGTGTTGGGCTCCTCGGGTTCAAGGTCGTAGATGATCTCAGTGTCACGGTGAGAGTGGGGCTGGAGTCCTGGTCTTTGAGGATGCGCGACGGCCGCCTGGTATGCGCGGGCGGAAGAGGCGAGGAGCTTCCAGAAAACAGCAGAAGGGAAACCAAACTTTTTGTGCCGAATGGCTTGGGTTACAGCGGGTCATGTTTCGGGTTCGTTTTCGCTCGGTCTGAATAACGAGCTTGTTCTAAGGAAGACGCTGCTCAGGGGGTGTACTTTGAAGCTCGCAAGAAGTAAGAAGGCGGTGCCTGTCATAAATCGTGTCTTCCCCAAGACAAGCGCCTTTCGCCGGTTTCAGAAAGAGAGGTTGGTTGGCCTCCTCACCCACAGGTTAGCAATGAGCATAGAATAAACAACGATGGGGTCTAAGGTGCTTTGGTGTTTGCCCCCTTGGCTTCCTAGATGGTCCTCCGCAAAACTAGTATATAGCGTCACGTAATAATTTGGCCCGCGGCTATTACCCTTAAGAAAAAAAGATTGTCCATGTTAGCAACACCTCGTCTTTAATGTAACGCGGCAAGAAATAGCCTAGTCCGCTGCGATGAAAACTTAAAACTAAACTATAATGGATGCTGTATGCCGTATTCCTAATATTAAAGATTATTTATTCTCCAGATTAACGTTTTTCCACCTTAAAGAAATGACTAATTTTTAACAGTTGTTCTTTGTTTTGGTGCTGCAAGCTCCATTCGTTTATTCTACCCGCAGAAAATTTTTAAATATCGAATACATATTTTGTTCATGCTAGCCGGGGTAGACTTTTTATCGTGCATTCTACCTGTGTTTCGCTAATTGTTTTCATAAAACTACTTATCTGAACAAACCTGGTTTTAGTCTGGAGATACGTTTACGGATGACAGCCTTCACAAAATGATATTGAGTTTGGTGCTTGGCCTAACGTTTCATTTGAGTCTGAACACAATGAGTTTCTACCCGATATTAGATTCCTATGCAAATTTCTGGTGATAATGTCTGAGTGTTGAAGTTGCTGACGGAACGAGCGTTATCTGCGTGGAAAACACGATAATAAGGTATTGAACTTTTTCACATTTTTGAAAAAAATGGCGCATGAGGTATCCCGGTCCGGTTGGATAGCATTATTTCTTCTTTTGCAATATATGGTGTGATAATAGTGCTGTTTGAGTCAAAAACATCCTTCAGCTGCAAACAAATTTCTCAGCCAAAGGCACACCAAACTAAAAAAAAAAAAAACTGATCCTAGAGAAATTCGAAATGGTATCTAGCGTTACGCAGTCATAAAGCACCAAAAACGTCATACTATACCCTCTTTGGGTCCATATCACATGAGCGTATGACGTTTTAGCGAACAGCGACGTTTGAGGGAATCGATGTTTTAGCGGATAACGGGGGCGCGCGTTAACCCATGCGCCGCGCTGCGCTTACGCCGCTTCCCGGCGACAGTCTGCGGCGGCTCATTACAAAATTGTGAACCCAGTTGGCCCACCCGAAAACCCCACTTCGTAGCGTCCGACTATTCGCTAAAGTGTCATTAGGTGAAACGTGGGCGGTCGGTAAAACGTCATTCGATCAAGTGAGTGCCTCCCACTCTCTTTCACCTTATGATGTACCTCAGGAAAGCCTACAAGCGCGAGCTCTTCACTCTAGGGCACATCTCGGCGGCACACGCTCTCGTGCACCAAGGGCAGCTGCCAACGCTATGAGCTCGCGCTTCCAGCCTTCGCTGCGGTACAACATAAGGTGAAACGGAGTATAGCTAAAATTATAGACGTAATATTCTGAAGCAGCATAACATATTTAAATGGTAAAACACCAATGAGCAGAAGACCGTTTTTGTCTCATTTTTCTTATTTGTACGATTTTCATCGTACTAGATTCTCAATGCCTTCTAATACACTCGGCAAATAATAAAAAAAAAATGTAAACAAATCACGCAACTGCACGGCTTCTCTACGAACGTCATAGTTAAAAGTAAAACCATACGACATCATATATCATTAGGAGCTTTAAAACATGATGATGCCATACCCACGACGAATCTCATAACTCCCGCGTTCACACACAAATGCACACCAGCTTTTCAGTAACTCTCGGCGAGAACAACTAGCCGTTAATACGAGCAAAAACAGCGCCTGTCTCTCGGCGACTCTCTGAACCGTCGCCTTGCGGCGTGTGTTCTTCGGCATCCAGATGTCTTCTTTCCCCAGAGAGAGAAGCGTCCTGGCGACAGGCACACAGGCGGTTTGACTCGTCTTGTCCCACGTGACCCCCGCAAGCACGTGATCACCACGTGACCCGGCAGAACCCTGCGTCAGAAACCCCCCCTCGAAGAATCAGGTTTCAGCTCGCATTCAAAAGCTGGTTATAGATATGGTAACAGGACCAGGCGACACGGAGTCCGGGGGCCTGTATACACTTCGCTTGGTCTCGAATACGCAAAAACGTACGAAGGTATTTTGTTTCGCTGCAGTTAAACGCCGAAAAAAAGTGGTTTTGGACTCGCGTGTTTTTAGTGTCATTATTGAATGATTGTAGCCCACGTCCAGTTGATTTCTGTTTAGTTAAATGCGTGTTAAAGTCGGAAGATTTTTTTGTCCCGCGGTATTAGAACAACTGATACTATATGAGATGCTATAGAGGAATATATACTGTTGGCTTTAAGCACCCCGCATTATTTGTGGAAACACGAGCATATAGCTTCCACTGGTTACGCTTGCTTGGTGGTATTGCAATTTCAGTAATATGCATACGAACAAAGGGGAAAAGACGCCCAATTAATGACGTTCATAAAATGCTTCAAACGTATGTCTACTTTCCGTTTATAATTTTATATATTGCAGATGTGGAATGTAACTTTAAGGCGACGCACTTAGCCGTAATTTACACCAACTGAATATAGCAAGAAGGTAGCACGTTCGACTATAAATAAAGCGACCGATATATGTAAAATATTTATATAACTTTATGAAATGCTGGGCTTTGTATTTCTTCCGAAATGAATAAAACGAGCAAAGATATTTAATCCTAAAATCCATATAATGTTTTTTTTTATCACTGTTAATGTTGCTTATTTATTGCGTTTATTGGTATCACCAACACACAGATAACAAAGAGCATAGTGACCACAGTGCGGACAATATCTACCATAAGGTTAGACAGCTGCCTTAACTTTATTCTTGCACTCACCTTATTTTGACACAAATCGAAAGTCGCCAATGAAAGAGAAAGTGTTGATGAAGAAATTACTACAGGAGAAATGACTAAACTTAGTGAACCTTGTTAGAGCTATAGAGAGCGCAGCTTTGCCTGCCATCTTCCGGTCTGAACGTCATCAACGTCGAAGATTGCATTATTCATTTCGTCTAAAATGAAAACCAAATGACGAACATTTTTATGAGAAGATTCTTGATGTTTTGAAGCCGATTTTTTATGTTAGACATGATTAACTTCCTAATCAAATTCGAATAGCAATGCTTCATTTTAACTACACGAGAACTAACTACAAATTATTATCCAAAACCGCACAAAACTATCGTACTATATTAAAAACATCGCAGGTTTTGCCTTCCAAATCAAAATCAAGCATCGATTTTAATACGCGCAAAGGAAGTAGTTGGATTTTTGTGCTTCTTTAGTCGATAAATTCATATGAGTTCAATTGCAAAGTGCAAGGAAAAAAAAACAATTTTCGCGTATCCGAAAAAAACAAAACTTATAAAATAAGTTCTTGCCAGTTCTTCCAACAGACATAGAATTGCTCATTTGACATAAACGTGGACTAATATCAGCGTGGTTAATTGCTGTTCCAATTTTTTTTTACACCTTCCGGGCTCAAAGTTGCGGCAAACCCAAATTTTATGAATGCACCATAATAAATCATAAGTCTACAAACGCGCCGCTAGATTTAAGTTGACAATGGCAATAGCCTTCACTTTCTATCGTATTAAATGCCAACATTTACACAGCGCAAATTAGTCATCTATTTGGAACAGACCTAAGCAGCCTTGCGGAAAAATCGGATGGTTTTGGTTCAAATAATTACCGAAATGATTCCTTATCTGTCAGAGCGCTCCCGTAGTCTCTCAAGAAGTGAATTCATATTGCTTACTTACTGACTATTTATTGAGCGACATTTCGCTTCATATAAATTTTTTGCCCCCCATTCCTAAAAGGTAAAACATTATACGGCTCTCTTCCCAATACAAATAGCTCGTTAAATTTGGCAAATTAATCTATAGAGGCCGTATCTATGGGAAGGCGCGAGAAGATCCCATAATTTTGTTTTGTAGAATCGGCAAAATAGTTCCCCGTATGACAGTATTATACCTAGACACAACAATGATCTCTAAAGTAGTGAATTCAGTGTTTGTTTAGTGACAATTTACTGTCACAAACTTGTATGATACTTGATCGAGTGTATAGACCAGTGTCCGAAATCTTTGCCCCAGCGATAAAAATGGGAAACAGTTTCAAACGCAGGTTTGTAAAGAGAGGGGCAGCGCATTGAATAAGAAATTTGCTTTTTACAGCACTCTGGCATCGGTGTTGTTCCTGGAGCTTCGTGACTCTGCATTTCTGACGTTCTTGCACCACGATATGTGCGAAGGTTTCGATAAAAATCAAAGTCTTGCAAAAAGCGCAACCTTCTATACTTTGTCATGGCGTCAGCATAAACAGACATGGCAGCGCAGATGGAACAGAGCAGAGACGGGTCTATATTTCTCGAAACACAGTCCTAAAAGCTAAATTATGCTACATTATTATTTGCTACAGATTGGATCTACAATCCATTAAATCAGCTTAGAAAGGAAACTCCTGTGATATGTAAGTTAATCTTTATAGCAAATCTAGCTTTTCGTGCTTTGTTATAGGGCGGAGATGTACGACATTTTCGGTGAAACGTTAAATTCTCGATAAGCTTTGCAACAGCAGTGTAAACATTAATATGAATTATATGATAGTCAATAGAGAATTGGAAGATTTCTTTTTGTTTCGGGAGAGGGGAAATATTTAATATGAGTTCGGTTGCAAAGTGCCAGAAAAAAACTATTTTCGCGTATCCGGAAAAAAAGCTTATCAAATAAATTTACGCCAGTTATTGCAACACAAAAAGACTGGCTGACTTGACGCAAATGTGAGCTAATATCAGCGCGATTCTTTGCTGTCCTCATTTCTACAGCTTAAGAACTCGAAGTTGCGGCAAACCGAAATTCTTTGAATACCATATATATCAAATCACAAGTCAACAAACGCGCCGCTAGACTTAAGTTGACAATGACAATAGCCTTCACTTTCCATCGTATTAAATGCCAACATCTGCACAGCGCAGCTCAGTCACCTATTTGGAATAGACCTAAAGAGGCCTGTAGGAATATCGCATGGTTTTTGTTGAAACAATTACCAAAATGATTCCTTAACTGTTAGCAGCGCTCCCGTAATCTCTAAAAAAGTGAATTCATATTGCCACATACTGGCAATAGTGGCACATGCTTAAAACATAGTGGCACATAGTGGCACAGGCTTACATAGTGACAATTAATTGAGTGATATTTCGTTGTGTGTAAATTTCTTGCACCTCCCTCCCCCCCCCTTCCCAATTCCTAAAAGGTAAAAAAAAAATGTTCCACCGCTCTCTTTTCAATACACCGTGATTGTTAATCACCGAATCTGCTTACAAAAACAAATTCAGCAAAGTAATAAGTAGAGGCAATACTGTTTTCTGGGGGCAGGCCTGAGGAGATCCCTTTAATTTTGTTTGTAGAGTCCCTCGAAATAATTCCCTATATGAGAGCACCATTTTTTATAAACAACAATGATCTCTAAACAAGTGAATTCGTAGTTTTTATTTAGTGACAATTTGTTGTATGTTAGCTGATTGAGTGTATATTTCTTACAACACAGTCCTAAAAGCTAAACCATAATACATCATTATTTGCTACAAACTGAATTTGCGAACCGTGAAGTAAGCGAAAGTTGAGGCTTCGGCGAGTTGGTACATACTTCGGAATTAAAAACAGCGCGGAAAGACGAGGACCAGACAAAGAAGTGACACGGACGTAGCGCTGACTTACAACTGAGTTTATTGAACGCAAAATCGCAATATATATTTGCGGTGTCACGAACAAAAGAAACGAAAGAATTCAGCCCGTGTGATGCGAAAAAAAAAAAAAGAAGAAAATATCCGTGTCACTTCTTTGTCTGGTCCTCGTCTTTCCGCGCTGTTTTTAATTCGTGAAGTAAGCTTAGAAACGGAACTGCAGTGCTCTGATAGTTAATCTTTATAGGAAAACTAGCTTCTCATATATTTTTATAAGGCAATTTATGGCGCTTTTGGATTATGGTTAGACTATTTATCTGTCTTTCAACAGCGGTGTAAACCGTTATATGAATTATATAATAGTAAATTGTAGATATGAAGTTTTTGTTTCGTTTCGGGAGAGATGAAAGAGAAACCCTACAAAATTCGATAAATATCATTATTTTCCCCATAATGCTAGTTTGAAGTATAGCTTTAGTCTTCATCTGGCAGCAAGAAGGGTTTTGTTGGATCCTAGGTTCCTCACCTTCCTCTTTTCTTGAGGATAAAGAATCGACTGCTTAAAACGTGTGCACATGCCCCACAAAACTGAGGAGCTCAGCAAAGCAAGACATTCCATACTTTAACTTGAAATCAGGGTTTTTGTATCTGAAGGTAGAGAGAGTGCATATTTGCAAAGCTCAGGTGGTACGTTAGTGAGATGTAAAGAATAGGGCTGGGTGTCAATCAAAAATTTTAACCCGACGATCAATCGCCTCACTTTAATCACTTAATTAATTAGAATATACAACAAATTATACTCTTGATGTGTATGTAGTTGGGAACCATTCAAAGATACTCACACTCACAGATTATTACTTCAGCTGCATGAGTAAAAAAAGGTCTTTGGAATTCTCCGGCATGAGCGATCTCCTTTGATTGTTCACAATGGTCTCTACTGCGCAAAACGGACATTCAGGCGGCGATGAAATGCACCGGAGACACGTCTAACCTTCTGTACTTGTCTGGAGTTACACGTCTCGCCCCTACGGTTTACTTTATTCTAAAATTTGACCTAGATTTGCCCTTCATGCAAGCGTACTCGGTCACGTCTGCGTGGTAAAAGCGTTTAATTTTACTTTCTTTCGGTTCGTCATAATGCCACCGATTAACAGGTTAAAAACGTTTAATCACTACTAAAGCATGATTTGATTCATCGGGTGGTTAATTCATAAATTGCCCATTCTTAGTGAAGATACGCGAACTTCAATTAACACTTGGCATAAACAGGCCTTAGTTAGCCAATCGAGGCTGAGGATGTGAACTCTATATGGGCGTGGGAAAGGGCAAGCGGCAATGCAAAAAGTTATCCGTCCTTCTCTCAATTGTCCACCTTGCGGAAAGAAGAAATTCAATCTGCCACAAAATCAGTCTCTCTTAATTTCGGTGCAGGTTCGAGTTCGATCAAGATCTTTCGTGGGCGTGAAATTGCCCGTAGACCCGAGATTGTGTATCTTTCGAAGGGCGCAAGAAAACCTGACGTTTCATTTGACACAAAAGCAGAGCTCGTTTAGGTAGACGTGGTTATTCTTTAACATATCGCGGAAAATGTGTAAATGTGAGTGATTCCAGTCACAACCTTAGAGATATCTTTTTTAACTGCTCCAGCGTAATATATCTAGGTTCATATAACCTTCGCTTATGTATTCGTTTTTTAGACATGCTACGAGTTTGAAGTGAAAGCCATAGGGTGAACAGCCTACATTCTTAAAAATTAGAAGAAAAAAGTTTAAAAAGTAGTTTAATAAAGAACGGTTAAGTGCAGGCGCATTAAGCACGACAATCAGCGTCTAAAGAATTTGCGTACGTTTTTTTATTTCATTTTATGAATTCTCCTACGAAGATGAAATATCCCTGGAGGCAGTCAGTGCAGAAAAGACACCGAAAAGTAACATTTAGAAATAATATTTCAAGTGAGTCGATCCTTTGCACCGCTTTGCTTTATTTAACTGTATTGTATTTTTGTAAGATGCATTTGTCGCGGAAAATTTAGTCGCGGACAATGCATTATGCATTGTCCGCGACTAAATTTTAAACGGAACGTCCCGCAGCGCAATATGGTGCAAACTGTTTTGAGCATCATTCAATAGAAACACGCAAATCTGCCAATTTAAAAGGCCAAGCTTGCAGAATTTTGCAACATTATAAATTCCTTATAAAAAATCAGAATTAGGCTGTGTTTAAATTTGTTATATAATTTTGAAAAGCATTTTTACTAATACTATTCGAAATTGATAACTAGCATAATAAAGAAACACAAAAAAATGGGATCGGATATTGTATTTCAGTGCAGCCTTCCACCGCGAGCAGCATTTTCTCTTTAGTGTTATGCGCCTATTCCTACAAGCTTATATTTAATATGCAAACCAACATTCCATAATTATATTTTGGAAAATGTGAGTTTTACAATTTTTGGATCAGAAACGTTATCCGTGCAAACGGAGTATATTTTAATGCAGATATGCGAAATAATGTTTATAAAAATAGATATTATTATTATTATTATTTCTATTATTTCTCGCGTGTTTTCTGATTGTGCCAAGGGGCGATGAGCCTTGATTTAATCCTACTACTTTTGACAACTTTAGCAGCCCCCTCAAAAACAAATCGTACCAAGAAAATATCACAATTCCCAGGCAAGCATTCGAAAAAAATTACCACCGTTCGTTGGGCGCGCGCAGCTCGAACCGGTTCCATAAACCGAGCAACCCTGCAAAAAGACGGGAGGGGCGGAGTCTAAACGGGCGTCCCTCCGTTTCCATGACGACCGCCAATCAGAATAGCTGGAGCACAAACGACCCGCGACCGCATCATAATGTCACCGCGACTCAGTCTCCCGTCGCTACTGTGGGAAAGCGAAACCACCGGTCGCGTTTGAGCGGGAAGGAGGAGGAGACGACGTAGGGGCCGCAGCCATTTTCCGATAAAGTAGCGGGTCACAAAAAGCAACTACGCACAAAGAGTTGAACGGCAGACACCGCCGCCGCCGCCGCTGCCACCGGGCTCAACGCGCAAGTACCGCCTCCGTGAGGATCGCGGAATCTCCGCCCAGATGGGACTCTCCCCTAACGGCCGTCCCACAAACCGCCCGTGAGGCAGCGGGGCCCCCAAACGCTCCCCGGTCCCAGAAACAGCGTCAGTTCACTTCCCCGACCGGTCCCGCGCGCACCGCGAACGCGTTGCAGAGGACCCCCCCGACCAACCCAACGAACGCCGACGCCAAAACTCGTGATGATGACGTGGTGTTCGCCGTGCCCGTGAATGTGTCCCTGCCAGCGCTACCGGCTCCGAGGACGTCGCCGCTGCGAGTCGCCGTCCCGTCCGTCCCCGTGAACGGATGTCCCACCTGGGTCCGTCCGCCACCAGCACGATGCTCCCGTCGTTCGGCTTCACCCAGGAGCAAGTGGCATGCGTATGCGAGGTGCTCCAGCAGTCCGGCAACATCGAGCGTCTGGGCCGCTTCCTATGGTCCTTGCCGGCCTGCGAGCACCTGCAGAAGAACGAGAGCGTGCTCAAGGCCAAAGCGCTCGTCGCCTTCCACCGGGGGAACTTCAAGGAACTGTACCGGATCCTGGAATCCCATCACTTCTCCGCTGCCTCGCACCCCAAGCTCCAGGCGCTCTGGCTCAAGGCGCACTACATCGAGGCCGAGAGGCTCCGGGGTAGGCCCCTGGGTGCAGTTGGGAAGTATCGGATTCGCAGGAAGTTCCCGTTGCCCCGGACCATCTGGGACGGCGAGGAGACCAGCTACTGCTTCAAGGAGAAGTCGCGGAACATTCTCAGGGAGTGGTACGCCCACAACCCGTACCCGTCGCCCAGGGAGAAGAGGGAGCTCGCCGAGGCCACGGGACTGACCACGACGCAAGTCAGCAATTGGTTCAAGAATCGCAGGCAGAGGGACAGGGCTGCCGAGGCCAAGGACAGGTAGGAGACGACCCTGCAATTGTTTTGGGTTTTAGGTTGTTTTAGGCTGTACATTGCCCGATTCAGTTCGACCTGATATCGTCCAATTTTATATAACCAAGTACCTGTCAAAATGCATGTGCAGTGAATACATTAATTCGTGCGTTTTGTTTCGCAGTTGGTGATATCTCGATTGCCGCCAGGCAGTAAAATAGGTCAGGGGCGCCATATCCATGTGGCTCTGAAGTCTAGCTAAGTAAACCTTACGTGGCTTTATTGATCTCATCAGTGACGACTATTCGAGATTTGCGGTCGCAATATACTGGACGAAGTGCAGCCAAAGAGTGACTTGAGATATTTAAACAGAAGGTACTCGACACCTAAAATTCCTTTTCATTTCGAGCATTTCTTAGCCCACTATGAAACCCTACGACAGTCCAAAGGTTATTATGGCTTTATCCTGAAACGGTCTTGATTAACTGTGATTGAGAAATGTTCTATAGCTGGCGAGTTTTGAAAGATTAATATTGTTCATCTGTAATTTCATTAAGATATTGGGGATAGTAGATTAACCTGGAAAAGGAAAAGTATGATCACGTGTGTTGTATTTGATGTCGTGGACCAGCGTTGTGATCTAGATTGACTTTTTGTTCACCGTGGATATTTCAGAATCTAGGTTAGTCCGCGTACCGGAAATGACGCATGCCATGTAGTGAAGGCACGCTCTGTCCTCAGAATCGTGATCCCGAGATTTCGAGAAGCACTTATGTCGCTGAACACCATGTGCACGCATTAGGAACATTTTATTGTTATTACATTATAATCACACATTGTCCTTTAGTGAGAGCCAAGCAAGCTCATGTTTGCGCGACCTATTCTGAGCCCGATCACATTTTAAGTCCTAATTTTATCATATGCCTTTATTTGTCTTAATGATCATTAATAAATCATAAGGTTGTGTTTATTCATATAAATATCCTTTGAAATAGAGGCACAACCGACGAGTGCGGCGGTTGATGTGTAATAAGAAAGACACAATATGCTAGATTTCAGTGGCGTTTGCCATGTTAATTCTACTACACTTTTATATGAAACGTCGATTTCGGTTCACAAAAACAATGTAAAAACTATACCTGAGAGTAAGTCACAATGAATATCAAGAACCAATGCAGGATGCAAGCATATGGTTCAATGTATTGGTGCCCCCACCGCAGGCATTGCGTAAAAATCCCTTACCATTAGTCAATATGTATGATTATGTCCCCCCGCTGACGGCAAGTCATTCGTTCCGTAAGATTGCATAATCTAGCAGCATTCCCGACAGAACGTTTATACTTTAGGATTTGGTATGCTTAATAAACCAAAAGGTCTACTTATCGCGTCGATCGGGTTTCGGATATTCACAGGTTTTCTAGAAGAAAAACAAAATATTTACAGTGTCCAATTGACGATAAGAATCAATTTCCACACTGAGCAAGCTAAATGGTTTACTGCTTGTTAGATTTATTAGGTGAGTTGTTGCTCTCATATTTTAGACATTTGACGTATTCCCTAGCCAAGATGAAATGATAAAGAAAACTTATACTTTAGTGCCAGGACAAGAAACGGTGAACACAATATGAGATAGGAACCTTCCGTCACATGCTTGAAATGAAAAATACCATGAACTATATTTCTAGAGCTTAAACGACCGGAAAAAATGTTTTGCTTTTTATTTACTCATCTCAATTGCAATATGTTGCCGTTTTGTATACATTCAAACATTTGTGAATATTCGACTTATCCCCAACAAAGCGGCATCTTTTCTGGTTTGTTATTCGCGTAACTTATCTAAAGCTTCACTATAAGTTATCGCCCCCCCCCCCCCCCCCCCCCTGTCTGATCTGTTAAATTCAGCCACACGAAAGTTTGTAGCTTCCATCAATATTTTCTGGTGTTTGTTCACTAGACTGAAACGCGAACTTGTTCTTTAGACATCCGGACGAATTATTGAAGTTCTATAACGAGTTATATTTTCATTTATTTCACAAATTGTCACTTCAGAGCTAGTAGGCACTTCAAGTTTGTACATTCCAAAATACCACGTACATAGCAGAGCAGATGACACACTAACTAACATAACAAAATAAAGAAAACAATGATGAATAACAGATATTGTTTTCTTGTGTGCAATCATATAGGTATCAAGCGTATAAAGTGAAGAAATAAATAGAGAGCTTGATCATCCAAAAAAGGCGACGAAAGACATGCTTTATGGTCGAAATTTTCCCTGTGCAAGATCGGAGACACCTCGATGCCTAATGCTATGGTCAAGAGCAGAAATAAAATATTTGCGACCTTTTACATGATTAACACATCAGAGCTGATAATATAATAAATATTTTTGGCGTTGTGACACATAGAAGTTTGCATCCCTGTGCTGTGCGATAGGCCACTGGTTCTAGAAATCGTGTTAAGACTCAAACGCTAAGGTTATCACAAATAGTTTTGTAGTGATTGATTTGTCTACACTAAGGCAGTTCTTGAACAATCCTGCTTTTTCAAAAGTCGACGTTTGCTCCAGCATTCGCCCTAGATCCTATTGACGAATGCTACTCAATATTACTAATAAGTCAGAAATTACGTGGCAGAATGAGATACGTTTTGTGCTGCACCGAGCTGATGCCTATCAGAGTTGTTGATGGAAAACTTATTTCGTCTTGATCAGCTCTCTATGATTAAATAATTCCAAGCGTCAACTCGTCTAAGCGTAATAAATGAGGAATTTTGATAAATACACGAATGGACGCTACGCGTGCTTCCAAACTGAATTAATTCTGATTATACGGGGAAAAGATTCATGAGAGGCCCTCACCTTAGTTGACTAGGTTGCCTTATCGCTTTCATAAATCTAAGACCTTTTCTTGGGTAAACATTCAAGAATATTTCGATGCCGTAGCAACTATCCGCAGTATACAGCGCCCATCCCATAACCCCGCGCTAATCTCGAACACGACTTTGTTTTGGAGATTAACACACGCATACACCGCCATTACGGAGGCAATAACGAGCACAATTAAATACCCAATGCCTAGGAACACGTTCGAGAAGGCTTCAAGCAGGCGAATACATCGCCGTAAGACATCCACCGCGCGATCGTAATGCAAACCACGTCTTCGTGCACGCCTACGACCGTATCCCCTCGTTCGAGTCGTGTGCGCTACGGAATAGCGTAATGACCCGCTTGTAATTACAGAACGCAATTATACACATCCCGCTAGAGGTATATAGCGCGCTCGTGCGCCGCCGCGATTTTTACTTCTGCTTCGTAGATACGTCTAGCGCCTATCTATTATCCCGCAACATCGTCTGCTTCCCCCCCGCGAAAAGAAGCGTCCCGGATTGTACATTAAAGTGACCGACCGCGTTAGGCCTACACACGCCCTTCTCGATGGATGATATCCCACCGACCAATTAGAAGGCTCCGACGGAACGTGTATATGCGCCGATGGACGTAGCAGATACTATGGCGATGCGGATGAAGTGAAGCGGACCTGTACACGCCTGAGCTGCATAACAAGAAAAGAGCAAAAATTGGCAGAAGGGGTTAACAATATATTTTCTTTATTTTGCGATAGGCTAATCCAGGGTATGGTTGGTTGTTCGTGCGTCTTGGTTAATTGGTATTACGGTCTACGAGAAGCTAATAAGCTCGGGTGTTGTTGAAGGTCTGTATACTCTGGTCCGTTGAAAGTGATCGTTGCATGTGGTTTACACACTTCGTATATTGAGTGCTAGTGCTAGAGGTTGGGGAACGTTAAAAAAAAAAAAAAAAGATTAGATTGTGGTGTTATCAAAACGTAGATCGTGTATGTCCCCTGGGTGCCTCGCTAACTCGAAACAAATATGCAAATACAGCGTAAGAACCGGTCAATGTTAGAAAAAGAAGAGAACACACATTGGTTCATTTTGGGAGTGTCGTCTTGCTCTTGCCGTGTTGCTTATAGCAATGTGTGTTTGCTCTTAAAATATATGTCTTTGAAGCTCGCGAGCTGTTACTTTTAGCATCCGCCGTTTAAGCGACACACTTGGTCATCCATGTATTCATGGAGGTTAGAGGTGAGTGAAGGAAAAGCGCGTTTGGGTTGATACAAAACTAATTAGCCTAACGGTTTTCGAGTGTTCGCTTTCCTAATTTCGGACATGATTGCGTGGGTATCATAATCAGATTTTTAGCTTCTGCATTTAAAACAGACGCTTATTTATGTCCTCTCTGTGCATTTTGTTTGTTCCAGGACAAAATTGCGTGGACCATTGATATGTGTTTACTCGCTTTCATTCCCTGTCATTAAGTGTCACATGAATATGTCGCGTGGGAATCATTCGCAACATTCGTTTTTAGATTTACTGATATATCAAATGAAAAGTAATGACGCCGATTATATATGAGCCTTAGTGCAGAGATAAAACGTAACCTCTCAAATATGTGCACCTGTAAATTCGTAATAAATATAAAAGTTGGCTAGTTGCTTTAACACAGTAAGCAAGATGTGCGAAGAACAGACAATGATATGAACACAAGCACGGCAGCTTAATTCCAGTCTCGCCTCCGTGTGGCGCTATTAATGTTCATAGTGTAGAAATGATAATCTAGTAATGTGGCGTTATTAATTGCGGCTATTGAAAGTACAAAATGATTAAAATACCACTTATAAATACTTTGTTTGCCTAGGTATAACCGGTATTTGTTCAAGACAAAGTAGTGTCAATGTCTATTTTCCCGCAAACTACGAGGGTGCTAAACAATCACGAAAAATTATGAAAGCATACCGTTAAAAAGGGGGCACAGATAGCATTCGGAGCCAAAGTAGTTTGCTGTGAACCTAGCCGAGTAAGATTCAATCTTAAAAATCTTTCAATTAATTTTGTCTTGAATCCCAGGTTGTTTTTCCTCATTGCCTGCCTTCTTTCGTGAATCGTGAATGAATCATGAATCGTAAAGAAATTCGACATTTGAGTAAACAAACAGTCGGCATAACATCTGACGCTTGCACATTATTTAACTTTTAATTGTATGTGCTGGAACTTAATATGCATGATTTTATGTAGAAAGATATACAAAAGCTTTTAGGGGGGAGGGCGAAACTTTCATTGGTATGATAAAAATTTGGTTTAAACATGGTATACAATACTCTTTTTTTTTTCTTTACTTGTCCTCACGTTTGAGTTTATGATAGCGCAATTTTAGCGTACGGGTGGTGGATTTAGTCCATTAGCTTCATTTTTTCTTTTCTCTCTATTAGAATTATTATATCTATGATGTAGTAAGACGCCGAAAGCTTTCCCACGCAATTCTGATCAAATGTCGAGCTTGAGCACGCGCTGAAGCACAACTGAGGGCTTCCTCCCGAGGAACTCCTCCGAGGCATCCGAGGTCAGTGGGGAGGGAGAGGAGGAAGGCGGCTGCAAGATCCCTTTCCCCATTCTCTGTGGCCCTCCAGAGTGATATACTCAGACGTAAACACGTGGCCGAGGTCTGGAGCCTGCAAGAACGTACTCTCGTAAAGGGATCGGTGGGTGCCTGAAGAAAAGCCCGGAAGGAAGGAGGGGGATCTGTTCTACGGCGTATCGAAAGACTTTCTTTGCGCGAGACAAGGGTCTTCTTTGACGTCGGGTGCGGCGCTTATCGAGAAATAAAGGTGCACTATTATAGATATCTGCCAGCCGCCACTTTTGAAAAGCTTGTCTGGCCACCGTGAATGGGAAACGCTCCGTTTCTGCTGCCGTCTGGCAACCATGGCTTGACTAGCAGACGACCTACACACGGCAGCAGCAAGATGGAGGCACCCAAATGTCTATACATCTGTGAGTTGTGAACTGGCGTAAAAAAGGGGATCACGAATGTTGAGTCGATGCTTTATCTGTGTTAAGTAGCCAGGGAAAAGGATTGGATTCGTATGTGGTTACAAATCTATACTCGAAGATCATTCTCAAAGCAATTGGCAAGACGACAAACATTGGTGTGTGTGTGTGAAAAAACAATGAGTGTTGACTCATTGTTGACGCGATGAGTGTTTACGACAGTGAGTGTTGAATTTAATTTTGAAGAAAAAAAGCAGTCGTGTGCACGAAACGTTTTACGATCTGTTTGGTCTCCTTAACTTTGTGAAAAAAAACACTGGAATAGCAGTCAGGTAGATGCAACTACAACTCCAATTTCAGTAAAAGTATATACGTGTACGTGTTTAAAAAGAACGTAATATTTGCGTTTTATTTTACAGCTTGTTCTTCTGAGCTCATCGGGAGATACGAGAGTGATGTAATGCTATGCTAGATTGTCTTGTCATGAGTGTTTTCTGGTGTAAATCTCCGCGTTGCGAATTTTTTCTCAACTTGCTACACATCGACTAAGAAACGTCAACCTGTGTAGCGTAGCTGACGCTTAATTGTTTTCTGTCATAACTTTTAAAAAAGCACCGCTTTAGGAACACTCATGGCGGGCTGTTTACATTTCGAGATAGAATAAATTCTTGATTCCTCGATTCGATGAGAACGATTACGTTATTTCAGATGTTCAATTTATATCACTAACACATTGAATCAAAGCACAAAAGGAATTCGCCCTTCCTTCAAGAGAAATAGGCGTCGAAATAGTAAATTTAGGTATTGAGCAATAGTCGTAAGACGGCATGTAGTAAAGGGGTAGAGATTTGAAACAAAATAAGAGTCTGACCCAATTATGAAAAACCGGTCAACCCTTGGCGGTTTGGATACGTAGTTTAGATGCCGATCTCTCAGAGGGCGATTGAATACGTCGTATTCAACCTAGCAAAGAACAAGTTTTTCTCTCTCCAAATATCTTTGCACATTCGCACGTTCATATTCGCCTTCAGCATTTCTCACTGACGTCATTCACGGTAGCTTACGTGCGACCCCACGGAACACAAAGGTTTTGCGCTCCGACCCATAACGAGGACGACCACCGCGACAGGCAGGCGCCGTCGGTATACATTCGTCGACACCCTTCTCAAAACAAAAGAAGAAGCGCGAAAACCAGATACAGCAGCGTAACGAAGCTCCGCGCACTAACGAGCAACACAGCGTTGCCGTTTCCCGGACCTCCGCCAAACAATAACAGCCGCAGTCGGAGCACCGTTTTGATTGACAGCTAGAGGTGTCCAGGAGGCAGACCTTCCCGAGGTGCTTGCCAATCGCTGCCTATTGTTTCTACCGTGAGGCCTTCGTCAGCTGTCGACTTGACAGCTCGTTTGCTCCGGCAGAGATCGCCATCACTCGACTACAATGGCGCGTATTATGTTGAGAACTCGCGAGAAGTACAGGCATACCGCCAGCGAGAGGTATAAGGACTGTGGTTTTAGTTCAACAATAGCTCCCTTCCCCCCTTCCCTCTATGCAAGCTGTCGTAGGTTCACGTCATAGTGGCAAACAATCGATCCACCAGGAGTGCGAGAATACAATGGGAACCGGTAGAGTGAACGTACCGTTTCGGCGTTGATGGGCCAATCAGACGTGCCGTGGTGCGGGAATTGAAGTTGATCGAGCGTAGCGGGTTTCCGATTGGCCCATAACAAAGGAACCGGGTAGCCAATGACACTCCGAGTAAGCGGTCGTTCCGTGGCGTCGATATAGCCCGTAATGTGTGACACGCAGACACAAAGAACAATGGGTGGTTGCGTGCATTTTCAATGTCCTTCCGTGCGAAGTTACGGATCCTCCACTGCCACAGGCTTGTTTTCTGAAAGGCTGGCCAGAAGCCATTTGCTAATTGTATATGCGCATTAGAAAAAAATGATACTTTGAATGTAGCGATTATTAAGCCATTATGTGCAAATGCGTCATAGAGTCATTCACTTGATCGCACACTGTTTTGGCGCAGAGTTTGTTTAGCGTTGAGGCAGACAAATGGCGTCAGTGCGCTTACTGCTGCCGAATCCTCAGCGTTATTATAGCCATCGTTACGAGATTTCAGGTGCAGTAAAAAAACGTAACTAACGTAGACTCTTACGACGTTCTACATTGCATTTAAAATACAATATAAGACACGCATTAGATTGGGGTGCGTGTACCAGGAGTTCATCAAGTTTGTATTTTCTCCTCTTTGTTGAAATTCACCGATTCTTATCTTGTTTCGAAGGCTCTATGGCGAACAATTTAAATATGACAACCTCAAACTATTGAGCATCATTTGATGCGCATGCCTATGATACTGTTTCATGCTGAAGCAGATCATGTAAGGCCATATTAGATTCTATTGGATTATTATACCATCATTGGACAGACGAATTCTAAACACTTGCAGCCCATCGTTTAAAGGTTGCAGTAAAGTTTTTGATGCTTTTGATAGCCGTCTGAAGCTATGATAGCAATATTTATTTAATATCGCCGGTAATGTGGTTGTGATACGTGAAATTAATCTTAAAATAACGTTGTCAATGATTTTCTAAAATGATAATTCGTTATGGTAAAGCAATTCCGATATCTGATGACGTAATGTCAGTCAGCAACTGATTGAAGTACTGAAAAAGCCGAAGACACTAACCTCACAATGGCTGCTATCGCTGTCACTAGTAGAAGAGGCCGTTCGCATTTGTTACATGGACACTGTGACGTGGCCTATATGAGCCCGGTTTACGCTTCTGATCAGTAAATGAACAAGGAGGTTTCCGTCTATATTCGTTCCCCCAGGCTGCGAAAATAATATTCTAATGTCAGCATTGTTAGAGGTATATTACTTCTTAGTAGTTTGGGTATTTTTGGAGTTCGTTTCTTTTAACTTCAATTTTAAGGAATTAGGCACCTTTCTAGGGTGCATTTTGTGGTCACTGAAAATTTGAAAATCCTGATATTAAATGGTTTTAGATCACTCAACCGTTTGATTTCTTTTCTTTACCTTTTTAGTTTGCATATTTTTATAACTCCTTTTGAAAGACTATTCAACAAGGAAAATACTGAAAGGTTTTAAGTTAGTTCAACAATTCAGGATTAAGAAAACGGCTGACACCGGAGAGAAGTGTCGCCAAGCTTCTCAAGCCGTCCTGTTAACGAATCAAGATACTAGGTGATGCATATTTGTATTTTAGCCAGTCCGGGTAGTATTTATTGCCATAAGATTGCCGGCGTATGAAACGTGATTGACTGCTGATCACACAAAACGTTTGTTTACTAGACATAATATTGGGATAGTGTGTGACTCCCAGACTTGTAAACAGATAATGAAGTCGGAAATAAACAGGTCTTCGGAAGAAATATATCCGGCGATGTCAATACTTTTTTTTATTACAGACTGATCATGCAAAACATTACGACAAGCAACCCTGCACTGCGTGAATAAGCGCGCCTGTTTATGCGCCTTCCCTGTTATCTACCACCTGGTGATGTGGCTGGTAGTTAATGGCTGCCGGAGATACAGGGGAATGATTTTATTGGCTATGCGTTCGTGTCTTGGAGAAAAATGCTGCTGATTTAGGCAAGTTTGACAAAGTGCAGAGCGTGATGGACCGGCGGCTCAAAACAAGGGTCTCGGTAACTGCAAAGCTAGTCGGGTGTTCGCGAGCTGCCATAGTTAGCACGTATCAAAAGTGGAAGAACGACGGTGAAACTTTTAGTTGAAGCTGAAGCGTCCATGCCTCAACAAAGGATCTTAACGTCGGAGGCTTTCCTGCTTGGTGAAGCAAAAAAGGCGGCTACTTGTGGTTGAACCTAGAGCTAGGTACAATGCAAGTCAAGGTACAAGTGTTCCTTAGCAAACAGTTCCTCGGACCTTGTTGTATATGAGACTCCCTAGCAGACAACCCTTGCAACTGTTTTGCTTGCCAATGGTGAATCAACGTGGTCTTAGGTAGGTGGAAACATTGTTTTGGCGGACCTGTGTAGTCTAAGATTATAATTCCCAAAAAACTGGAACATTACTTCTGCGTCTCAGCATGCAAGGTTGCTACATGTATATTTTTAGACCATCTCGATATTCCAATGCTCAAGAGGTTCCCACATCTTTCATAATAATGACATTCCTCTGCCAATGCAAATAATAACATTGAATTAGGCAGGAAATTCTGAACATTAAAAGGTAAATACATACACACGCAAAAGTAAAATATATAGTGCACGACGGACACAAAACCGCTCTTCACTGCTCCCCTTAACCCTCATCGTGAAACTGGTTTGCAATCGCAATTTTGGTCGGCTGACATTTCTTTGACATTCCCGTTACTGCATGCAGACAAGAAACAACTTGTTCATGAAACCGGGGTATGGTATAGTAATCCTCCCCCTTCCGGTAGAAAGATACACGCACCCCCGCACACAAAACATACAAGCCCGTCGAACGCCTCCATAAGCTGGAACACGCTTCACCTAACCACTTCCCCTACCCGGCCGTATTCAGCCTACACCCCAGATATAATGGAGAGGGCGAATCAAACCCGCGGGGGGCGCCGAAATGGCAGCCCTTCTCCCAAACGAAACAACGGCCTTCCTCCTTAACAATCAACCAATCAGACCAGCTTGCAGAAACCAGACGGCGCTCGTCAACACCTGCCCTGGACGCCATTGTCCTGTCTTCACCTCCTCTCCTTCGTTTTTCGCCCTCTTTCTCGAAATTCAGCCCCCTCACGCTCCCAACCTCTCTCTCTCTCTCTCTATTTTTCTCTCACGCTTTTGTTTTTATACGCATGCGCAGAGGCCCCCTCCCCCGAGCGTAAATGGTGGCGACTCACGAAGGCCCTGGAGGGAGCACACACACTTGGTGGTTAAGTGAGGTCGCACGCGATGGGCCCGTTAATTTTCTCGAATCAAAACACTGCTCGTGGGACAACGCACGTCACGTGGTTTTCTGCATTGCGTGTTTGGGACGAGAAGAGAAGCAAGTTTGCAAAAAGGGAGTAAATGAGGTTTTGGGGTTCCCTGCGGATTAAGTGTGGCGTGCCCTGAGCAGACGTAAAAGCGTTCCACTGTTAAAACTTTCCCCGTTGTGTTCATGCGCCTGCGCTTCCTTGTTTTCTTTTGTTTTTCTTTACCTCAAAATTAATTGGTCGGGGGTAGTTGAGTAGAATCTTTTTAAACTTTTGTTGGGGTTTGTTAAGATCGCCGATTGATCATTGACATACACCATTGTTTAGGTGTGTCTACTGCAACGAAACAAAGTATCTGAATGAGGGGGGAATGGACTTCGTATTGCGTTGCTCCAGATACTATGACAGTGCGAGCAATGTTCCTGGGCATCGTTCGTTTTTTTTTTCCTCAGATATGTGAGGTACCAATATCTGTTTTCACAGTTTGGTCTAAGCTTCGAACACACGGCTGGCACCTAACCATTTCCGTCGCCCAAACAGGAGCGGAAGTCCCAAAGCCGACTGCTAGTCGAATAATGACGCAACGCTCGTCTTCTCATTGATTGGACACCAGTGCCCGCCGAGCGCCTTCATCTATATGCTCGGTGACAGGTCAAGAACGAAGTGGAAGCTCCTCCCAGACCTTTCCACTTCAGCGGAGCGAACGGTGGAGAGGAGGTCGCGTCCTCTCCAGCGTTTGCTCTACTAAAGTGGAAAGAGGTGGGACGAGCGCGCTTCGGGCTTCAACAATGAAAGAGTGCATGAAAGAGCATCAAGAAAAACAGATAACGAAATAAAACACACCGTCAGACGTACTCCCTTTGCCGAAACGGTAGCAACGAGTAGAGGTATGTTCGGATGTTTGGTTCTCATTCGCCTCGAGCTGGAGCCGGAGCTCGGCTAGTCACTACCGCGTTTTAATCGTTATGTTTTCCGCAGGCTCTGTCTATTTCGTTTCACACTCCAATAGGCCTTGAGAGAGTCGCATTTACAACGCAACCGCTGAAGTTAGCACACAGGTATACCATTCGCGCCATCCAGTTTCCACGTATGTACACGATTTCTCCACATTAGCACCTCACATTCTGTGTTAACACTGTATTTTCGAAGCTTGTACAGCAAAGGGGCAGCTCTTTTCTTTGATAATGTTATCATTGTTTACTTATAAATGCTCACGGTTTGCTTGAAGTCGCGTGTATAGTAGACATATTTTTGTGTCCTGTGTGTCCGAACACTTTTTTTTTTTTAATAAATCAACTTTTATACTAAGCGATGGACACCACGGATATTACTAAAAGTACGACTTTCTGCTTGCAAATGCTCTGCAGTAACCGGTACTTGGTGCAACAGAAGAGGGAGGAAGCAGCCACTCGTCGAGGATGAAAACATAAAATAAACTGAGAGGCAAATAAAAGCTGCCTCATCCCCACATTCCCTCAAACAAAATAACTTGAGCCAAGCTATATTCCTATTCACCTTAGGATGAACCGCGAGCCCTCGAAGATAATTCAATGTCGCTTGAGTGTCACGTGATCATTCTGGAGAGACGCAGTGACGCATAGGGAGTGTTGCCACGTGACGGGTTCACTGTGCCAAGCTGGTTAGCATGACTGAAAGCGTCGGTCGGTGATCTACCGTACGGAGCAGTCTTGTACACGTTACTGGGGAAAAAATCGCTTACAATTGCAATAATTGTCGGCTAAAAAGTATTAAATTAGGATACTCGATTACTCAGGAAGAAACGTAACTGGACGTTACTTGAAAGAGTAACCGTTACTTTTATGGTTACTTCTGATTTTTAAAACGATAGATGTGTCCGCCCGTTTCAAAACGGGTATTTCGGACAGTTCATTAGGGAGTTTTAGGGAACCGTTTTCGCACATCGGATACGGTAGTATGGGCGCTCCGGTACGAACTGCGCATGCGCTACCCCAGTAGACTCGCGCATGCGCAGTGCGTACCGGAGGGCACATCGTACCGTAGTCGCGATGTGCGAAAACGGTTCCCTAAAACTCTCTATTATTGGCTTAGCTTCACCCAATCATAAACCACTTATCTTCTTAATTCACCAATTTCGGTAAAATATTCTCCTGTCGGAGACTTGGTTCAAGGATTCTTTGGTTGAAGAGTTATATAAACAGAGCTTGTCATTAAAAAGGGGGAGGGAAAAATAGTAACGACTAAAGTAATTTTAGTACTTTCAAGCGTAAGGATGATTAATCCTGCGACTACTTCCTCATAAATACATTCAAACGATTATGGCATTACAATCAGAGGTAATCGACTACAAGTCATTTAATTACATATAACAAGTACCCACCAAGTCATCGTATGATGAAACGAAGGACAGTATCGTTATGAGCTGATGTATGATAAGCAAGCGCACGCTGTGTGCATCGGACTTGCAAAATAGAGAACCGCAAAAAGAAAAAAAAAAAAAACTTTAATAGATAGTGCATTGTTCACCATTGAGGTTAGTAAGGTTTCCTGGGTTATACAGAACTCGTTTTGGCTTTGCCGTCTTTTTGATACACCTCAATTTTTTTTTTTATTTCTGTACTTTTTGTATTTAAATTAAATACCCCCCCCCAAAAAAACAAAAACACACACACACACTTATTTAGGCAATCAAATGAATAGTCAATTAATAAACCAGAATTTATTCCCGCCTAAAAAAAGTTATTACAGAAACAAGGCAACCAATTGTTGGGCCCAACGAAGTTTGGTTCCTCATCGTCTTAGCTCTCACCCTAAACATGGGAGATCAGACAAATTCATTTTGCAGCTCTACTCGATGCGAGCACAATCCACCGTGTGTAGGGGAGATGCAGGTAAATACCATATATTCCCACATAAAAGTCAATACCAGTCACAAAATAACTAACACCAAAATAATTTCGGAGAGTGCATGCGCCGACATGTAAACGTCTTCACATAAATCAAATAAAACGCAACGTCTCCTTCTGGGGCCCGTACCCAAGAACGCTAATAAGTTGCTTCTACATCTATATTACTAAAACGGCTTATTCTTTTACGATACAGTTTTCTCAGCCTGGTGTCTGGACTCTGAAACTTAGTGAGGATAGTGCGTGATTTAGCTCTGAACGACACCTTATTCCTATAAATCTATTAACACCTTTCCTTGCAGAAGTAATCGAGCTATTAAAAGAGGCTTTTCAACCTTCTATTATTGAAGACGTGTAAGCCTCTAAGCAATATCACACTCATCACTATATTACTTAGGCAATATAATAATATGAGACGTTATATTCCCTTTTGGTTCAAACAAAAAAACAACACTTCAGACATTTTTTGAACTTCATTCGGCCTCTTTATAACACAAAAAAAATCTGTTGCTCTAATGTATCGTCAATTTGCACCTTGTCAATAAAGATAGCTGGCATAAGCAAGTTTTCAGTGGCGGACTGGGCAAATAAATGCATTTCTGTGGAAGACTTACGTTCTGGATGATTTCTAAGGGGTATGTTAGGTTCATAAGCTATAAGAGAAAGAGTTTTTTTTTTTTTTTTGGGGGGGTCACATCAAGACTTCAGAGGTGCTCGTCCGCTAAGCGGACAAGAACCAGCTGATCGGCGTAAGCCGCCGAAACCAGCCACTCCCGCCAGTGTGGAAAAGGGGGTTTGGGGTAGTGGGAAAATCGAATGGCGGTGGGGCAAGCGGACAGGAGATGTTAGAAGTTTGCTCAATTAGGGCAGGAGGGATTTGATCTAAAACGATTGAGAAACGTCTAGTTCCTTTAGGAACCCGAATTATTTCTTCAATGTTTGCTTTTTGTTCCTCTTTTTTTTTTAGTGATGGCAAATGACTAAACAAGTGCAATAGCCTCAAAGCGGACTGCCAGACAAGAGCGTTTTTTTTCCTAGCTTGCCATTAAAGTGGCACACAAGCAGCAATCTTGGTGCCTGCAAACTAAGGAGTGAAAAAAAAAAGAAAAAACGGGGAAAATTATATGAGTTGTGTCAGAATCATTGTTTTTAGGCGTTACCGAAAAAAAAGTAACGAAATACGTTCCTTGCTACTTGCAAAATAAAGGAAAGAAACACGTTGCCGACCTACGTTACCACGAAATAAAAAGAACGCGCTACCTTTACCGTTAAAAAGTAACACACGTTGCCATTGCGTCTATTTTTTATTTGTAAATTGACGGTAGCCGCGTGTGTTTTTGGCGGCAGCTTTTTTCAACACTGGGACGAAGGGCGTGGGCGCTGTGGTTTTTTGCTGATGGGGACGTTTTGCGTGGGGAAAAGAAAGGCAAACGTTTGAAGGTATGCGGAATGAGTGCAATAATAAATGATCTGTTAACTACACTTTGTTTCAGCGTCGGTCCAGACGCAGCCGATGCTACGAGCGAATGGTACCAATAAAGCGGCGTTAAGAGCGCAACTTACTAGCCCTTTTCCGCTCATGATTGGCTCAGCGATGATAAAACATGTACATATATAAACATAACGAACACCATGACGGTGCCCTTTTGAAGCCGTCTGATTGTTCCATCAGCTCGTAGCGTCCGCTGTGTCTGGGGTTAATATGAAACAAAGTATGAAGACACGAAACAAATTTAAGCGTACTTTTTCCCAGGTCTTTGGAAGATGTGAAGAGTAACGTAACTAGAGTTACCCATCATTGGAAATAAGTAATATAAGTACGTTGCCCGTTATTGTTTTGAAGATGTAACGAGTTCGTCCCTACGTTACCAAAGAAAAACGAACTAACGCATTACCGGTAACGCCGTTACTTGTAACGTGTTACCGCCCCAACACTGCTCGAAACAGAAAGAACGACTAACGGCAGACGCAGCCGGCAATCGGTTACAAAGTTGTGCGAAGCGCGAAAGGCTCCTCAATAAACAAGTTTAGTCTCCAGGCGCGCTTTCTGCGATGCAAGTGTATTTTTCCGCTTGAGTCTGTAGATCGTGTCGGAGAGCTCAGGTGCTAATGAGAATCATCGCGACGCGCACGAAAACGAAGACAACACCGATCATCCCCGCATGCGACGTGGAAGCGCAGACATGGTTCATAGTGTTCGCTATACACTCGTTAACAATAAAAGAATTCGTGGCCGCAAATAATTATTTGCAATTTTGGTTTTGAACACAGTTGAATATGGGCTTTAGTACAGTTTAGTTGCAATTTGTTTCACTGCATCGTATACTTCGCAATTTAGGTTCAGTTGATTAATGCTTTATGAGTGTAGGCTTATTCTGACCGGATACATTTTTGCTTAGTGGGAAACGTCTGCCAAACCAAAGTGCTCTGATGTAAGGCGTTATATTGTTATGCACTGTGATTGTTGTAATTATATTGTTAGCAATAATTAACTAGAAAAGGTACAAAAATTTGACGTAGGTTTTATCCCGTTTAACTATTCAGACAACCACGGCACCTTGATTACTGCCACTTTCAACGTGTAATCTTTGTGATCAATGTGCATGCCGAAATGTACATTAAAAAAGTATTAAATACACCACTGAAAGTGCTACATATATTCCTCTGGTGATTGCGGTTTTACTGAACGCGAGTATGAATGAAGAACTCCAGAGTACAAATATATTGTTCCGCGTTTTCTTCAGGTGTTTCACCTATTTATTTTATCCGCAAGGGCGGAACGCAGTAAGGAAGTGAAAAGTATTTCGTCAGCTGGCAAGTCCGCCCTCGACGATGCGCAACTTTTTAAAATCAAATAACTCAAACGTTTTAAGCGGGAAAACCAGAATCAAGTTGTTGGCACACCAGTTGGATTGCGACAGCCTTATTCGAGACCAATTGTCCAATCCGCAGGTCCAGCGTTAACACGCGAACAGCAATATAAAATTGCTTGGCACCCGAGACGACTAAATCAGCCAGCCTAAACGCCAAAAGCCGTGACACGCTTCCGCTGTCTTTTGTTTTCTTTCTGTTAATTTGCATCTAAACTATTTTGACTTTGTGCATCTTTCTTTTTTTTTTTTTTTGTTATCTGCTCCCCGCGTATTTTGGCGTGTCTTTGTTTCTCCGCCTGTCCCGAGCTCCTGTAACGTCTGGTCTGCTCTGGCAACCCAGAGCTGCCAGACGCTTTCCAGGTCGCCTGGCTTTTCTCTCTTTTCTCTTCTTTTCGCCTGTTACTTTGCTCTCTCTTTGTTTTCTGCTGCCTTCGTCGCCTTGTCTCTTCCCTGTTTTTACCCTCTCTCTACTTCTCCGCCTCGCCTTCAACCTCTCTTTAAAGTCGCCACTTTCTCCCGTCGAAATGTACGGTAGCAGAGTGACGACCTGAGCTTTATTCCTCGCTAGCTTACTTCGCTCCTTACATGCCGATGTGCTCGTGTACAACTGAAATCTGACATAAGTGTGGTGACTTTACACGAGGAGAAGGCGATTCGAGCTAGGGACTACGGCTCCAAACTAGAGCTAAGCAGTTGATCGATTAACCTTGAAAACAATCCTTTATTTGTGATTACATTTTTAACCGGTTAATAGGTTCGGTTTTATATAGAAAACTTTGGGGAGGAAGTAAAAATGCCTGATTTACTACTTAGTGCACATTCTGCATGGAGCTAGATTGTTGTATTCCGCGGTAAACAATTTCGGATTCACGCAATCCAGAGTGATTATGAGCCTCAAATATATTAAAACATTTCGTTTTGTAGTATGATGTCCTTATTTTTGTTTGTTTTGAAGGGTGGTACAGCATAAATGTTTAAATAAGGCTGCCCATTAACTAATTTTCAATAAAAATATTTAAATAAGGCTGTAATAACTAGTAAAAGGTAAGAAATATGTAGTTTTGACACTTTTTCAGATTTTATGTTGGAGGTCAGCGCAAATCAAATATTTAAATAATTACTCGATGAAAAGGTAACGATTAATTGGGTTAAAATGTTAATTGATGCCCAGTTCTACTGTTCAAACTCCTAACGGGCGTTCTTTTCCTTTACACTGAAAACGTTAAGTTGACAAATATTTCAAATGAATAAACAGTCTAGGCAGCTTTCTCACGAATAACGCGTTGTTGTGTTTAAACAACAAATTGAGAGATAAAGATCCTCTGGCACTGGTGCAACTGGTAACCTTTGATTTCTACGTATCAAAACATGTTTTTGCTTTGCTGAGAGTCACTTACAAATATTCCGCTTAGCAAACATTTTCTCCAAATAATGCTGCACACGCAATCTAGATGCATGTATGAAGTGTTCGCAGTAACGTGTTTAAACTTGGAACTATTTTATATGTCTAAGCAACACTTCTATATTAAATAAAATTATGAGTGTCGGTAATTCGGGTACAGCCAAAGCGAGCTCTATTTAGAGGTAGTGTCACATCTCGCACTGAAGCAACTTTGAACAATAAAGCAATTATTTTGCTTCCAGATCGTAGCGGGGTTTGACGTATATCACGAATTACTATGGGAAGTCCTGCAGCACGTCTCTCGTGTTTGCCTGCAATTGACATTAGAAAAATGCAGTTATTTTCATATTTTGATTATCATAGCGGTGAACCTTGTTAACAGTGAGCAAGAATAACACAAACTTATGAAACAACTGTTGATAATTAGACTACATAGAACTCACAAACGATAGCTAAGTAACACACGTTTTTTTTCATTCTTCATTATATCATTTTAAATTCCCGGAGAACAATGTGACCTATTTCATTCATTACTGAGTCCTACCAGAATAATTTCTTTCGCGAATACCCAGTTTTTGTTCAAAATAATTACATAGTGATTAAAAACTCACCAATACCAGACTTGTATAAAGATAATTGTCAGACCGAGACACTGATTGACAAATACTTTCACTTATGATTCACCAAAGCCTTAAACATTGAGTGTGCTCATAATTCAAAGCCAAAAGCAACAAATGCATCTACCGGCGAAATCGAATTTTATTTCTAATATTAAGTTTTCATGGAATTGGGTACCCTTATGACTTGTGAACAATAATTTCCGTACTATATTTGACATGCAGGATGATTTTCGAAAAAGTTATACCAGTCTTTAAGACGTATTTGTTTTGTTTTAGCATTTATTTCGCTGTCTACATCTTCCGACACTTTTGAGCGGGTGAGAGTCAGTGTTCTGCTGTATAAAGGATGAACGGTTCTCCCATTATCAGCCGCTCCGATGCATTTTATTTCACACAAACACAGCAACATAAGCCTGTAGTATGAGGAAATGATACTACTTTCACACGCCGGTCTTATTACCGTAATCTGAGCCTATCCTCTGCAGATTATTTTTGTTTCGTCACATATGGCGCACACTACAAGAACTCTCTTTACCAGAGGCCTTTCATGTTGTATCTTGGTCGAGGCAGTAAAATATTGTCTCATTCCAATCTCATGGTGTGTCCGTAAGTCATGTCAAAGCTCATAAGAATGTCGTCAGCAGTACCAAAGCTACAGCAATTTATCATTCTGAGCGATGCGGTCGCCATCTCGCGTCCCTCGAGTGAGTCACTATCAAATACGCTGGCGTTTTTTCGCGAAAAAACGTGTTCTCTGCTTTTTCTCACCGGGTACAAACATTATGGCATCAGATAAACGTACAAAGGGTAGAAACAGAAATACGCTTATAATCGTAAACACTTTACGACCACACGGTCCGCAAAAGCATTGAATTTCTTGGACGAGGAACCAGGCGACAAAAATTATACGATAACAACAAAACATGCAAGTTTCTAAAGGACAACAAAAAAAGAGAAGACAAATGTCAACAGAACAGTGGCGTAGCGTAACAAAAGTTACGTCTCAGATTAAAGGCAACGTAGCTATTGCGTCATATTTTAACTGCTTTAATTACTCTGGGTTGTGATGCTTTTCCAGAAGCCTATTATGATCAAACGGAACATAATACAAGCTTGTTTGTTTTCATACATTGCGTACAATTTTAGAACAAAACTCTCAATGTTCCCAAGTGTTCATTCTTTGCCTTCTGAAAGATAATTAAGAAAAACAAAAAAACCTGCCTGGTTGGACGTCTCAACCGAATCATCATCGGTAACCTATGTATGTACTGATTCATCACAGAGAAGGTCAGAGACGCAGCGAATTCAGTAAGGATACAAAAAACTCTGCTTCAAAAAAAAAACAAAAAAAAAAAACACACGTTTTGTGTGGCCTGCACGGCTCGCAACACCGCCCAAAGCCCGAGAAAAAAAAAATTGAAAAAGCAGCTTATCTCTGCATGTTACGTTTTTACGCTCAGCACGACTGGAGGCGTGCAGAAACTACAAAACCGGCGGAAACAGCTGTTGTACGACTGAAGTACCTTAACCTACTTGTAAGGATGCCGGGTAAAAGCTGTATTTCGGTTAAGGCAGAGGCCCCCCATTGCTTCTGAGTGGAGGACGTGATGCCGAAAAATACTAGCACTTGTAGTAAAATATAGAAGTTGATTTATATAGTACATAAGGCTCGGAAATAGCTGCCTATATCCTATAAAATGAGTGAGAACTTATATATATATATACATATATATATCCGCGCTGCCATGGTTCATTCTTGTCGAGATTTTCGCCAAAAGCGAAGGCAGAATGAACGTCCTCTTTCGCCTGGGACTCTCCCATTGCGAAAATACAGATAAGTTCAGCCATGTTCCTGTTGTTTTTCTGCACTGTGAACTCCGCCGTGCTTTGTCCAAGTAAGCATTCCATCACACAGCTGTCTCTGATGAAAATAGGGCTCGGGCCGGGGGGGAGCGAGAATAAATTCGATGGTTGATAAGGAGAAATGGTAAATTTTCGGTCGACCATTCTCGCTAATCCACCATTAAGCGACATTGCGCAGTTAATGCAAATACCCTAGATCTCCTGGTTGGTTTAAGTTGCCCATACCCCCGGATCGCGTGTGCAGCAACGCCAATCGACCACTATTGCATCCCCACATGGGTCCCGAACCAACCACCCCGAGACGCTGCAACGGCTGAGGTAGCCGCTGGCGTCGGCCAAAAGGGGTGGGCGGGGGCTTTTATAGCCGCCAGGGTTCCTATAAAAGCACTGCTCCAAACCGTCAATGGGACTTTTCTGGCACTGCCTGTGCGCACGCGTACTGGGCAGATGCGGTTAATCTGCCATATTTATGTCATCGTTATTGATCTATGATCAACAAAAGCCGGGTGGAGCTGAGCGATTTAATCGAAACTTGACGTAATTCTTCTGTTCAGCCTTCGACTACGAGAAGAGTACGGCCATGTAATCCCTGGGAAGGGTTTCCGGAAGAGCCGAAAAAGCACGCAGATTCCGAGCACAGCCGAGGCTACAGTTCCAGGGACCCAAAAGCGCAACGTCACGGCGCTCCACGTGTTTTTGAGGGAATCGCTATTCCCTGGTAAAACAAACACGAACGGATAAAATGAATAGTGCAGGATCACGGCGAGTTTACTAACGTGACTGGAACCCAAACGCGCACAAAGAAAACGAGCTCGTGCCGTGACGACTCACCTTTGTGATTTCCGTTTCCGGAAAACGCTCATTCGGAAAATGGTGAACCGTGAAAACACCCTCTTGGCGTCTGCTTCGCTTCATGGAGCAGCTTCCCGCGTCAGCGTCTCGTGGGCGTTGGTATACCCTAAACCCCTTTCTGGCGACGCTGACGTCTACATTTTTCCGGTGCTTATCGTCCACGTCAAAACTGCCCGGTCACTGGGATCCAGCCGCATCCGAGGTGTCGTTCTGCAGAACAGAAATATACTGCACATGTTTGTAGCACATTCCACAGCGCCGTGAACATAAATGGATGCCGCGCAGAGGTCAACTTTTGGGATGGTCCATATGTACCAGCTGACACATTCGCGCTTATCGTTCTTAAACGTTCGACCAAATTTTGACATGCAACTTGTAGAGCGAATTGGGCCACAAGCCTCGCCCCATAGCGTTCCTCCGGTGCTATAGTTCTTTACCAGAAAACAAAGCGATTCCCTAGAGTTGCTGAAAGTTTTTTTAGTCAAGGTAAATTTCCATTCCGTGGTTTGGCTTCATGCCACGAAGATACTTTCCCGAGCTAAGTACGCATTATCGCTCTTGGCCACTCCCGAAGGAGGTTACCTCGGAATCTTGAGCACGACTCGTTTGGCAGGACGGCCGTTCTCAAGTCTCCTTGCGACACCAAGACGCAATGACAGACACCCTAGGCTAGAATTTAAAACCCCTTTCAAACTCTGAAACAGAACCCCGGTCTGTAAAGAACGTGGCACGAGTTCAGGAGCTTCTCGAAACGCCTCCCCTCTTTCTACCAGAAAGCCTGCAACAAACATAGAAGTTGCCGTTAGTGAGAAACTCAAGAAGGAACATAAAAAGTGTTTCGTCACTGCAAAGCTTTTTTTTCTTCTTCTTCTTCTACGTGTTTATTGCATGGTTCTGAAGGACGCTCGGCCGCGTGTCGCAACAAGCCAAGTTTTCAAACTTCGGTTGTACGGCACTTTACCCTTTCCCCGTTTTTAGCCCGTCCTCCTCCTCTTATACTTGCTCCTTTCCCAACGACCCCCTCTATTCCTACAGTTAAGTCTCACATTGTTATGACCCTCATTATCGGGCGGCACTAATAAATTCAAACGAGATGATGCAGCAAAACACGAGCACTGACATCTCACTTGCACTAAAAAGTTATATTTTTGCAATGACTTGCTGAGGCTCGCATTCACTAGAAACCATTTGCAACGCCTAGGTTGTAATTGGAGACGCTCGTTCATGAGTTTTGCTGTTATCCACCTACAGGTGTTCAGTTTCTTGCTGCGTAGGCTTTGTTCTATTGGTGGCATTCACACATCCTTTGCACAGTTTGCTCAGTATCCTTGCGCTTGTGATAATCATTAAAGTCTTCACATTAAGATCTGAACATCATCGCATGAATGTGCATGATTTTATTTGCGATGCATTACGGTTTGATTTCTTTTTTGAGAATGACTGAATATTAACATATTTTAACGACCCGCGTATGAATGCTACTTTGATCTATCATATTTTTCACGCATGCACGAAACATTTACACGCATGTTGGGTAGCACGGTTTTAATTTTTATGGGAATCCGGATCACCAAACGTGATCTACAGTATGCCCCATGCTTCAAAGTATTCCCTACTGCCTCCCACGAAACAAATCTCAAGTAGAACAGCAACATGATTTAGACTGTCGACGTTCTACACATATTTTTCACAATTTTTACCTGAGCCATTGAATAAACTCGAGACTACCTCTTCAGGAGGCATAAAGAACAAACCCAGGGTTCTTTCCGCGCAAAATTCGAGTATCAAGAACCGCCAAGACAAGTATGGAAGCTCCGATACACCACTGCCGAGTATCGCTTGATTTGGCATGCGACACACTGGCACAGCAGAGTGCTAACCTAAAAGGTTAAAATGCCACATAAGGTTCCTTCGACGCTATAAGGTACAACACAAACGACCGCATTTCAACGATAGGTACAGTAGCAGTCCATTCTAAGCTACGCTTTTAGCAGCGTAACGTACCCCAAGCTTCCAACATTACTTTTCTGGCGCCCCTGGCGGAGCGCCGCTGGGCCTGCTAATGTTACCGCACCCTGTACCTTCTTTCTTATTATTTTTGGCATATTTAAGGATGCCAACCTCTGAGTGCAGGAAAACAGGCAGTGCTTTAACCACCTTCAATGACCTCGGTTTGTTTGTCGAAGAAGACGGTGGCTTGCAGCCTTCACCCCATAACCTTCTGAGAAGCGCGCACGACCAGACGAGCCTGCGGGTCCCACGCGCGTTGACAAGCTAATCTGCGGCCGCAACCGTCAGCGATATTCGAGACCCCCACCAACACCCGATACCCAGAGAGATAATTTCGCGCATGTCCCTTTTCAACCCCTCCCCGACCGACCCTTCCCCCTCACCGTGTGCCATTTTGCCATCTTCGTATACGCGCTGCCCCCAGCTGCCTAAACCCGTGGCTCTGAAACATTGTCTCCGATGCCGGGCATTATGTTTGGCATTGTTGTTCGTTTCTCCTTTTTCGTCCTAATCGGACCCGTTGCGGATTTGACCCAGATCACTATTTCTCATGAAGCCTTTCACCTTTTTGAGGTTTACTTATATTTCATTTACCTCATACTCATTTTACTTGTTCTTACGCAATTCTTTTATGTAAAACATCAATCTATGTGGAACTTATGTGTATGGTGTTGCGTTTTAAATTACTTCGAAAGACTTCAGTAAAAAGCTTTCTGGAACCATTCGAGGACAAGATGAAAATAAAAGTGTTCATTGAAGAAAAATTTTAAAAATTATCCTTCGACAGTCCTAATTGTCTTTGGCATCCTTTCTTTAGCTTACCTTTCTTCTTCTGATTAGATCATTCCAAGCGGAAAGAAAGGAAGGACGAATTGTCGCTAGTGATCAATCGATTACTGCAGCGTGTTTACTACTTTGTGCAAAAAAGTATTTAGCACTGATGTTCATATATGTAGATGACTGCGCATGAGAAAACGCTTATTTATTTAAGAAATTATGTACTTTAATTCCAATATTTTCGAAAAGTCAACAGAAATCGGAAAGATAGAGAGGCTAGACCCCCTGTTTTTCACTTTCTGCGCACGAGATGTTATAATAAGTAATCGGAATGGCCAAATGTTTGTACTTGTCTTGCATTTCATTCTTCGGGCAGAAAATCTTGATATTTCTTTTTTTGTTTTGGATATGCTTCAACCTTGGAAGAAAACGTCTCTATTCGCGTTAACTGCGATGTTTGGGCATCTTTCACGTGCACATGCATAGCCCATATGGCACGGCATAGAGAGGCAGGCACTCGCTCGTTTTACCAGCATTTTGCACTTGCGAAACGTCGGCTTTATTAAGATAGAGTGGAGAGGCCAAAGGGGTGTTTTTACTTACCTTAAACATTATAGATATTTACACCGAGCATGCACCGTGATATTTTCTTTATTCACAACTCATCTTTAGAGTCAGACCTGATAAGACCCTTCAAAATAACGACACTGTTAGCAAGGACGCTACGGTAGGAGTATCCGGAACATTTTCTTCAAATTGTACACTGAGCCCCAATCAGCTTTTTTTTCATTTATTACACGGGATTTTTGTTTGCTCGTAAAGGTGCCATCTTGTCGTGTAGGACTCCACAGGCACTGTTGGCAGCATGAAAAATTTCTGAAACGCAACGACTCTTTGTGCTTGCGATCATGTATTGCAATTATACTCGAAGTCACCATTTTGCTCAGTCCAAGAGCATTTCAGCAAACAGCAGGAAATCAAAAAACTCTTGCTTCGCTCTTTGTTTGTTTTTTCTTTCGTGCGCGAGTTGGCAAAATGCAACTGGGGACAAGCTCATGCCATGCCACACTGGGGCCTCAACGACATCACCCTTTAGTCAAGCGATTTCCGAGGCTTTAATTGCCAACATCTCGAACGCCGTCAACCGAATGTCGTCGAAGTGTCTCATTCCGGACCTAAGCGGCCCACCCTAGATGTCCACAAAGGTTCCACGTCAACCATCACGCAGTTTCGAAGCGTGGATTTGTAAATTACTGTCTAACTGCATTTTCTACTTTTCGCACTAATCCGAAGGTTTGACGCGAAAAAGAAAACTTAAATTGTAGTCTAGTGAAAATAACTATATGCACCCATGGAACCCTGATCCCATAATATTATTGGCAAAACGCTCTTATGCAGTCAAACAATTACGAACTTTTTTCAGCGCACTTCATAATTTTCGCGCTTCCAGACAATCTCATTTATTATACAATATCACACTCACTTGTTACACAAATAATGCGCACATAATATTGTTCGTGCCGTGCGCAACACCTATTTAATTAAAGCATGGTTAGTTCGAACATTATGCAAGAAAACAGGTGGAACAAAACAATGTCATTTAAGAGCCATTTGTGAGCTCGCCCGATCTGCATTCAGAAAATATCATGAAATGTGTCACGTGGCTTTTTTTCTGTGGTATTATCGAATATGGGTCGTAGGCACTCTAAAGTAGTAACGCCTTTCTGTACTTCTCCGATTTTTGGCCGCGTTCATCAGTAACGCGCTATTTTTCAAGGTGTAACTTGTAACTGTGGATATTTTCTGAAGTAACGAAAGCAGTAAGGGTATCACCTTTGTCGCTACTTGTCGCAGTTTATGCAAGATTTACATATCAAGGCACGAGTAAAGTCTAGTGACACTTTTCACTTTTAAAATTTTGTGTTCCAGGATATTGAGTGTCATGACCGGTGGCAACTTGCGCCGTCGTTACTCGCACTTTTCTGGGCGAGTGAAGATGACCTTGGGGAGAGGCAGATTTTCTACATTGTTCTGAATTTGTAGTGTTATGGAAAAGAAACTTTAAAGTGGCGCAGTTACATTTTAGGCGTAGCTATAACTGTAACGATTTACTTTTCGATGAGGCGACTGTAACGGTAACTTCGCTACTTTTATCTTAAAGTAACAGTAATGGTAACGAACTACGTCTTGAAAATTACCTACCCAAGACCCGTCGTATATGCATGTCTTTTTTTTTTTTTTTTCAGTAAGGGTACCACCTTAATTTTTCGTTTCGTGACCCCGTCTTAGGTTAATCGCCATGGCAAGCTTTCACGAGCACACCTACGCACTGACCGCATTTTCGTGCACATAGGTTGACGTCAACACGTCATTCCCCCGGAACTTGATATCCAACACAGACCATACACTGGAGATGCAATCGAACCGGAAGCATCGAAAGCGTGCCAGCGGGTCCAGTTCGTTGAAAACGCACTGGAGGAAGACGTGCCCTAGGGAATCGGGCAGGCCCCTCGGAGCACGGGTCTCGGAGGCGGCTAAAAATACGGGTCCTCCACGCCGTCGGAAGAGAGAAAGGGAACCAAGCGCCACCACGAAAAGGGCCGGAAGAAGCTCCCGTCGTCCCACTCGAGACGAATCTTCCGCCCCGGCAGGCAGCCGCAGGCCTAGGCAACCGCACCAACGCCGAGCGAAGCAACGCCGTCTTTTCTATCGCCGAGCTTGTGCAGCTCTCCCCTCGACGTCGCGCTGGAAGCATAGGCCTATTTTTAGGCCTACGGGCCTCTCTTCTCTTTCTTTTTTTTTTTTTTTGAGCAGCGGAAGTTGCGTCTGTCCCTCAGATCGATTAAGATGCTAAAAGGTCGCTGGCTGACATTGGATTCTACTTTTATTTGTTTTGTGTATACACTGCTCATCAGAGGCTGTAAGCACTGTTCCGTTAAATTACAGGACAAATTATTTGGGGGCAGCAGGGGTAAAGGAGGGAAAAGGTCTTTAATATTAATACAGATGTTAGTCCAGCGTCCACCTCACTTTCCTCGACTTTTTTTTTTCTTCTCTATATAGGTTCAGATCGTTTTCTATTTACATCCAGGGGCGTAACTTGTTTTGAGAATTTTGTCTACGCTTCCAGACTCCAGTTTAATCTGGAATGTCGAAGACGCGTGACACGAGAGCGCGAAATTGTAGTTTGTTTGGCCTGTTTGACATGTGTTCTGAGTTGGAACTTGTAGTATTGCTTGTCGTCGTTCATTTGGGGTGCTTCGTACCTCTAAAAGTTGAGTGCTAAGAAGGGAGACTTTTATGGTAGTGAGTCCGTGGAGAGCTTATTAAGACAACGCCCAAAAACTATTTCGTTTGTTTTTTACTCAGAAGTGAACAGGTAGCTACGAATGCAGTCTTATTTGAGATTACCGCAACCAAAGAAAGCAGCGGTTGATAAACCACGCTTTGGCAGGGTATCACGGTTTAGTTTGCCAATTTGCTACTTTTCTGGTAGCTTGTCTGGATCAAGACGTATTCTGGTAGCACCCACAGAAACTGTCGTAGTAGAGCAAGCTTGTCGTTGATTGTTGATTTGTGTTAGACATTCCAGTGTGTACACTCACTCGGGTTTGTAAGAAAGGAGACAGGGGCTACGCGAGTTGTTTACAATTCATCACTTCCATCATGAGGAAACAACTGTGAAATAAGAAGAATAGGAAGTCCGGCATTTTTTCGAAGTGTTCGTTCTAGAGCCCGTTTGGTTGTTTCGTTCACTCGCCGTTTACGACTCCAAATTCTAGTGGTCTAGCTTTGAATGTTCACCACAGGTGTCAGGGACTTCGCTTAGACGGCACTGATATTTTAGCTCCAAAGCAGTTAAATCCAAATACAAAATATTTTTAAAACTGAGATACCTATTCTATTTCCTAAATGGTTGGAATAAATGAAGACAGCTTTCAATCAGTGTTCAACACTTTCCTCAGAAGCTCGTTCCTCGTTCCTTCTGATTTTTAAAACGCGTTACCGTTACAAATTCTATTTGTGAGAATGAAACTCGTTCCCGTTACAGTTTAAAAATAGAACGAATCGTTACATATACTTCAAATTTGTGTTTTGATGATCGTTATGTTCAATTACATCAAACAAATTTGTTTTTGCTGCGAAGCAATGGTGAGGGTGCAGGCTAGCTGGTGTGAATTGAGCATTTTTACAACCCGAGACGGGGATACGGACAATGGACAAACACAGAACGACACACAAAATGAATGAAGGTCAATTTTTGCGTATATTTTAGGTTACCAATGTTCGGGATACAAGGTTTCGTTCGATGTCTAGTAACCTTTTCTTCTGTTGTAACTGTAGGCCTCTTTTAAGAAAGTTCAGTGATGGCTGTAGTCGGCCTAAGATGTCTGTGTGTAGGAGGATTCGTGGGAGCAAAGAAAGTACCTGGGCTTGACACGTCCCTCTTCTTTCTGTGTATTTTCATTAAACTAAAACTTTGGGTGTTTTGTGCAGCAGCCTCAGGCACTGAAAAAAAAGTATTAATGTCCTTTAGCTCTCCTGCACCCTACGGTTACCAAGCGAAACCCCACAAAATAAATTTCTAAGTAACCAAAAAGGTTAACGAGACCCTGCTCGTTGTGATGATATTGTGTTTATACATTTGAGAATTTCCCTCTTAGATATAAATTAAAAATGACCCAACTGGATGAAAAGAGGAACGCCGTTGTTTTTTCCGTTGCAGTAAAAATCTAACGAGTTCCCGTTCCAGTTCACCGATGCAAAATGGAACAACTGCGTTTCTTTGTTCCTCCTAAAAGGAACGCGTTCTAGGAACGTCGTTCCTTGGAACGCCGTTCCGTGCAACCCTGCTTTCCATGTACAAGTTTAGCAAAACAAAACTTATCGGGCTTGAAACAGGGACATATATGTAGCAATGCGATGTGACTAATGGGAACGAAGTGTTGTATCCTTGCACAGTTCACACTTAAGCACCGTTCACACTCTTGCGACCGAGTAAGACTGAGAGAGACCAGACCGGTTTTTAAGCCTTTTGGAACTTCTTAGGACCGGATGCGATGCAGCGGAGCTGGTCCTAAGAGATCGCAAGAGGCTTAAAAACCGGTCTGGTCTCTCAAGGGTTTACCCGGTCGCAAGAGTGTGACCGGGCCTTTATGCTTACGTTCACAGCGATCCTCTATGACGCGAAGCACTCTGACTTGCCGATTAACGATGTAGAAGCAGTATGCACCTGGAAGGAGCATGACGCTGCAAGTAGTTGAACAGGTCATTATTCCGGTTCGGTTCTGGTTCGGGTTCAGCTTGCTTTGCATTTTCTTCCGGCTGGATCCGACTCAGCGATGAATTCACAATAACGGTTTGGGTATTGGTTCCACCATGTGAGACCGGTTCAAACCGGTTCTTATAGAGAAACGTCCACAGCCCCAAGTCGTCAAGACGGTGTCATAGTGTCATCTGCATTAATTTTGGTGTCCTCATGGTGTCATCTGCATTAAATAGAAAGCAGAAGCCGTGCTGCGAATACGAGGACAGCAAAACAAATATATGCTTAATTTCGTTTTGTGATCTTTTGAATTTATGAAAAACATCGTTTTATAGAAATTAAATGGTAACACAGGAGACTAGAAATAGTTCCAAAGTGCAGTACGCACACATGAAGTCGATCAGCCGGCATACACAGGTGCACCGTGACAGTATAGGACGCACCGTAATTGCAAACTACCTCTACCCCGCACTTCCCAACGCCTTGCTTGAACTACTCAGTTCAAGAAAAGAGAGCAATGTAAGGGTGAACTAATCATATTAGAAAATAGAAGGAGATAAAATAAAATGCGCGACATAAGGCCTTTAAAAAATGAAAAAAAAGAAGAAATTTTTAAGCAGGCTTCAGGGTTCGCGGCCACTCGAGGAGACTGGAGCTTACCCGACCGGCGCCACAGTGTTGGTCACACTCGTCGCGGCTTCATCTCTTGGCGACTTCAGATTTTGCCACCGCCAAACAAAAACGACGAGAGCCATGGACATTTTGTTTCTACATTGATTTTTCTGTTTCTCTTTCACTTTCCTTGTGAAACATTGCTTAGCAGCAAGAAAGGAAACACGCACGCACGTACGCACATATGCACGCGCACACACACACAAATAATAGCTTTATAGCTCACATGCCTTACGAATTTCTTAGCCCACAAGGTTACGAACTGTTGTGCCTATGCTACGAGCTACCCGTGCCAATCCACCCCTCGTAACTTGTAACGTGACTTGGCTCTCCACGTCTCGCACCGCCCTGTCGGAAGGGCGCGTGACACCATCCGAGCTCTGAATTTGCTGGGGTGACTCGTAGCGTCTTTTGCGGTGCATGGTAAGGTTAAACTAGAGTCACTGTATGTTCCCAGAGCACCGAATTCCATTCAGTCCGCTTACAGGGAGTAAATCACCTCAGAAGGCAGTTCTTATTGGCTGATCGGACCCCTGGCGGAACTCATCAGTCGGCCATGATGTATTTAGGTCCAAAGTAACAAAAAACGTATCTAAAACGTTTCCGCGTTGCCACGGGTATGGCGTTCACGCACGGCCGAGAGCTTAGGGCATCAATCAGTTAGGACTGAATGGAAGGTGCGTTCGCTTTCTCTAGATTTTTTTTTTATATCACGTAGACGCTAATTTGGTTCGCCAAGGAAAATTGCCGGTCCGTTTGCTCGCTCCGGTTGCGCTGATGCTGCGTTTCAAACTTTACGTTTCAGACACCAAGCCTAACACGCGACTTCGATGTGTTTCCAGGCTGGAGACAGAAACGAGTTAGCGAGGAGTAAGTGACGCACACTTCGGAACGAAGAAATTAACTTTAATAGAATCGAACCAGTGTCGTCGCAGGCCAGGAGATTGAGCGGTCACTGTACGCGCTTCGCTTCGACCGCACAGGGCAGCGCCATGTAAGGGATCGCGACTGCTGCGCCGCTATTCGGTTCTGAAGCGAAGCTTGGAAGTTTCGGTACTCTGAGAACATTCAGGGACTCTAAGTGAAACAAAGTACAGAAGAGTACTCCACCGCACAGACCTGCCGACGCCAAGTCGTGCTGCACACAGACGTGAAATAGTTTTGATTGCTTCATTATTGTTGTACGGTCTCCACGTCGCCACCGTTTGTTTAATGAAAACTGCCCCGCTGACGCCATTCTCGCAAATATTGAATTGACTTCGCGCCGCCACTCGCAAAAGCCGCAGCTCACTTTTATTGCGTCGAACTGTCTTCTACTGAACTGGTAACCACCACGGGAGGTTACGGCTTAGATCAGGTTCGGGCTCAGTAAAAAATGCTTGATTTCGCTTACGTTTTGTTCCGGTTCGGTCAAAAATATCTGTCTTGCTCTGATTTTTTTTTTCGCGCTTGTGTTCGGTTCTGTACCCTGCAACACTCCCGCCCACTCATTCTCAAACTACAGTCGCGTGTTCCCTTTCATAGTCCCGCGGCGACAATTTTCTAAAAGTGTGGCTGTCTTCGCAGCAAACGGCTGAAACGAATAACTAATGGGTCTCACTGAAACAAAGGATTTGAGTCGACCGTAGGAAGAAACATACACACGCGGGGCGTTCCCCCAAAGGGGGGAGGTATCCTGGTGAAACCGAGTTAAGGGGAGGTCTTAGTTTGGTTCGAGTTAATCTGCGTAGCCGTTTAGGAGTGGAACGATTCATTACTAAAATTACAGGTTTCGCCGGCCACCCCCGGCGAGAGGCATAAAAGCGCGCCCGTATGGCAACCCTTCTTGGGGTTTGGTGCTGCCAGCAATGTACAGGGCGGATGACGTTCGTATTCTCTTTTGTATCTTATCAGCGTTTGCGCACGCGTAAAGTATTTTCTGTCCGAATACGAGAGAGATTTACGCGCGGAAGAGGAGTTTAGAGCCAGATGATGGTGATTCTTCATGCACTCGCGACAGAAGTTTCTCCGGGGCTTGCGGATTGAGAGACTAGTCTGCCAAGATAAAAAAAAAAAAAAAAAAATTAAAAAAATCAGCGCTATAGGAATGAAACAAAATTACAACGTTTTATTGCTTGCGTTTGGGTTGTTGGGAAACATTGACCTTATTGCTTGTTTCGTTCTGCAGATGCCGTACACTATATAGCAGAAAGGGTGGTCCGTCAGGGTCAGTTATGAGTATTCGTTATATGCCAACTACCTCTGCTTATCCGCATGCTATAGATAATTAGTTCATTCCACGGAAACTTTGACCAATTCCGTTACCATCGCCCAGTATGGGAAAAAATATTGTTCGGTGTTTTCGCTCGTTGAAAAGTAACTCTTACGCGTACGAGATATAACATGCTATCACGACACCTGTGTTTTTGCAATGGCTGTGTCAGTGAGAGTGATGAATGATTCTGAAAGTACAAATTGTACGGCATGAAGTCTGCGCCCTTTGTTTAGAAACGTGGCATAAAACCGCTACTGTTTGTATCACGCACGGGAACGTGGGACGTCCGCCCTGATGGATGTTCAAAAACTGAAAGTCTAATGAAAACACTTGAAAACAATACACTTCTATAGCACCGCTTTGTCAGCATAGTGACACCTCCTACCTTGTTACTTCAAAATTTGCAAGGTTTATTGTAGTAAGCTGGGAATACGGGGGAAAATACTTGCTGTGAGCGAGTTATAACCAGAGAGAAGTACAGTCCATGTGCAGGTCACAATAAATCCGCACGTACCCCTGGTATTCTAAACGTAGGTTGCCATGTATTTAAAAGTACACAATTTCAATACTTTTTGCAGTTTTAAGCCCTTATATCCGAAATCGTTCCAAATTTGGTTGCTGGTACTGAATTGAAGATTTCAACGATAGCCTCTCTCTGCTTGCACAAAAAAGTACTCAAACGTACTTGAATCATCGCTGTTTCCTGTTATATAGCTCTCCTGAAGCGGAAAAGCCCCATACACCAAAGTTTCTAGCGACTGCCCACCTGAGTTAAGTCAGTTAACCAATCAGGATATGAAGAGTCAGAATGTAAGGCCAGCCTGGCCCAATCGTGTTAGCCTAAGGTCACGACCACGTGAGCACGACTCTGCAAATACCGAACAGATGTTGCGCCTGCCACTAACCTGAAAACCAAGAAATACAAAAAAAATTCACCAGAAAGAAAATAAATGATCTGTGGGGACGAGCCTTTTGGGAAAGTGAAGAATATGAGAAAGAGAAGAAACGTACAAACGTGGTTCTGGTGGGAAGGGGGGGGGCGGATTGGGAGACTGGCTCTTCGCTCCGCTGCGGGGCTAACCATGGATGGCGAAGCGTGGTGATCATCATTAACGGGGGATCTTAGTAGGCCTGCTTGCGGAAAGGTAGGGTGCGATGTGGCATAATTTATGTAATGACGGGGTTTGATGATCGTTTCATATAATGGTGTGTCAGGGTTTTGGTCCGAGGAAGTGGTTTTCTCAAGGCGGAGCTTGTGGTTATGTTCTCACCTCTACCAATGTTGTGGGGAGGAGTATCATTATGAAGTCCTCTCTCAGAAGTATGTCTTTGTCCTACTTTGGAGGTACACGATTCTCCGTTAAAGCTGCTTCAAATGTTTAACGGAATAATGTTACGCTATTATAGTATTTATTTAAAATTATTTGCAATGCAACAGCGACATGAACTGCCTTGTGCAGTGCTAATTTTTTTTTTTTTTTTCATTTTTCGTTCTGGTACATTTATTTAGCTTCGCTGAATCGTGAATTTCAAGAAGTGTATGAATACATTGTCCTAAACTAGGGGGCTATGTTCATCTTTTGTATTATTTGGGATAAATTTACTTCAACTTTACATATCAAGACATTTAGCACTGTGAGAATTGCATCTGAGTGTTAGAAACGTAAAAAAACTAGATAAGTTTGTAAAACATCCAACTAGTTGACCCGTTCCACTGAATAGTTTAAGGTTTCGATCGTCAAATTCAAGATATCGTCAGGGACATTTTTGAACACCTGCACAAGAAAAGCTATTTACCTGGAAGTAAATCAGAAAAAAAAAATATAAATTTAGCAGGGCTATATAATAACCTTCACCCTTACCGTAGCATTTCAATTTGCATTTAGATAAATGTGCTTCCGTAATTATTATTACAGGATTAGATGACAATATTAGAATAATGAGCCATACAAAAATAAAAAAAAACTATTATAATGACACTAGAATATTACTTTCTCGGCCTCGGCCTCATTTACCTGTCTGAATAAAAGCTAAAGTTAACTTATGCCAAATAAACATGACCATAAAGGTAAGCGTCAAGCGTAGGTGATAGTGCTTATTTCTTCATAAATTTTAAATGAGAAAATTTGTTTCAATTTTCCGGGGCCCCTGTAGAAATGTATGCAGCGACGGTTGAAATGAGAAACATGAACTTCGGAGTTTCATTTTCTTGTAGAAGGCGAATGACAGCTGACGTGATTGTTTTAGATGTTCTCTCTTCAACCATTATCGCAAACAAACTAAGCTTCTTTTTATTTATTTTTTTGCAAAGCCAGTTGTTAGTTTAATGTTTTCTTGGATGTGTCCCTTCTCAAGTCACTTCAAGAAACGTCTACGTTTCGAGTGTTATAATTAAAGCTGTGCCGAATTGGGCTATTTATTTCGCAGGCTGTTTTGAGAATATTTGCTTGAAAAGCAACTGCGTACGTCAACGCTTCATTGGATGCTTTATTTTCATAGGAGTTATTTAACCTTTAGACAGAACGTATTTTTCGAAAACATTGATTACCTTCTGCGGGAATAAAAACTCAAAGAAGTTTCTAAAGAACCAACTACTTTACTACGTGAGCGGCATTTCTCGATATGCCTTAAATCATGGAATACACAGAGTGATGGAATGCAATCGGCGACGGATCAAGATTTGTTGTTATCCAAAACTCGCCTATCGGCACATCGACCAGATTCTTTAACTACTCTCCCGCGGCAGTGCAGGATGCGCAACATCGAATGTGTATACTTAAGGCTTCGATCCCCTGTTGACCTTGTTGTATAGCTATAAAACGTTTTTTTTTTTACTTGTGTATTCGAAGTATGAATAATTTTACAAATGTCCTTGCTAATACATTACCCTTGTTTGTGAAGATTCAAGGCAAATAAAAAAGCCAGTAGCAGATCCGTTCAGTATATGACTGAGAAATTATTATCGCCGCTGGTTGTAAAGATTTCGTAAGTGATAGTGGTGTTGAAATAGAAATTCATTTTGTTAAAAAGTTTCTCATCTAATGCTCGAGATAAAACGATAATAATTTCTTTAAAATGTTATAATACAGAAGTGCGAAGGGTAATATATTTGCTTTGCTTATCCGAAGCTATGACGTGGAAGCAAATTTCTTATATATATATATATATATATATATATATATATATATATATATATATATATATATATATATAGAGGATGTTTTATTAAGCTTAACAGATTTGTTTAAAAAAGGCCGTGAAAGTTACACTTATGCCGCTTGTGGAGGTGAGTTATACGGCCAGGGGGACATATTATAGGGGACTAATCGTAACAATCAGTCAATTATTTAGCTAAAATTTGTTAATTAACTTTTTAATTAATGAAAATAAACATATGGTTACAATTAGAAACTTGCTCAGCGTCATCGAAAATCACTAGATCAGTCATTTTCTGAAAGACTTTGAGCGCGTGAGAAGCGTAGTAGTTCACTAAAGTTACCACTCGTGGAGCAGGTACAAAGCTAGCGGTTGCGATAAGGCGCCCGCGCGATTTTTCCGTCGCTTATCTAGCCCCAGCCTTGTACCTGCTCCACGGGTGGTAACTTTAGTGCACTACTACGCTTCTCAGGCGCCGAAAGTCTGTCTGAAAATGACTGATTCAGTTGTTTTTGATGACTCTGAGCAAGTTTCTAATTGGAACCAGATGTCTATTTTCATTGATTAAAAAGTTAATTAACAAGTTTTAATTAATTAGACGACTGATAATTACGATTAGCCCCCTATAATATGCCCCCCTGGCCGTATAACTCACCTCTGCAAGCGGCATAAGTGTAACTTTCACGGCTTTTTTAAAACAAATCTGTTAAGCTTAAAAAAATAACACCCTGTATATAGTTCTGCCTTCAAGCTTGACTTAGGAAATAAAACACATGTTCAAAAATCACATTTAAAAACAATATTTCCCAGAAATATGATGTAAACGTTTACAACATAAATTTTAATACTCAATGCAAAATTGCTCCTACCTTGATATTACCCGAGACAAAAATACAATGAAACCCCAAAGCAATCATGTTTCGATACTTATCTAGCTATATAATTCATATAGGACTATTAGATATTGCACTAGACTGCGCAAGAATAAATGAATTATGTTAAAACAGCCATTTTTTTAATACTTGTGCTGAAATTTGCGTTAACAAGCAAAATAAATACTTTTCTAGTCATTGATATGGCTAGCCTCCGGTACGCACCTTGAGAAACATCGGCTACAAATGGAACATTTTTCAAAGGCAAATATTTTGCTCCCCGATAAAGGTTTGAGTGGGAAAAGAGCCTTCGACGCCATACCTCAGTGCTAGATTTGTTTGCTTGAGATCTAATATGGTCCTTGTAGCCAACCTCCGATATATTGCAACGTCAAACTATGACCAGAGGGCAGAATTAAAAGGTTCATACGCATAGTTTTGACCGCTTGATTTGGCATTAGGTATTCTAAACCCGACTTGATATATGCGTATTTCAGACTGGTGGGGACGGATGCCGGAACAAATTACGGATCGCATATGCTTCATTAGTTTTTTTTCCATCCACAATCAACGAACTGATTAAAAATGTTATAAATAAATATGCATGCCTAATGGCCAGATAACGTAACTGTTGATTGTAATATTTCTAGGAAGAAGGAACTAGGTGTTTTTCCTGTCTACTTATCCAGGATTATGAAGCGACTAAAGTGTATTATTTTGCATGTAAATAAGAAATGTTCACGGCTTAATTCCGAACTTACACAGAGAATAATATTCTCGCCGTGAACTTTGAGGGTTGCCGTGTGTTGAGCAACCACCGACAGAAATTACCACCGCGGCAAAGAAATAGTGGGCATTTCATTTTCTTACCAATATTTTTCCCCTCGCCTCAAAGAGGTTGAGAGAGAGAGATAAAGGAAGAGAGAGCGACCACCGCTCGTTCCGCCTAAAAATAAATCTCGTTCTCTGCCTATTCTACCACGTCCGTCTCAAGCATCGCTCACAACACTCGCACCCAAGAAACCCGGCTAGAAGAAAAAAATAAGAGGCAAATGTACCCTATAAAAGAACGAAGATCCAGCACTAAATGAAGAGGGTGTGAGGCAAGAAAATAGAGAAAACGGAAAAGAGATAAAGAAATAGAGATACGGAGGGAAAGATTGAAGGAGAGAGAGTGTAAGTACGTGTGTTAGGCAACGGAAGACGCTGGACGACGAAAGCCAGCGGCGTATGTACCAGGCGCAGAACCGGCGAAATGTGTTCGTCGGCTTTTTTTTTTTAATATTTTCTTTGCGCGGGGCGGAAGGATTTACAGACGGGGCAGGGAGCTCCTTTTCCCTTCTTGTGTTTGGAAGTGCATTCGAGGAACGATTCGCTTCCCGCTGCTCTCTTATAAATTTCGTTTCCTCTTTGACTTTTTCTTTTTCTTCATTGGGTCTTGGTGTGAGGTGGGGGTGGTGGAGGAGTGGAGAGGTTTATGTGAGGGTGAAAGACTTGCAAAGTGAGTCGAATATCAACTGCTCGAACACAAAATCCTAAAACACCAATACAAAAAAAAAAAAAATATGCAGCACTATTAGTGTCGCGGCAATGCAGGAGGCTCTTAAATTGGCGGAAAGAGAACAGTGTTATACTTTTACTCTTGCTACAACTGCTTGAAATCGAGCGCGCGTTTTTGCTACGCTCGATATTCGACGCTTTGGTCCGTTTGCCACGAGACAAGGCAGAACAGCGATGACACCCCGCGGGGAGTACAGCGAAATTGGAAAACGGGGAATTAACTGAGGGCTTGCGATCGAGCAATCCATAAGGGACCACTCGTCGTTCGAGGTCTCTCGTTTCTAACAAAACACAACAAAACAAACACAGCCAAGAAACATTGCGGAGTAACCTCTTTTGTAAGGCGGTAAAAGGGTAGTTTTTCTTTATGTCTATAAAACAACCATAGTACTAGTTTGCTATGTTTATAAAAAGATTAGTACTCAATGTTTACTCACAATTCCGTAGTCACAGGGAGGTCGAGAAATCCAGGGCATGATTTGTAATCTTCACAGTTCTTGCTTCGCTATTTGGTTGTCGACATTTTTATTGGATAATGCTGCGAACGCATCGGCCGTGGAGCTGTAATACTTGAAACTCGTCATACAATGCGTTTTCTTTTAGATCTGTCAGTGACTGTGGCAATATGCGACTCGTAGGACGCGAGTGAATTGGTCAATCGGGATACATCTTGTTAGCTGGTGGCGCTCTGTGTGGCGCATTTCTGATTTTTGATTTTTGCCACGAGAGAGGCGGAGGCTATTTATTTCTGGTCGGGCATCACGAACAATATGAACGCGGAGAATCATTGACAGGAGGAAGACTGTACAGGAATAAAATAAACCTGATAACCGTTGAAAAAAAAAATGCCGCCCGCAACGAGATTTGGTGCGATCACAGTATATGCCCACGAAAGATAATAACTTGATTACTTGCGAGAGCAAGTGCAATCTGTTCTTGAGTCTCAATAACTTGCAGGGAGGTGTACTGTTGGCTTAAAGTCTCATCAGCCAGTTGCTGATATTCGTGATGCATGTTCTGATTTATGTGGTGCGCCGCAACAGGTCGGTGTAGATAATGGAAGCGAAGACAGACTCTGTCTATTTATACGTCACGCATAGTGGAACGCTTTTGTTTCTCAGGAGCGTCCTCAATGCCCCATAGAAGTAAGCCTGATTTGTTGTTGCGTGATACTAATCTAAGTAAATTTCTCACGCAGGGCTTGTATCTTCAATGAAAAAGCGTAGCTCTGTTCAAAATTGGGAATCCCTAGAAAACTGCATATTTAAATAAAGCATGAAACACTCTTAATGACTGAAGGAACGCTGTTTTTGTTGGAAACCTGCGCCATATGGAGCAATGTGAGTATTCATTTCGAGTAGAGGATAGGGTACAAAACAGTGTACACCTTCTTCCAGAATGTTCTCCGGCGCTCAATCTGACATTCAGTCGCGCTACAGCATTCTCGGAAACTCACCTAGATATTTCCAGGTCGCGCGATCTGCTCTAGAGGTAAATCGCGTTACTTAGCTGCCCTAGCATAGAGTACGACATGGGCATTAATTGTTACTTGTACTATTAAGCGGCGTGCGGGCGGTGCACCTAAAATAACTTTAGATCTTGCATGATTACCTACGTATGCCTCAAATAACACTGAAATGCGTCTTGTAGCCACCATCATATCAAAATAGGGACAGATTACACTTTTTATGAAATAGATGTAGCATAGTCCGCAGAAGAAAGGTATATCCAACAACCCGCACTGAAATCTCCAACAATGTCATTGAACAAGTTAAAGATTTATATATATCTAAATTAATCAGGGTGTCTCATATACAGTTACAAGGAAAGTGATCTTTATTATAGCATATAAATAAGTGCATAGTCATTGAGGTAGCTTCTTCGTTCATTAGGCTATTCGACATAACAGCGCGGAAGGCATCTACGGAGGGTCACTGCCAGCTTTCAGGAGCTTGCTCCAGAGGATGGCAGGCGTACGCTACAGTTCGCGATTAACGAAAACTACGTGGCATCTTCACGTGAAACGTGTTCCTGCCTCATTATGCAACCTGCAATGAGAGTAAACGCACCCTCAGCAGCGGAAACAAAAAAAGAAGTCTCGCTGAAGAATGTCTTGCGTTTCTTCGGTTGCGGCTACTTTTACTTCTTTAGACCCGAGTCCAAAAATAGGTATCGGGGGAGACCAAGTTCGTGTCTTTTTCTCGTGCTGACTAACAAGCGCGTAGTCGCGCCAACAGCTTCACGGAAAGACCGACAGGAACCGCTTCGTCGTTCGCTGGTTTGGCAATCATTGTGTCGACACAATTTAAAGGGCAGAGGCAACATATGAGAAAACTTTGTTTTATTTGTTAAGATTCTAGAAGAAAAAAAAAAACGGTTTTAATAGAGCCGCCTTTTTTGACGCAGTTTAAGTGTTTGAGAGGAAACTTGAAGATAAATGTCATTTATTCTTTTGTGTGGAACAAAAGCTTCAGACTCGTAAATAAATCTTGGATCTATGAGAGGGCCACATCAATAACTGTAAAAAAGTCATTTTAGTTCAGTCATTTTTTAAAACTCGGGCGCACCATACTATTGTGTAATAAAACCGTAGTTTTTAGAATGCATTGCTCTGAATTGATCTAGAATCTAGCCAACCTTGAACATATGATGACCTAAATTAAATTATTTTAGATATTGTTATGTTCACTTATGTATCGCTCCTTAATATGAAAAATCTTATGTGGTCGGAATGTATGGTTATAGAACGCTTTCAGTGACGCTCTAAGATTTTCTTTCACTCGATCTCTAGGTTTATGCCTTTTAGGGAATCTAAAATCAAGGATTTTATTGGAGACTGTACGACACACTTATGTAAAATAGTGCTGCATAGAAATGGAAACGTCTGTCACCCCTTACATACAGTTAGCGGCAAGGCACCCTCTCTCCGTAAACCGGCATTTTTACCTTTTTAAATTTACATCAGTGATCCAGAATACAAAGAAAAGAAAAAGAAACTAGGAAGACCTCCTAGATAGTTCAACAAGCAATTGATGACGTATCTTCAACCTCTCCGTCTTGTCCTTGCGCAGGGATCCTAACGACAAGACTCCCAACAAGAGTTCCGGGAACAGCAACCACTCCAGCAAGTCGGGCTCCGACTCAGGCGGCTGCATGAGTCCGCCGGACAGCAGCGTGGTCAAGGGAGGCGACCGAAAGCCCTCACCACCACCAGCACCCCTCCACCTCCATCTGGGAAACCTCCCGGGAAGTCCAGCAACACCCACTTCGGACATCTCCCTCCACCACCACCACAGCATGAACGGGCTCTTCGGCTCGGAGCTGAAGACGTCCACGTCCACGCCTGTCCTGTCCCATCCGTCGTCTTCGCTGTCAGGAGACCCATCGTCAGTCCTGCCCGGAACCACAAGCGGCTTCAGGTTGGGCCATCCGCTTGTCTCGGCAGCGGCACTGACTGACCTCAGTCTGGGACTGACACCGGACTACCAGGCCTTATGACAATCAGTTGCGGGGACAGCCGGGGAATCCGGCTGGTCCCCGCTCTGTCTTCTGCCACCGGAGCCACCGCCCCACTTGATGACCTCCCAGACAAGAGGCTCCAGGGCAGAGTCCATGTTCTGCACGTGAGAGGTTCACTTGGACCATCACATCGCTTCGAAAGACGAGCTCCTTGCTTGAAATCTGCTCGGACTGCTGCCGCGCTGAGTGGCCTCACGGACTAGTCGGCTCCGAAAAAGCACAGTTTGCCGAGTGCTAGTCGTGTTTAGGAAGCTCGGAGATTGCGCTGGTGATAGCTTGTGCGTGTGGCCATCTGCATGGTGAACCGCTGTGAAACCACAAGGCGTAAGGTGGCGCGAGGCCATGTGTGTGTGTGTGTTTGTGAAAGAGGTGGGGCGACAGTCTAGGAAACTTGGGTTGCCGTCAGCTGTGCCACGCTGAGTATCGACTGTGTCACCTGAGGTGTCATCTTTCTGCAAGATGTCAGGATTCAGTGACGTTCCGGACCACGAATGCGTGCAGTGGATTTTCGGAAAGCTCGTTTTCATGACATCCTTAGACGTTATCACGGGCATGCATCCCACAAAAGATAGATGCTAGTCTTTTGTTCATCAACAGAGTCGTGCAATAGTCGGGCGTGGCTCTAACAAAAGAAAGAAAGGAAAACAATCCAAATAATATTGCATAACGTTAGCGAATAAGCTGGGAAGAAAAGAATCCGACTATGTTGCAGGTGCACACCTATTCATAAAAAAGCGTTTCCAAAGCATGCAAGGTTTTTTTTTACATTTCAAGACATGACGAACTTGCTACGACTTCACTACACCAAGAATCACAACGAATTAACAGACGCCAGGATACTTGGTTTGTTACATTCTTCATTTGTATAGAGATGTTGTCCCATACGGTTTATACTCGACTCGCTAGGAACACGAATCATTATTTTTATTTTGCAGTTTTGTTTTTCTTGGTAAATGTGATAGGAATGTGGCGTACACATCCAAATTGAAAAGAAATTAGATTTGTGTTTTTAGTATATAATGATTTGCTTGATGTGTGGCTGTATAGAAGAACAAGAGCACCTGCTGCAGTGCATTGAAAGATTACAAGTGTCGTTTATGTCTGTCTGTATGAAATGTGACTGAGGTAGTTCGCGATAACTTTTTTCTTTAAATTCACTGATACCACTGGCGCTGCAAATCTTCTGTTCATTTTGGTAACAAATGTTAGGCGTTACAAATTGGTCTGTTCTTAAAAAAACAAAACAAAAAAAAAAACACGTGAGTACCTTCGACGTTTCCTGAACGATTGTTCGGATAACAAGACATCATTTGCGACGGAACTAGGAGAGGTCTCTTGCCTAAGATTAAAGAATATCTTGTGAAGAGTGTGAGAGCAGACATTCACCATGTTGTCGGCTTACTACATGAGCACCCTACGGGTGTTTCTTTACTATGATTTTGGAAGTGCTATGTTGGAAATATTTTGAAAACATCTGAATGTCTTCATGGATGAACTCCCTTGGAAATATCAGACTGACCAGATTTCTCGGTACAATGTGAAGGATGTGCTTTACGATGAATGTATTGAACATATTTCTGTGCTTTTGTTTTTCTGGTACAGTAATGCCACGAGAAGGTTTGTCTTGAAACGTCAGTTGTACTTAAAAAAATTGTATCTCGCAAAAAAAAAGTCCAGAAGGTACTTGCAATCACATTGAATAATAATATAAACCAGATGGTTCATAGGCAATTTAAAGTGGAATATAAATATATAAATACAAATATTATATTGAGTAAGTTAACTGTCCATACCTTTCGCAGCGAGTAGAAGTTGGCAACATCTGGACGTTGCTGGCTTTTTTGTAAATAGTAATTGACGATAGTATAAATAAACGTAAGGAAAAACCCTGACTTTGTTTTTGACTTGTTTATTGCCTTCCCTACGTTTTGAACACCCTTACATGTCTAGCGTGTAATAAATATATAAGGCTTACACGAAGTGATTTCCGCGAACAAAGTGACAACGTCATAGCGCCCACTTTTAAATGTTAGTTTGAAGAGTGTTGTAAAATTTAAATATTAACAAACTTCCTGAACTCAAGCCCTAAAGAGCAATTAAGTTTATTAAAAACAACCACTCGCATTTATATCTGTATATGGTAATGTAATTATGTTAATCAAACATGCAGTCCTGACGTCGAAAAGATCTTCTCATTGATGTTTTTTTTTTTTTTTTATTTCTTTGGCGTGTTTTTTTTCCGCCCAGGGGGCAGAGATAAAGGAGTGAAGCCTTTATCTCTGCCTTTTCTTTTCACGTGCTCGCTCATTGATAATACTAATGACAATTGCTGCATAATAAACAATTTTACGAAAATACATCACATTATATGAAGTGCATTATAATACTAAAATTTGTACACTAACAACGTGTACCAAGGTTTGGACGCGTATCGACTTTTTCCAGCGGGGCGTTTGCCGAATTACAAGCACCATGGTCAGATCCTGCACCTTAATTATACTTGGATAAACTATGAGCCGACACGTTACCTTAAATTAAAAAGAAGGCAGATGATTTTGTTTGCATTTATAAATAGGCTTCCTTTGAAGATATATAGCTACTTAGATAATAATAATAATATGAATAATAATAATATCTTTATTTCCATTTGCAATGGTGGAGGCCGAGAAAAAAGCCGCATGAATTGGCTTGACGAGCTCTCGGCCCCCGAATTACGTTCTGCAGCAGTGACAAGGCGAGAGAGACTTAAAAAACACACACGCACACCAAAACATTAGTCGTCTACAACAAAATGGCACATCAACGCAGGCAATTCTTTCATGCTGATGTTATCTAGGTGAACATCACTCTGAATAAAACAATTAAGCAGTTTAGGTAGTCTGTAGAATAACATTTCTTTTCCTAGGTTTAATCGGCAAGTAGGTACATTCCAGTATTCAGGGTTTCGAAATTGATAATTGGGAACGCGTTGGTTTAAACCAGACATTTCAATTATGAAAGTACGGTTACTGAACAATTCATGTTTGTACTTTATAAACATGTATAAACATGTATAAACATGTTTATACATGTTTATACATGTTTGCAGAAAGCCTATAATTATACATGCTGTAGATACTTAATATATTATACATTCTGAACAGGTTTTTGTATGCGAGCAGAACGACACATTACCAATTGTACGTTGCATTTGTTTTTGGAGTAAATGTATCATCTTAAGACTTGTTGCCGTGGTAGTACCCGAAACCAGGTGGCAGTAATTTAAATGAGCAAAAAATAGAGATGTATACCAAAATGATTTAATGGACCTCGGAAATATATATCGATTAGGATATACCAGACCTAAAACCTTTGCTAATTTATTTTTTAAATACTCAATATGATGGTCCCATGACATGTTTTGGAAAAGCACAATGCCAAGCGTTTTGAATGACTCAACCAATTAAATATTTACCGAGTTTATATAATTGTGTTCTAATGGAGCAATAACTTTATTTTTCGGCCTAAATATCATATCTTTTGTTTTATTGGTATTTATTTTAACGCGTTTTATCGGTCCATTTTCTTAATTTATCTAGCACCGTGTTGGCCGTAGATATAAGTTGATGTGCCTTATCAGCAGTGAAAGGAAGCGTCGCCCATCGTCAGCATATAAAACAAACATAGTTGTCTGGTCAATTTTCTCAACATCATTGACCTAAACGTTAAAAAGAAAAGGTCCTAAAATACTGCCTTGAGATATTCCCGATATTACCGATTTGATTGGGGAAATGAAATTATTACTACAAACGTATTGTTTGCTGTTTCCAAGATAGCATTAAGGAAGAGTTAAAGCTTATCCGCGAATTCCATAATATTCCAGATTTTTCAATAATAGTTCATGGTTTAGAAAATCAAAAGCCTTAGTAGAGTGTACGTAAATACCAAGTACTAGTTTTCGTTTCTCCAGATTTCTTAAAATAAATTATTTCTCTGCAAGTAAGGCAAGTTCAGTTGATTTCTCCTTTTTAAATCCAAACTGAGATCTTGTAATTAGCTTATGTTTGTAAAAAAAAGTTAGACAAGCAGGCAGGAATAACTTTTTCAAGTCCCATTGAAAAGACTGGCAGTATTGATACAGGTCTTTAGTTATTAATGCCATTCCTATCTCCATTCTTGTACAGAACGGAAACCTTGGCTACTTGCATACGCACAGGAAATATTCCTGTCAATATGCACAAGTTTGAAATATGTGTTACATAGGGTGTTATAATGTCTAGAACATACTTTACTGGCTTAATCTGGATATCATCAACATCTCTACTCGTAGTGTTCTTTAAATTCATAAACACCGAAAACACCTCGGTATCAATAACTTAATCTAGAAAAACAAAATTCTCCTTCCTTTTTCCGGTGTACAAACATGCTTCGTTACTGTATGCGTTTGTAGCTAAGTTTACAAAATGATCGTTAATCGCATTAACTTAAGCAACATCTGTAAGTTCTGTATCATTCACACGAGGCTTTTCCACACCAATATGAGACCAGTCACATTGTAGGACGAATTAATCATTTTCCATAGAACATCAACACGTCCACTTGACGAGCCCAAGTTCCTATGATAGTAATCCGCCTCTGCCTTTTGAAAATTCTTTGTTAGCCTATTTCTACATAATTTGAAATTGTTTAGATCCGTCTGATCTCCTGTTTTATTAAATTTTTCGAACAATCAATTTTTTATATTGATCTTCGATGAGATGTGTGGGGTAATCCAACGCTTACGAATTATTTTGGATGGTTTAAATGTCTTATACGGAAAACTGCTTGCATACAGTTTTTTTAACCTGTCCAGAAAAATATTGTACGCTACATCAGGGTTTGTTTCATTAACAACGAGAGACCAATTTTCATTTCTAATACATTCACGAAACTTTTCCAAGGTTATCAAGCGTGATATCTTGAAAAGGCCTGATGGACTTTTTGTAATTTTTATGGCATCGCTTGCCTGTTATGCAAAAGAAAGTTGGCAAATGGTCACTTATATGATAATTTAAAAGTCCGCTGATCACACAAGTGTTATCAACATTTGTGATAAAAAGATCAATAAGGGTTTTCGTGTTTTCCGTGATTCTGGTTGGTTTGGTTATCACATTAACACAATCATACGTAGCAAGTAGAAAGTCGAAGTCATTTTTAGGTTGGTATTAAGTAGCATGTTAATCTTAAAATCACCTCCAATTATGACAGTTAGCTTATTGTCACTACGGAAACCCAGGAGAGTGTCAAAGAAAGCAAGAAGATCTGGAATGTTGCCATCAGGTGGACAGTATACCACAGAAACATACGTATCATCTCTCAGCAAAGACAGGATTTCATAATCACTAGAGATAGAGAAAAAACATGGTTACAGTTCACAGTCCATGACTTATTTTATTAGTGTACACATACCTCTACCACGACTAGTGGTGCGATTTAAACAATAGGCATTGTAGGATGGCAAATGAAAAACGTCCCCTTCATCAGAATACCAAGTTTCAGTTAACGTAATTACATCGAAAGGAATTTCAAACTGTCCAAAAAGACACTCGAGGTCAATGACTTTGTTCTTTGCAGAACGTACATTTAAATGGAAAGCCCGTAAGGAAATATTTTTTCCGATTTCTATCTCCCGTAGGGAGATGGAAATCGGAATCCAGTACATTGACAGCTTGAGCGGGAAATAAAAAAATAGGGCCAAGATAATTAGTACCTACATAATTATAGAAGCTGAATTCATACAGACGGCACATATACATGGAATTTATTAAAAATCCGCATCCGGATAGTCTCATAAGCTAAGATACGCCCATATTTTTTCACTCACATATAGACTGGAGCGTTCAGTAAAGAAGCCTGATGTTGGAGGCGTTTGCCTATTAACAAGCTGACTGCTTTCGTAACCACGGTAGCAAATGCACAGTTGCACAAAGATGTCCACTTGCTAATAATTTACCGTCTACAAAAAAAAAGAAGGCTTTGTGCAATTTAGATTGAAATATTGCCACTGACAACTTAAGATGCGATGTATTCTGCGATTTACGAGCTTCCTATATTGTCGATCCTCAGTCCATAAGATCGCAGAATAGTTCGATGTGTTCGCCGAACAACGAATCGCGAAGCAACGAGCATGCGCATAAGACACACCCGGCGTTTATTAACCTGTCAAACTAAAACGACTTTGCATTCGTTTTAGTTTGTAATGCAGGACGTTGTTGAGAAGTCTGAGAACGAACTACCAGAACGTTCTGATGTCTACGATAAGAGAAGATGAGCGTGCCGTTTCGTTGATAGATCATGTTCAGTGTCGCATCGCGGGTTTTTGTATTGAGGTCGAAACATATTTTCGGCCATTTCATCCTCCAGGTTTTCTTTTCTGTATCTCTGCGTTTGGCTCACCGAGTATTTGGTGAGACAAAAAACGCGCGGGTAATATTTTAAACGGGTTCAGAACGCATTACATGGTAGCAGAACTAAAGCCATTTGACCATTAGAAAAACGGCACGTCGCCGAATACGGTTGACACTTTCATCGTGAGTTCAATTCGAATTGCCCTCCACGGAGAAGTATGAATGCCTGGATTCCTTGAGCGAACAGAGTAAGATACGGCTCTGCAATACAGCGGAACGCCGATAGTTACATCGTCTGGAAGACACCGCTATAACTCAAGCACACATAGTTTATGTCACTGGATACTGGACAGTAACGTAGGCGATCCAGTAAACTGTGAAAACGAGAAACGTTGACAAATAGAATGTGGTGTTGTGTGAAGTAGAAGCTGCTTTGGAAGGGCCATAAATAATCCCACGAGGGGCTTTTTTTAAGACAAAAAAGGGTACTAGCGTCGTTTCGTAATTATTACTAAACCATGCTGGAAAAAAAAAGAATCCCCTAGAAGGGAAAATGTTCAACGAGAGAAAATATATTCGACGAAGCTACGTTTGCAGGTATACATCTACGCCCATGCACACATCAAAAGAAACAGGGTGAAAAATGTATCTCGTCGCCATATGCTTTACTGCGCTGCGTTGGACCGCGGACGCCGTGGCGAGGCATGTCCAGTGGCGAGCTCAATTTAGAGTTATTACACCAACGAGTCATTTAGCCGCCACCATTAGGCGCCGACCACGCCACCTGCCGGGAGAAACGTTCAGCAACAACAACGCCGCGGCTAAATCCATTTCATCTGGGCTTCCCCCTTGCAGCCAATCCTATCCAAGGTGAAGCCAAGCCAGTTGGGCCGTCCGTGTGGGAGAGAGAGGCAAGGATGGAAAGGGGGATAGGCAGCCGATTCAGTAGAGGCTCCTGAGGGTTTTTTTTTTCTCATTAATATTGTCGGTTTGGCTGCATGCGCTAAATTGCGGGCGCGAAAGCTCTCCGTGTAAAGGCAAATAGCAAATAGCAAAAAAAAAAAATAATGCTTAGTCGTTGCGATTGCGACCAACACTGTTCAGGCTACTGCTGGAATGAGCGCGCGAGACTTATAAAGCCAGCGAGAAAAACAAAACAGAAAAAAATATCGGAGAAAACAAAACAAGAGCACAGCTACAAACGTCGGCAAAATGTCATCTACCTCAGTTTGGGTTTGGGGAGCAAAAGAATTCTATTGGCCCGTAACCATGATTATTTTCGGCCATCTGTCTTTCGATTTTGTCGGTTGGTTCAAACGATTGCATTTTTAATGGGAACTGAAGCTTCATTGCTTTAAGAAAGCTGGAGCGTTCTTTAGTTGTTTTTTTTTTTACAGAATTTATTGGAGCTTTTTTTTTTAAATCTAACAAAATTTCAGTTTATGAAATATCCGTAAGCTCATCTAGATCGAGTAGGCATATGTGTAATTAATTAAAGCTAATGCGGATTTCGGGAAATTAACCGCGACTACCGAATATGCCCAAAAAACATCGATTAATTTAATTGATAGATCGAATAATAGCGCAAATAGCACTTATATGAGTTAGAAAGAGAAAAAAACATGAATAGCGCTATAGTTATTAGCTGCGTATACACGAATGCGACCATAGCTCATCGATTCGACATATATGGCGGCTGTTGTCTGGTAGACGAAAAAGAAACATAGGGACTGGGCGCGTCTGATTGGTTTCGTATGGATTCGATGCGTTACTGACGCATCCATGTAAACGCAGCCACTGACAGCCTCAGAAACGCAGGGCGTGTTTGGTTATGTTCACGCTTCCTTCTCCCTGATTGGTCCGTCGGCGTTCTTATCGACTAATAAAGCAAGCCCTTTGGCTGCGAAGAGGTAATGAGACGCTCAAGAGGCGCCACTCCCTGCGTATCTTAAGTTCTTAGGGTATAAGGTAATTAAAGCCTTCTTTAATTTTACTACAATTCTAGAGGTATGGGGAGCGTAAGTTCGTCTGCTTTTTTTGCAGGAGTGGCAGTGGCGTCAGAACGCTGAGCTGTAATAGGCCTGAATTGAAGGATAGTGGACAAGCATCAAGGCGCCTTGCTTTGAGGTCTACCCACTGTCCTCCGATCAGAGCCAATCAGAGCTCGGCGTTTTTCTGACGTCACCACAACCTCTGCAAAAGAAGCAGACGGACTTGCTCTCCGGTTGAATATTTATACATAATAAAAACAGCTCAAACGACGAAGTGAAGAAACATATACGACAGGACGAAACTGTACTCAGAACTAAAGTTTTATTATTGGAAATAATATAAGGAAAACAACGTAGCCAAAAGAGATAACATCAACCACCACCAACTCATCTATCAAGCACCACACTGGCTTCGGAGCTGTAACGCATCAAATGACGCTATTCATATTCGCGTGCAAAAAAGCTAACCTTTTTATCTGACAGAGCCACCGACGGAAGGGGTCTTGTCGACAGATAAAGAGGTGTGCATTTTGCAAGCGAATATGAACAGTGTTGTTGGATGTGTTTCAGCTCCAAAGGTAGTGTTGTGCTTGCTAGATGTGTAGGTGGTTGTTGATGTTATCTGTTTTGGCTACTTTTTTTTTCTTTATATTTTTCTCAGTCATAACACTTCATTTCCGAGGACAGCTTCGCCCTCTCGTGTATGTTTCTTCACTTCGTCTTCGTCGTTTGAGCTGTTTTCATCGCGTATAACGTTTACCAACTCGTCCGATTCACTACCTTAGTATAGATATTTTCTCAGGGTCTGCCCCAACAGGACGAATGTTTTCCAGCTATTAAAAGTCATGTAATCGCTCATCAGATAGGCGTGGAAGTTTCACAAATGCCAACCGATGGTGAAGCAAAGGCGCGTACACTCGAAACCGTTAGTGCCTATTTTAGATTCTAAGGTCTACCTCAGTCGATGGGCCCTTTCACTGGGTAGAACAGAATTCCACTCTACGTAGGAAACAATTCAAAACACTCGGCGCCTAATTTTCGAACGGCAGTTTAGGCACCGTGCGCACTCTGTAAGCTTTGCAGTTTTCGGCTCTAGCGCAAGCCAAAGCAATCCGTTCGATGGAGGTGCAATTTCTGTCTCTTACACCTGAGCTCATTATCTAGAAACGTTCGTTACCTGAGCTCGAGATTATTCAGGTCATTAACGCTCCCAGAATTCGCGCTACGTGCGGCTCTGATTGCTCGCCTTGTATAAACACGTCTCCGCTTTTTATCTCCAATGTGTTTCACCGTTCTCTTTTTTTTTTTTGTGTGTGTGAGTATAAGCGGATTAAGTCTTAAACGAAAACAAGCAATTAGAAAAATGCGTCCGGTCATTACTTGTAACTTTATTAAAAGTGGCCCGTAGAGTGTTTGATGTTTACATTATTGAAAATCAGTGTGCCCCGCATGCACGAATGTTCCAGGAACAAGATCAGTGAAACACCAGCAGAGACTTGAGCCAAGAAAAACACACACACACAAAAATGGTAAGCCTCTAAACATTTCTGTACATACTACACACGTAAGCCTCGCTTTCGGCAGATATTAAACGGATAACATTCCATCGTTTGTGTTTTTTCCTTTTTAGTTTGTGTGCAGGACGAACACTGAGGTGCCTGTGTTGGTTCAATCGTGAAAGTTGGCTTGTCGTAAAAAGCCGTACGGCAGCCGGTATTAATTTAGGCGAGGCAGGCAGTTTTGGTTCGTGTAATAAGAGCCCTCGCGGTAGGCAGCTGGGCGATGTCTACAATGTCATTATCAACGCCAATCAGCCTCTAGGCGCACAAAGTACGCAGAAGTGTCAACGCGGTAGGCTAATTGCCTTTTTTATGCGAAAAATAGTGTAACCAATTAGCTGAGCGCGGAAATAAAAGAAGCCGAACAGAAGCGTGATATGAAATATCGACATGATTTTAAGGAATTAAAGTAAATTTCGCTCTTTGGAACTTTTTTTTTTATAAGCTGCATATGCCATTACAAAAATATATGAAACAAACGAGAAGTACGGCCCTAAAAAAGGTTAGAGGGTGTAGAGATAGAGATCGCATTGACGACAACAAACTAAGAAAAGCATGCCTCATTTGTAGATATAATTTCACCATTGCTACTAACTAGCCTAAAGGATTAAATACCTTAATATTGATATATTTTTTTAATCTTTGTAATCTTTGTGACAAGGCAACCTGCACTTCTGAAGATAATTGTTAAATGTTCTTGAGAAGTTCCTGAAAGAAATTTCTTAATTTTCAATAATTTTTAGCATTTCATTGAAAATTGGGATATTTCTGAATGTAAGAGTAAATTCATAACAATCACATACAACTATGTTTCTCAAAATATCTATAGGTATCATAACGATAATTAAGAAGATTATTAAATTAACCCATTTAACCACAAGGTTTGCCTTGCGTCGTTACAAAAGTTAACCCCTGGAAATACAACAAAGATCATTGCTATGAAATGGTTATTTGTTACATATTTTACCTTCGCTAAAACGTTGATCACAGAAGCATTTATATTAATAGTGACAACAAATGCATGATGAATTACGCTGTTAACAAACCCCTAAGGATATATGCTTATGAGTTGTGGGGTAATGATCTTGCAAATCCGTTTGCTATTTAAAACACTCAGACGTCGGACTTAAGGTGAAAATATAATAATATATAGCGGTTGTCCTGACTCACATCATCGTCTTGATTTGGAAAAAAAATTATGCCACCAAATCTTGCGATTTTTACCACAAAAATAGAATTAGATTGCTTAATGGCCACCTACACCTTTTTATAATGAGATTGTATTGTTGGCGAGCAGGTAATTGCAAGCCCAGATGGGTGAACGTGATGTGCCGGTTATTAGCGCTAATTTATTATTAATGTCTCATTAATTAACGCTTCATCAAACTTCTCAACAAAATAAAACCACCCTGGTGATGCTGAATCCTCGCACCTTCGTTTACACCAACAAAGTTACCACACAAACTTGCTACTTTTGATTAACTGTTTCTAAAAAAGCATATGCAGAGGTTAGTGTACAGCTAGCGCTGCTGAAAGCAGAAATCTCAAGTACACAGATCAGTGTAATTGCATAATTTTACAATATACCTGACTATGAAAATTTGATTTATTTCTCATCAAGATCCTATGAACTAAATATAAAATTTGGATCATAGGTTCCCTTAACTGAGCGAAAGCATTGTAGTATTTTCTTTCAGAATCAATTATGGGAAAAGTAAACCCACTAAGAGAAATATTGTGGTTGTTTTGGGTGTATGATTAGACAGCAAGGAATTAGTCAGCCCTTGTGGGCTGTGATGTCTTCATTGTAAATAAGAAATTTAGCAGGTAGGGTACCACGGACGCCCTGGTGTCTTCAAAGTGCGTCACGCCGTAGTGATACACTATACCGCACGCCGGCACGACGCTCGTAATGATCGAAACGGGCAGGGGTGGAGATTAAGCTCCAGGCACCTGGGTTTTCCAACGGAAGCTTTCGCTCCATGTGCTCCGACCTAGGTTGCGGTAACACACTTTATCAATCCACCGACTAAAAGTATTCAACAAGGGTCTCTTGGCACCGCCTGAAAAACGATAGCAGAGGTTTCCATGAGAACACGTGATCTCTCGAAAGTTAAGTGTGCTCAGGGTGTTCAGAAAGATAATGCACCGTAATTGGGTGTGGACAGTTTACCTACCTGTAAAGCCTGGTGATATAATTGGGGGTTGTGGGGATATTTATACAGCGTGTAGTTGGTCAGCCATTAAAGTTGCGACGAGTCACACGCTGATAAAAAGGATAACAGAAACCTTGTCTCTTCTTTCGCATAGGTTTCTGTAGTGTATTTTCACGGCTTTTTGGGCTTCGGTTGTTTTCCCAATCTTTGTTTTCCATGTGTATTGTACTACGCCTGGTATATTCATGTACGCATACACTTATTATTCACAGCAACGTTTTTTTTTTATCTTTGCTAAAAATTAACTTTTTTTTAACAACTGATGAACAGCGGAATATGAAGGGACCGTATAGAAACAAAATTAACAATAGTTTTGAGTGAGTTCATTTTGTTGGTAGCCATGGTGATCGATGTAAAATAGCTTCGCTAATATCCGACAACTTGGTTACACGAGCTGCCTGTTAAAAAACTAAAATATCAAACACCAGTTCAGGAATAAAATCCTATGTCCAATAGCCTTCGGACAATCCAGGCTCTCACTGTCTAAAGTCTGTTAAGGTATTTCTGTTTGTATGTGAGGTGTGGTAAGTCCGTGGTCCAACTAACTCGGTAACATTGAAATTTAGTCACACACTAATCCAACACACGCATCGAAAATAAAGGCAGGTATAAAACATCAGCTATTTTATGCGTTTCGCTGAAAACATTTCTTAATTAAAGATTCATCAGGTTATTGACGTAGTATTAAACAAAATTAACATACTTTTTCGGAAGAAGAATATCCACTGATACGCAACATCGGTTCATCATAAAAATTACATTTGTAACCTTTTTCAGACTAAAAGCGACTCGGCATACTATAATGCGTAGTAAGGTGAAAATACATTTATTATAAACTAAATGCATGCAAACCGCTGTGTCACTTCGAGGTTCAAAAAACAAATGGCTAAATTCTGTGCCAAAGCTAATACCTGTGCTTTTTTAAATTTAGTTTTCGAGGACTTTAATACATTACTTCCTGTTGGAATTTTCCGGAAGGGTAATATATGCCAAATATCACTTAATATTAAGTATTTTTAGCGGAGCTAGTTTCTGTAGGAAGCTATTCGAAGCTCGCCACCGCCATCGCATGCATGTTCGCAAGTTCCCGCGGCTTAAAAGATATCGGGTTCGCGAAAACGGTTTGTTAAAACTCGATGTTATTAATCTGCAGGTGTCCGAATGGGAAGCCTAAATTATAAAATCTGACTAGTTTTGAAATAGAATAGACGCCATATCCACTACTCATTTTATATTACTTGGTTTCGCTCGTGTAGTGCAGTATAACTGAAGAGACTATATAATGTATAAGATTGGCTAATTCTTCACCAGGTTTTACATCACGCTCTCTCGCGCACGTCCAAAGGTCGAAATACCCGCTCAGACAAAACACTTTCCAGGAGTAATACTCAAAACAATTCATGTAGAAGCCTGGGCTATAGCAAAAGGGCAGAGAAAAACAAAATGGCGGAACAAGCATTTATTCCCGCTGAAGGTATGCGCCCGGCCCAAGGCGCTTTATTAAAAGGGAAATCCTGATTGCACCAACTCTATAGTATATGTTGGGGCGTCCTTACATAGCTCCCAGGTCCGGAAAGACGCCTTTAGATGTTGCCGTGGGGCGCTCGCAACATGGCGGCTGTGCGAGGGAGTGTCTCAGATTACTTCCAGCGCGAACCTCTCTGGACGACGTTTCAGGCCGCACCTTGCGAGAACTAACTAAGGGGACGTTCTAGGCACGTGAGTTCCACCGTGCCTTACCCAAGAGCGAACGCGTGTTTCCACCATAAAAAAATACCGATATAAAAATAAAAACCAAGGCGCCGCAACAAGCTCCTTGGGTTTCAGCAAATTGAGAAGTTTCTATCGGCGCGCATGGTTTTTCGTCATATTTTTGTTTGCAATTTAGCAGAGGTGTGGCCTTTAATCAGCGAGGAATCAATCTTTTTTTCAGCTGTTTTTTCGCTAATCTCTGAGACCGAGGCGTGAACAGAGTAAGTGTCATTAAAATAATCTCTTGGCGAGAAGAATAATGTTGCGTGCTTCTCGCGCTTTTAAGTGCTTATGGTTATTTCACCCAATACAAGCTGCCATTTAAAAATACTGATTGTGTTGTCGGATCTTGTGGTTTATGCCGCTGCTTATTGCGCGATTGTGACGTGGAAGACGAAGTATAAAGTAAAATTTTGAATACTGGCAAGATATTGGAAATAAAGTAATAATCTCAAGTTAGGATACGAAGTTAGAACTTACGAAAGCGTACAGTATAATAAAAATTCTATCTGACTTTTAAAAACTTAACATACCTCACCATCAAGGAAAAAAAGGAGTTAGCCTTATAGGCATTTGGACCTACCAGTAAAGCGAACAAATTACGTCATTTAAAATTACTCAACTTGATGACTTTTGGCAATTTGAAGATATTACCTATAATTGGTAACAAACTATAGTGTATATTACACGATAGATTGAAGTACTGGTACACAGCAGATTTCATTCAGTTCGTCATGTATCTTAACGTTCAATCGAAATTAAACTACGTTAGTTTAATCAGTACAACTGGCCACATTTCGTCAGCATCTTTTTTTTACGTAACTTCTTGGCCAAGTTCAGGTTAGAGTTGGAGCTTAGATTAACCTTGGCAATTGTGTAAGCTAGAGCTTTTTCATGCAGGTTGGCTTAACTTTTGCAAGCACATTGCACGAGCACGATCAAAGTTATCCGCCCATAGTTCAACCGAGGAAAGTGATGTCCGTTAAATCATAATTGAACCTTTTGAACAAAACAAAAATTGTGTAAACGAGCCGTCGAAGAAGCGTAAATTTTTTATGAACTAAGTTTTGTCGAAACGTGTGCAAATAAAACGTGCGTCCATGAAAAGTGGTCGCCGTAACGTGTGGGCGTGATCAACCAACATGAAGCTAATTTTCTACACCAGATAAGCGAACACATTGCAACTCAAATTTATGCATTTCGAGTTCCAAATCACTAAAACGGCACCTCTTCCTCTGTCATATTTACATCGTAAGGATAACGCGCTATCGCTGGATTATCAAGATGCACGATATCGCACCGAGCCCCAACGATATACTCGTCGTGTTTCGCCAGTTTTAGCAATGAGAGGACGAGCGTGCTGGCGCTTCTAATATAAGTTCTTTATTTTTTATTCATTTACTTTTTTTCAAAATCGAGGAAATGCGTCAAGCAGACCTGGTTCCTTCTCATGCCCCTCCAAAATAATTCCTCCAACATCGTCATGCTGGGGATGTCCGCTGCTAGAGACACTGAACGCGAATGAGCTGTTCCTAAGTATTAGTAGTGGTTGCAGTTTAAGCATCTTGGTCGTTACGGCGAATTAACGAGCGGACGAGTACCGAAGAATGCACGCGCTTGCTTACACTTTTTATAAGGCGCTTACGAGAGAGAGTCGTTAACGGGTGAGTTATCTGTTTACCTCACGCGTTTATGGCACCTCCGGCGCATGCATGGAGATATGCGTCCGCACCGTTTTTTATCCCTCGGTAAGAGTTGCACTTGCAATTACATCGACGGACATTAGCATATCCCATCTCCATATGAGCAGCCGTGTTTAGATTTGAAAACATGAGGCAATGCGCGCTGTTCACGACGTAAATACATCACGTGAGCGAATTAGGCATGGCGCTATACTGCTACAACTATGTAAGAATGTTGTGAAATACTTCTGCAGCAACGCGAAGCTGTATTTTTTTTTTTTTTTTTTTTTTTTGTGGTACCAGGAAATAACTTTTTGGATCAGTGTGAAGGAAGAACATTGGGCTGCTCGCATCAGTCCATCGTTTTTCTTTTTTGTTTCATGTTTCAAAGCAATGCAATTCACAGAACCAAAATGCGACAGTTCGTAATGTAACTAGCATCAGGTCTAAGTTATCCTTGTCACTTGTTTTTCCTATTCGAGATTATGTCAGACTTCTACAATGTTATGGGGATAAAACGTTGCCTCACCCTATCCGCTAAACACGCAACAGTCTTCACTCTTTCAGGGCGCCGATTTCTAAGATGCTTCAAATGTTTCTAAAAAACAAAACACAAACATGAATCACACTGAAAAAAAATCTATATCTCGAAACATTCACAACTAAACAACCGGGTTTATTGCTTGGATTATAAAATTTCTATTATCTAGTAGTCCATGCAAAAAGTGTAAGAACCTTCGAATACCTAAGCGAAATTTCCTGCCAAGACGATTCATCCCACCACGGCACTCACTCGCCCATATCTTACCGAACGTAAATCACCAAATATGAACACAGCAATGGAAAGATGACACACGTTTCCTCTCCAAACACACCGCCAACAAAACGATCGCGAGCCTCCAAACCTCGTTAGCACTCTAGTCCAAAGCCACACCGCTGCCGCCGCCGCCGCCACGGCCTGCCCAGACAGGCAGCCGACCAGAAACGAAAACCAACGCGGACGATGATCCATCTTCTCCAGACATCCAACACCCCCGACACCCACGCGGAGGAGTATATTGACAATGCAGCAGCTCTCGAGCGAGAATCCCTCTCCACAACGACCGCGGCCATGCAAAGCATTCTCTTCTGGACCTGTATACGTCTTCCAGGCCACCCTCATGTCCTTACGGAGAGGCAGCGAGCCCCCTCGACCGTGAATGAGCTCGGCGGCACCCCCGTGGACAACACGGAGTACCTACAGCGGCGCTGCCGTATATCATGACCGCTGTGGGCCCCCCACCACCTCAAGTAGCGCCTAGGCCTAGCTCTTCGGACCGAGCCCAAGAGAAACTCCAGAAGGTGTACCACAAGGCAAGGCGTCGCGTTCGGTCGATGAACTCAGCGGGTGGCGCGCACCTCGGAACAGGGAGTTCCTAGCCGATGGTGGTGGTGTCGAAGACAGAAGACCGTGGCGGAGAAGAAGGCAGTCTTCTCTTCCGATGTTTCGGCCCGGCTCTTGCAGAAGGCGTTAAACGCGTTGCTAAATCAATAACGACCCCTGTGGGACGCCGAAATGGATTCTCCGTTTCGCGGGCTTTTATTAATGAGTCGCTGCGGGAGGTCGCAGGCACCGCGCGGCCTTCCCTTTTTTGGGGTCTTGGCGTGCGTGAAAACACCTACGTGGACGACTATCTGGACTCCTTCCTTTCTTGTTTTTGCTTCATTTGCCGAGTGGCCTCCCACAGAGGTGTCCATGGACGTTGGTCTCGTGGACCGTGGCGATGTCTCGCAATGTACCGGGCCTTCATAGAATGTTCTAGAGTTACTGCCACATCGCGTGTCATTACCTAGTCAGCAAAGCACAGATTCTAGTGGACTCTGTGGCCCTATGTTGGATTCGGAATGCGATATATATACATTTGCCTTTTTGTCTGTCAGGTTGGAATGGTTCGCGTAGGGCTACAAGAGCTATGGCCTCTCCCCATGGGAAACTACTTACCGGAATAATCACAAGCCCCTATCGAAGTTCGTATTAACTCTGGCTCTCATTCGTCTTTCAAGAAACATCTGTAACCCAATAAAATACAATGATAAAACCTTAAAAAAATGCAGGGGATTTGAGCATGACATACTAAATTCTAGAGCAACCAAATAAGGTACGCTCAGCATAACGGAATTTCAGCCATCGTGTTACTTAAAATCATTGTTGCCAACTATATGAAGGTGCGGGAAACACTTTTCCGTATACGAGAAATGTTGAAAGTGCCCGTGACTTAACAAAATGACATCACCTGAGCCAGCTGAGGTGGTCGCATTTCCTAATTGTATAACTCTGCTCATTTGCGCCCGCTCTGCGGTAGGCAAAAAGAGTTGTGATCGGGGAATGGAGTGTCAATACTGTAGCCATAGCGTATTTACTGGCGCGTAGTACACCCACTGAACAGTAGACACCCAGAACGCAAAGAAGGCGGGTGCTGAGGTGTACAATAACAAACGTGCACCACAACCTAATATTTTGGTATATACGAGGAGGGTACCGTATTGATTTACAATTTATTTTTTGCTGCAGATACCGGTCACATGGAGGTCAGTACTTACGTCCACCTTCTCCACCGACGCCTCCGTGAACCGAATGTCTTGTACCATCTGTGTGGTAGCTTTTTGATGCCCTACTGGAACCACTTTCGTCCACTGCCTCATACCTACTCCTGGGCATGTGCTTCCAGCTTAATAAAGACCGCGGAATGGCGTCCTTGCAGAGTTTTTGTGATGCCACCTAACAGGTGCAGCCACCATTAGCTCGGTCAGGCAACGCGTCTGCGTGACGAAACGTCTGACAGGTCGTACGACATGCTGAAAATACGACCGAACCCGATTAGACGCCGACCAATGACGTCTTCAAGGTAAGGCATAAGAAGTACCGATTGAATGGCGCTGACCGGGTTCGGACGACATTCTGACCTGTACTACCAGTCGGGCGTTTGGCCGTGCATGGGTATGGCCCGACCAGGCTCCGAATGGTTATCATATGTTCGGTGGCATGAAAAGAAAATCTGCGGAGACGCTATTTCACTTTAATTAATAAGCTGGACAGCTGTCCTGGTGTGGATGTGAGGTGGTTCGAAAAAGTTGTTCACGCAGGGCATGAAGAGGCTGCCATAATGGTGACAGGAGGGCATTCGATTCCAAAGAGAGTGATAAAAAAAAGTGGATATATATGTACCGACCTCTAAGTGACAGGTATATACAGAAAAAAAATTTATTTGTAAATCAACATGGTACGGTATGACGCTGTAACTTACCAAATTGAAGACATTGTTGGATGTTGTGTCATTACACAGAATATTACAATGCATGTATATCTCTTTAGATCTTTCTAATACTAATACCCAGACCAAGTGACATATACTTTTTTCACGTTATTTAGAAATATTTAATGTCTTTTATACCAAACGACCCAGTTAGTGTCAAACTACCTCGTCACAAATCCATAGCCATAGCTTGCCATACTTGCGTCAGAATAGCATGGTGTCGTTTCCTCGAAATTGCTCGAGAGATTCGCACATAAAAAAGGCAACGCAGCCACCTGTCGTAGGCAATATAAGGCTGCAAGGGTAGCAATATTTATCAGTATGCCAGCTTAAGATCTGCGGCTTCCGTACACAGGATAATCAACGGCCTTCTATATGTTCTGCTTGTGCTGGCCATCGAAAGCAGGAATCTTCCGCGCAATCATAAAAGAATACCAATTAGCCTTACGGATTATCTGAAGCTTGCGGCGAACTACTGGAACCAGCTTCTTTGATTGGAATGTTCATCGCGCCATCTTAATGTCAGAGTAATAACTACGACAACTATTTTCCTGCATGCAAACCGAAAGCCTCGAGTTCCATTTGTCATTTTGCTTCTTCAGCACTGCAGTGCGCACATCAGGAGAATTGCAACAAACAAAATGAACTAACCGCAAGACCGCGTGGCTTGTAGAGAAGGGGTATTAATCTTTTAGCGTATTGGCAGTGCATGCAAGTGCGACAAGGTAGACAGCATCTTCGTACACTTATGTTTTGTGCCTATGTATGTCCTTGATTTGACGGAGTTATGTCGAAAATAGAAAATGGCTCAAGCGCCAGAAGACAATGGGCGCAAGTCCATTAGAGACAGATGAGGCAATTAGATTCGTAAATGGGCGGCGTTGGCCACCCAGCACTCGCAGATAACCTAAGCCATTTTTCATACCGGCTCTCAAAAAAGAAAAAAAAAAGAATAAAGCAACGGCGTGCTTACCACGCGCAATAATACTTCTGAGCCTTCATGGCAGCTTCCCAATGAATCATTCATAATTAAAGAGCGATTTGATTGGCGAGGAAGGAGCTGGTTTTCGTCTGACCTCGCCAGTGCGTTCAATGATAGATAACGCAGCTGCGGCAATAAGCATATTCCCACCCAACGCGAGGAAAATTAGAAAAAAAAAAAAAGAACACGTCGAATAATTGTTTCCAGTTTTTTTTTTTTTTTTACCAAGCTCTTTGAGTATTTTTTAGTTGAAGGTAGAATTGTGGACGGGTGTGAATGGTGATTCGGGTAGCATACCTGCAATTAGTTGCATTTCCTAAGTCCTATTCAAAACATGTAACCCCTTCTCTTTTTTTTTTAACATGCACCTCAATTTTTTACATTGAATTAAAACAGGAATGTATCTCTTTTCCCATAGGCTTGATATGGTGACGCTCAAATTAGTTCCAATTTATTTTTGTAGCTGCGCTTTTATATCTAGAAATCTTGCTCCTAAAGAGACACTCCTGGCTGGTGATTTATTCGAAACCTATCAAGTCACAATGCTGTTTGATAAACGCATCCACCCACGGTGTTTGTGTGCTTGGCTCTCGCGGTGAGGATTGTCTTGGGTCATCATGGACTGGAAAAAAACAAAAAACGAAAAAACATTCAGGAAAAAAAAAAACGTTTTACAGGTTGGCAAGGGCAGCCCTCAGACCGACCATGCATATAGACTTTATGGTATACGTATTGATACAGGTAATTGTGTCAGCAAAATAACACTGTCTGTGTATCTGGAAAAGTTAGGAATAACATTTTATTACACAAAGCGTTCATTCGCAGCATATTTATTTTAAAGCAGTATCTTTGCGGGCGACCCTTTGCAGATATTTAGACCTAGTCTCCAGTCGTCTCAGCTACGGAAAAGCCCTTCTCTAAACATTTGGCGCGAGGCTAGGGAAGTGGGTTTTCCCGTCCGCCGCCCCGGCATACCGCCATGTATTAACGACGCTACAAAAGGAGAGTCTTCCCGTCGTCTGCTTGAAAACTTGTTTTCAAACATTTCTCGCGTTGTGCGAAATCCCACTTGAGCAGGATCCAGTTGCTGCGCGTGATGCTGGATGCCTTTAGGAGCTTCCATCGCGCTTACCCACTTACTTCACCGATCACTGGAGACAGTCATCCGCGACATCCACGTCGGCTATGAGAAATAATCACGTCGTACCTCCGTCCTCAGTTACGTGACGGCCCCTTTCCACCCTCATTCGCGACAGTGCTATAACTATCGCTTTCGTTTCTTCGCACACTCTGTGCGAAAAATACGACTTAAAAAAATAAAATCCGTGAAAGTGACAAGCAACTACCACAGCATTTCCGACGTGGTTCATGTCCCCCTTAAATTAATTGATTTAATTGTTCTGTATGACTCTCACGAAGTTTATATCTATATGTTTCCTTTCACTAATTAAAAAATTTAATTAAAATATTTTGGTCAATTATCCGACTCGTCGTCATGATGAGCCCCTATAATACAACCGTATAACTCGCCTCTGGCCGAATAACTCACCTGCACCAAAAAGCCGTATAACTCGCCCCTGACCATAGACCCCACTTGCAGAAACGGCATTAGTGTACCTTTCACAAATAACTTAAAATAGACATGTTCGAGCTAAAATCAAACAAACTGCATTCGAAAATAAAGTCGTTCTTGAACGGTTCTTCCACGCTTCAGGAACTCTTTCATCTCATAAAGAAGGGATTCGCACCAAGCATTATCGCCCACTGGCCTACCAGAAAGGCATCTGGGCGGTGAAGAACTCTTTCGTATCAAAAAAGGAACTTTAAAGAATCCTGTATATGTTTTTCACTATGAGCCCTTTTAGGAGGTGCTAAAAATAACTTTTTAGTGTGCAAAATATGGACAAGCCGAAGAACCCCTAAGAGGTCTTTTACGACCTAATTTTTTTCAGAGAGTGTATATCTGTTCTAGAAAAAGCAGTATCGCAGTAGGTTGTGATTTCGTTATGCTCTCTGTGAGGTTTGTCTTTTGTTTATGTACAGTTTTCCAGCCGTTATCACCAGGGTAAAACTGCCTAATCGCCGAGCTCTGCAGCGAGCTACTGGATCACAATTCTATTAACACATATGCAACAGCATAAACATGAGTGCGTATCTGCTAGCACGCAGCTAGCGAAAATGTGTATCAACTTTCTTTACACGTGTTGTTTATATGGAACAAATTAGAACAACGGAATCAGCAGCCTTTCGAGAAGTTCGCAAGATCTTATCGAATGTCAAAAAACGATTGCCGAGCATGATTAAATTGCATCAACAGACAGCGCAAGCAGAAAACCTTCACCCAAAAAACATGCGGAGATTTAGCATATATACCTTTTAGATGTCTTCCCCTAGATTATAACACATATAGACTATATAGGATAAGTTTTCCCTTGGTTATTTGTTTCCTTATTATAAAGCAAGTCGAAGGAAGCATCAAAATGTAAGTTACAAAATAAACCTGACGAAGATTTTACCCGAGGCCCTCGAAGCGAAATGCTCAAATTGCACAAAGGCGCCAGCTCGGAGGAAAGACGGATAAAAAAAAATGTAAATTCAGCTCAAGTAAAAGAAAGGTATGTTAGCAGCATACGAATCGCGGCTTCTACGTTGGAGGACAGAAGAAAAATATACATACATACGTATATGACCACGCGGCTCAGCGAATTCGGGTACGTACAACACACGACTGGTAATTGAGAAACTTGATCTCCCCCCAATGTTTTCGGAACGGTAATTTCTCGGCGGAAGGCTCGAAACGCAAGCACAAAGGCGCACGCGGGCGAGCCCAGAAAAATGGGAGGGCTGCCGGGTCGAACCCCGCGGAGACAGAGACTCGAATTGTTAGCAGCACCGAGGGCGCATATTGGTTTCGCGGCATAAAATTGGAGCCGGCAACTTGTAGCGGCACGTGCTGAGGGGTTTTCATCGCCCGATAAACAAAGGGAATAGTATTTCCCGTCTAACGCTGCAGACCCGAAATAGATCGGATGTTGCCGCCAGGGGGTTCGAAAACCGTGTCTGACAAAAGGTACCTTGATTCCTGTTCGGGAAAATGTACGGGACATGCGATCTCCGAGGAAACCACGGTACCTGTCCTGGTAAAAATCACGTACCATAGGAAACGGTACGAGCTATTCATACACAAACGCACGGCTATGACGTAACACCGGTGCGGCGGCGCTTTCGCAGTTCCAACAGCAGCGCCACCGCAATGGTGGGACGTCAGAGATTAGAGCAGGTCTATAGAGCTTTAGAGGCGACTAATGATGAACAGTACCTATCTTATTCCATGGAGGCGATGAAAGTCCGAGAAAAGATTAATAAAGAGCCGTAGAGTGTGATGGAGACAAAACCAGAAAAAGAATGTCCAGGCTGCGTGTACGCGCCGAATACTTTTCAAACAATTTTTTTTGTTGCTGGCAACCCAAGCTGTGAACTTAGGATCCTGTTGACTCTCTACGCTGGGTAATTCATGAGTCGCATTTTTTTTTTCAGCTCTATTGGGGTCACTTATATATTATGGTGACGCAAGTAGCGACTATCTTAAATTTGAGTGCCTCATACGCTCGGGCCATGTGGCGCAATGATGTGAGCGCACGGCTTGCAATATCGGACTGGACCTTAAAAAGACGGCCGAAAATATTGAGTTTGCATCGGGTGAACTCCGCCGTTGCAACGACTACGCGACAACACGCTCCGCTCACAATAGCGCAGCAACGAGATTTGAAATTCCGATAGGAGCTGCAGCGTCCCCCGCCCCGCTAACGTTTGAGGGGTGTGCACGCGGACAGGGCCCTCGTGACAATTCTAAGGGAAGGTTGGTCCCCGAGGGCCCATTGAAAAGGGACAGCATCACCGCTCTGGGGTCGAGGGAGGGAGGAAAGACCAAACCCCCCCTTCTCTTCCCTCGACGCTCTCTCCGCGCTCGAGCAGTTGTCCGCCGCGCGTCTGAACACATCGGGCCAATTTGACGATCGTTATCTGAGACTTTTCATCGCAGGATTAGTTCGCCCGTTTTGCGCCGTTCCCGCTATCGTCCTTTCGGATCGGAAGCAGAGTGGCACCGTGGTTCGTTCCGGCCACGTTCAGTATAACGCGCACCTCAACAGTATAAAACTCGTCACGCCGGGTAAAGGAACATTAAAGTTGCAGCAAAACGTTGTAATTTTTTTTTTTTTACGAGTTGATTAAATTGAAGTTATGTGAGTTTAAGTGCTTGACCATAAGAGGACCTCCACGTACGCTCAGTGTGTAAGGTGTGAGTCGTAACTTAGTTGGTCAGCGGTTTGTTGAGGAGCTACTAAAAACTCTGTTCCATGGCGCCTCTTCACCAACAAACTTCGGCCACAATACCTGCATCTAGGCCGCGAATCGATCCCGTCAATCGGATATTCGCATGCTCAACCTTTCGAAGGATATGTACGGTCCTCCAACTATGGTTTTGAATCTCGTAATTGAACAGATATTAAGAATCTTCTCTAAAGTTATTTATTTGCTCGGAGAACATTTGAGGTGATCATTAGGAGGTGATGCGTAATTTATGTATATATGCTTTATAAGTTACGTTTTTATTTCAATTGGTCTGAGGGCCATTTGGACCCCTCTTCGGATTATTCGAAAACGGCCAAAAGCTACAGCCTGCCCAATCTAACTCCATCTTCAGTGTCACTCATCTATAAAGGACACTACCCCGCCCGATATTCGCCTACTGTGACACCAGTTGTCCGTCAGCTGCTCCCTGTCTCCTTCCGCACGGATGGGTCGGCGATGACTGTGCATTTTGGTGGATGGGCGCGAGAGCGATTTTAGCGCCCCCACCGCAAGCTCCCGGGGGGGGGGGGGGGGGGGGGGGGGGGGGGCAGGCAGGCAAACGCAAAGCGGCTAACGGGGGCGCAGTACACATACGCTGCCTTTCAGTTCGTGTTCGCGCTGTCGACGAGTTTATACGAGGGGGAGATCTTAGCCGTGACGAGCGGGCCCACCCGGGAGTGTGTTCCGCTGGTTCGTTCAGGGTTGCTAGGCCGCTGCGTGCAGAGAAAGGCGCGCGCACCACTCGCCAGATGTCGTTCTCGAACACGCGGAGCTTCTGAGGTTATAGGGTGCTGCCGAAGGTGCTCGGGCTGTGGGACGGGAAGGCTAGGGCCGTTTCGACGAGACGGGCCATAGTTCCGCATACGTACGACGCGTAGGGAGGTTGCTGCTTTGTATAGTAACGATCCATCTTTTTTTCATTTTTTTTTTTTTTTTCAAAAACGAGCTTGTGTATTGTTGTCAGCAGTTTCTGCGTGTACGACATCATTTTAAAAACCGTCAGTGAGTTAAAGTGGATGCTTGTAATGAAAGAAGGTTGCGTGGCGAGAGGCCAGAGATTCGGCAAGAAACAAAATAAAAGAACCCTGACAAATTGGGTGGCTACTTCTTTCCCCATTCTCGTAAGGTATTCAACAGTCTCATGCATTGCGTGAGTCCATTACCAGTAATATTATCTTTCTTTGCATAATAGGGCAAAACTGAAAATATCTGCCTAAGACATGATCTGGAGATGGTAGCCTAATTTGTATTGAGAAATTCAGCACCGAGGGCAGGGAGGAGAATAAAAAGCAAGTTGATTTAAATCGTGATTTATAGCATGATTCAAATTGGTTTTTAAATCGTGCCGGTTTTATTTTGATCATCTAAACCAAATATTTCTTACAAAGTAAACCCTAATATACTTAATATTTACTGTTTCTCCATCATTTGATGCTTAATGCTTAATCTTTATATCCATCATTTTTGTTTGTGTGTGTGTTTTTTATATAAATCAAAGAAGCACTAAGAAAGAAAGATTTACAGCAGGCGAAAATCAAACAGCAAGCCTCGCTTTCTTGAGCAAGTCAGAGTTTTGACCCTCCTTTATACCTTCGACAACGTTCGTCAGTTACGTAATGCCCTAATGCAGAAACTCAGCGCGCAGGAAAGAAACGAATACAAGAAAGTGATGTCCTATAGCAATAGCATAAGAAAGCGAAAGAAAAAGCCATAAAATAATTTTCAAATATCTAAACAAATCAAGCTGTTTTCATTCAATTATGAAGTGATATACATCAGTAAATGCTGTTAATTAAACTGCAAATGTACAGTAATTACTTTTCCGCACAGTTTTCAGTGATCGGACGGATCCAGCAATCAATCCGTCATGTTTACAAACACATCTCCACGACGAAATATTACTCATTTTCTAGCTACAGTCATATAAATTAAATAAATCTGATAGTCAAATAAAGGCGATTTAAATCAGAAGCAAGTAATTTAGTAGATATTTAAATAAGATTTTTATTTTTTTAATTTTGATTTAGGGTGACATTAAGGCTAGGTTGTTAAAAATTGACGCCTGATTGCTGAAGGGTGCGCAGATTTATGATTTTCAATTAATCACGTTTACATCAACTTGTGTTGCGTGCCGAAAGCCGAAATAAAGGACATGACACGTTCGGGCACAGTACCTTAATGTCGGCTTAACTCTAAATCAACCTAACGCCTCCTGCACAACAACAACAAAAAAATCATTACAGACAAGATTTACAATCCTGCAATAGATTAACTTGGTCCATTTGAGAAGTTCAAAACCATACTATTGTGAATTTCTCCAAGACACACTGACGAACGACGCTATAGACTGAGGATATATAAACACAAATTCCGATAGATTCCTTCAAGACATGTAGAGTTAAAAAAAAAAAAAAAAACATACAGAAGTAATGTCTTGTATGCTTCGCGGCCATCGGCGTCTTTTTGATCGAGTGGATCTGTCCAGAAGAACGCGATTAGGCAACGCCGGCCTCTGTCATGAGAGTTCCCGGCGCACGCGAAGCGCTTCTTGGAGAAACGCGAGCGCTGAGTCGGGTTACGATAGGGGAGCCCGCACGCGGACGCTCGGCGATAGGCGATATGAATGGACGTGTCAAGTGGTCCGCAAGGTATCTCCCGTTTTCCGTGGTCCGTTCTTCGTAAACGGTGTATTTGTTCCTCGCTGAAGGCGATCCCACTCGTGTGCTCACGAACGGTGTGGTAGCAGCCCGGGTCGATAAGAGCTTGGAAGAGGATGCGCTCGGTTTTTTTTTCGCGCGCCGGGGGTCCGACTTGTTTCGGACAACATCAGGGAATAGATAACTCCCACTAAAGTGCTACGGTCGTGGTACCTTTAAACGCCCTAGGTGCGATAAATTAAAAGAGGAAAATGTTTAGAATTTTTTTAATGTCTCCTTTAAACAACTCCTTTCTTTTTTTTTGAACAGTCTGGGGGTAAGGGGGGGGGGGGGGGGCACGCATGGCAAAAACTTAATTTTACGGGAACAAAAACATTTTTTTAGAGCAATATTGACGGTGCGAGACGCGGTTTAGTCGGTAGTCACCTCCTCTCCACTTGTTTTCTCTCTCGGCATTTCGGGCGCGTGAAGGAGAGGTGGATCGGCTTGGCCATCACGTTGAGGTGGCCAGAGAGTATGACCATCTCGTTGAAAGGTGGAAAGGGTGTATGACCATTCCGTGACGTCATGGTCTTTGCGCGCAGAATTTGAAATAAATCTCGCGCCGTCCATATTGCTCTAATCTTTTTATGTAATATTAATTTTTAACACACGTGCCCCAATCGGACTGTTTAAAACGAAACATTATTTTCTTTTAAGGTGCCCTTTAAGGTGGTGTACAAACATTTATGTGATAAAGATATTTCATTTATTTTACCTGATTATTTGGGGGTCAAAATCACTTGTAAGCCTTTAAATAAGCTGGCCTCTTCAAAGAACTTTATGTTATATTAACCTTATGCAGAGCGCTCAAAATTGTTTGTTAAAATTTTAGGTGTTTAACCAAGTTTTTTTAATAATTTCCACTCGTTTCACGTCGTCGAGTTTAAGTAGCTAAAATTATTAATAAAACCAAATTAAAGAAATGTGAAGTCTACTATCTAAATAACATTCCTGAGAACTGTTGTTTCAAATAGCAGGAGACTGATCTTTTTTTTTAAATTCAACTAGATTATAAATATACTAAAACGGCACCCAAGTTCGACTTCATGCTAAGAGAAGCCATGTTAAATGTCTTCTCCCTAAATTGATATTAGCTGATATGTCCCAAACCACGATTGCTACAAAAACAGATTCAACAACCCACATGTCACGAGCTACATACCATATTGGACTAGCTCACGGTCCGCTGACAATTTCGAGCAATCATCAGACTTTGAATGACATGAGTAAAAGCAAAAACTATACATATTAAGGATATTTGTTTAAGTGTATTGTGTTACGATAACGAGACAGGGATAGAATACAATACCGACGATACAGGCTCAGAATAGCTTGCAACGACGAGGTTTGATTAAACCCGGCGGCCTAACCCATTCAAATCGTCGTATGTTGCATATTTCAATTTCAATCAGGTCAGAATTTTTCTTCAGACCGACTTTTGACGTGCACCTATATACAGTAGAGACGGCGCCCCGAGCCATTACGGTCTCCGTATGCATATAACATTCGTTGTCAGCTCAGTTTTAATTAAGCTTGACATGCTCCACCGATATTTATCTTCAACCAAAATCAATACCCGTCCGGCAATGATGCATGTTCCTATCGAAGATTTTGAGCGTGGAACATGATTTTCGTTAGTTTGGATATCTGCAGTTGGGATATTAAAAAAAACAAAAAAACAATGTGTGGAGAATGTTATGGAGACAGGAAATATTTGAACAAGATGGGTTACAGCCAATATGCTCTCGCGCTGGAAATCAATGTTGATTAATATAATCTCTAGTTACTAAAGGATTACTACCCAAACACCACCACTGACTGCTTATATTGTCCGCTGACAACAAAAAGCATGCAATACGCCGAATCTTAGTTTTAATTTATTTCGGTCGTACAGTATCGCCCAAGGTGGATTATCCCGAAAAAGTGATCAAACTACTTTTTGATTATTGTTTCGTGGCAAATACATTCGATATATCAATATGTTCATCAATCAATCTATATTCAGTCAACGTTCTAACCTGCATATAAAATTTCATATATTCAAGAAAATAAATATAAAAAATTGGCTATTCGAAGCACCAAAAAGTATTACTCAATAGCGGATTTCATTCTAAAACTGTATGTGAAAAAAAAAATTCAAAACTAGTATCTGGTGAATTTATGAAGATGAATATTTTGTAGCGAATCGTTTAACCTAATATACCACAATAAAGTTTCACAATTATCTGGTGAAGGAATGTTCTTCACTGTCATTTAAAATCTTGAAACGACCCTAAACATTTCGGGCGTCGGGGCCCATTCTTAAGCTCATTTCTGTGCGATAACAAGCGATAACAAATGAAAAGAAGCGATATAATTTTATCAGCCATTAACAAGTAATTGATCACGAAGCGAATTCACCAGCGCATTGATATTTGACACAATTCTGGCAGGGAAGGGAGCTAAATCCAACACATTCTAGCGATCGGACTGTAGCTCTCAAGTATGGGCAGTGCCTCCGGCGAGCAAACGCGAATATTCTTCGAGCAAACGCAAATATCCTTCGCTTGCGTTTTGGTTGCGGCTCATTCGGCTTTTCCACGCTTCTCTCGAACACAAATCTGGCAAAATTACATTGTTGAATTTAAATTTGCACAAAAATAACTACAAGAAAAGAAAAAAAAAAACTGCCACAAGATCAGCATGCTTATCATTGTAATGCGGAGCGCAAGTTTGTCTGCTTATTGCGTAGGGCTTGTGATGCTGTTACAACGCCGATCTCTTATTGGTTCATTTGAAACAAAATAGTGGGTAGACTTCAAGGCATCTATCTAGTATTGAGGTCCACCCACTATCCTCCCAATAAGGGCCAATCAGAGCTGGGCATCGTTCTGACGTCACCGCCACTCCTGCGCAAGTAGCAGACGACTTGCTCTCCTCGTAGGCCACTGAAAGTTCGAACTACATTGTATTCGATTTACTTAAACTTTTCTTTTTATTGCAGATGCTTCGTTTCAGCGTGCAGATAGGCTCTAACAGACGCTGACACACGCTTGTAAAGCACCATGGCTGGTGCGCATGATCGAACGCTGCAGCGTCGCTCGATGCAAACATTACGTGGTCGCGTCTTACGAGCGCGTTTACGCCCCCTGGCCGAGAGAAATGGGCTTAGGATGTACACTTGAAATAAATCGGAGAGCCAAGTGCTGCAATCTACAGGGAACTCGGCGAATAACGTGTCTTTTGCTACCGTATTTACTCGAGTAATATCCGCACTATTTATGAACACGGCCCTTGCGTCTACTTTCTCACAGAACATATAGAGAGCCATTCATGGCGTTGTACATAAATAACATAGCGAATAACCAGATCGAGAACACGATTCTCCATACAAATGCGATCTTCACAGATGGTATCTTCGCGCGAAGACGTTATTTCTGTCCTGTAAACCGCTGGAATTATGCTGTCGATCACGGTGATTGACAATCTGCGTGCTCCGCGGAAAGCGAACCCTCAGGTTTTCTTCCTAAGCAGTGCGGCTATTACTCGAGTAAATACGGTATAAGCTTATACCCAAAAAAAAAAAAAAAAAAAAAAATTGTTTTTGTAATTTTAAACATGATGTTAGCACGTAAATCATCATGCTCAGTGCCACAGCGCAGAGTGTGTTTTTGCACACGATTCGCAGCCGAACGATGACGTAGCAATGGCGTCCAATCAGAGCCCCGCGTTGACCTTTTGCATAGGTGACGGCGCGATATTCATCACTTCGACCTCGCTCTCTACGGGTGTTGCGCCAAACATCCGAAAGAAGGGAAGCTCTAGCAAATAGAGGGTAGTACCAAAAAAGAAATGGAAAACCAAAAAGACGGAATTTATATTTCGCACACCCACAAACAGGAATGCGCATGCGCTAAGTCCAGGAAGAAAAGGGGGTGGAATTCATTAAGACGGTCCTGTTGGGGTGGCTTCCGGTGCGTATCGCGGAGGCGAGCTTATACACGGCGACGCGGGCAGGGCTCCAAAGCCTGTAATCTAGATCGAAGGGTGTTGCTGGCAAACACCCGCGGCCGCCATAGATTATGTTAATCCGATTATTCCGGGCAAGTTAGCGTAGTTTCATTGCCTGGTTCGACGTCGGTTCAGCCGCCATCTGTCGATGTTTGTCTATGGAGGGGTGAATAAAAAAGGGGGAAAAAAAGTAAGTGAAAGGGCAGACCACTTACCTTTACGGGGAGGGTTTCGTGGTTTGTTTATAACTGCATTTTTTTTTCGCTTTTTCCGCGGACGCGGTTGAATTGGGAAACATATAACAGAAAGGTAGCCATTCTTACTGCGTTCTAGGTCGTATTGATATTATATGAACTGCGAGTAGTAAAACGATTGTCCGACTTCTTTGAGGCAGAACGTCAATTATGACAAGTGCTATATTAGGCGTCTGAGAAAATCCAATATAACATTCGACGCAAAAATTATTTGGTTTTGAATTCAACACAACAAGATAGCACTGTGGTTATATGGAATGTGCTCCTTCTTTTATTTTGTTGTAATACCTCGGCCAACCCAACATCCGTGAGCAGATATTTGAAAGTGAGAAAGAGGACTGAGAATGTGAACCTTTAAGAATAGTAGACTAATGAGTGCATATCGGTGCACTTTAGCCACAACACAAAATCTGCAACCTGTCTGGTGCCCAACCACCGTCCAATCTTGATAACCCCCAATTATATATACGGGTAACATCTTACACGCTACATGAGAAATATAGTGTCAAGAAAGATGCATATATTTATACTTATGATACGAGTTTACGTAAGCACAGTTTGCCAAAAAAAAATACCTGGTAATTCTTTAACATTGTATGCCTGCAACCTAACTTTCCAATTCCTGGACTATGACGACTGTTTTGGGTACACACACATGCATATAATCATATCGGCCACAGAACCTCTAAAAAAAACCTCCTATTTACGTCATCTTTGTTCACTTTAAAAAACGTTAAAACTGAGATTCAACCAAAGCGAAAAAACAAGAAAAGAAAAAAGAAAGAAACGGAACAAGAGTCGTTATGAAGCCGTCAACGGGCCTCTCGTTTGAACCCACAACAATCCCTCGATTTGGAAGTGCAAGTGGCCATACGGGCACCCAATGACGCATGACGCCGAGTTTTTGAATGGTAGGCGGAACGGGACCCCGAAGATCGAGGATAAGCTTGGGATGAAATACAGGGGACGGGGGAGGGGAATAAAAAAAAAATAAAAAGGCGTGAGAGAGAGAAAAAAAAAAGAAATCCGCGGTGTCTCCCCAGTCCTTTATGAAGCTCTAACGCTCAATAGAAGCGATCATTCTTTTTTTTTTGTTAATATGTTAGGCATGGACTTTTTTAATGAATCAATTCAAAAGACTGTATATATGAACCAACTCATGTTTACAAACAATCCGGAGCGCCCTTAGCAGACGTCAACGGCGCCGCGCATGCGCGATGGAATGTGGGCAAGAAGCTTGCCGTCGCCCATAATGAATCATTGTAAGGCGATGTTTTCAGGGTCGGCGTGAGTCGCCGTGCTCGTTTTCGCCTTGGAATTGTTGGTTCTACGTCTTTCTGGCAATGTCTGACTACTTGAGCGGCCTCAAAGAAATTAATCAGGCTCTTTACTCCGCAAAACTTTGCTTGAATAATGTGACATGCGGCGATTCGTTCCGTGTGGACGTCGAAGAATGGACGCTAAAGCCTGATTCGCATGATGAGATTCTGCGCGCAATGTTCAGTCATGAAGTCGCTAGGGCTGATAACGCCTGAACCGCAGCTGAGATGTCGACGTCGTTACTGAAAATCGCAAACAGAATCGGACGAAGTGAATCGGGCATAACAAGACGGTGATGACCATTGGTAACTATTACCAACATCTTCTTTTAATTATATCTAATGTTTACACCGTACCCACTTACCCCAGTCAACCGTCAAACTTAAACGTCTTTTGAGGCCTGCATTTAGTTCCTATTGAAATTACCAGATCAACGTTAGGTCTACAGGCCGCTGACGCTTAAACGTGCAGACGACAACAAGCAGAAACGCTTGCGAGATCAGACGACAGCTTGAACCATCAGGCGGCCGTTTGAGCTTGATGATGCCCTGAACGTAGTACGGAAGTGTTCCGTACAACTTGGCGGTTTTTCCACATTCATGTTCGAACGAAACAAATAAATCTTACAACCACAAGTATCCGTGAATTGAACCCAGTGCTTCCCGCCCAAGCAATCCTGGCCCGACTGCGTCTGGTATTTCTTTTTCACGGCCGCTATCAACGTTCTCCGACGAACCGAGCAGGCAGAGAACACAGGAAAACTGACCTTCAAACCCTTCCCGACTCTGTGAGTACCACTCCAGTCGCGGTGTTTTGATGAGAAGGCAGGTTTTTGTCTGTTTTATTCCAAAACAACACAGGAATGCACGTGCCGCATGGTGACTACCGCCCACAGCCCCAGACCGGAAGTGCGCCCGACGAGCGACCACCGCGCCAATACGTAACCGTGCTGAGTTGGTGTGTATAACCGCAGGTTCTCAGGAAATATACATATAAAAAAAAACTATAAATACCGTTTTCTTTCTTTTTTATTGAAGGTATCCTGCTCTGCACGTCAAAAAAGAAAATTCAACTGGGCGTGAAATTTCTCATTTTCATGCCAATCATGCTTGCACTAAATGAGTCAAAATTGCGTTACAAGAAGTCGAATGGTAGAACTTAACTCCTTCGTGTACCTTTCTCTCGTTTGTGCATCTTGCTTTCTGTAGAACGGCGACAAAATGTGTCTGTGGCTGGCTGGGAACGACGACGAATGAGACTCCTAAAAAGGACTTGGTTTTCTCAGTGTGAGAGCATCGCCACAATGTTTGACAATTTTCTCATTTTCTCTGACTTACAAAGTCAACGCACTCGATGCTTCAGACATTCTGCAAACCGTGTTTCTAAAAAAATCAAAGTACTGGATGCCCTAGGGAACGTCGGAGGTTTAAACACACTTTTTCAACGGTGCCACCGAACTAGCTTTTTAAAGCTAGTGTTGTGGCACCGCTGAAAAAGCGTGTTCAGACCTCCCATGCTCCATAATTCTTCCAGTGCTTTGAAACGGCATAATTATTAAGATTATTCTGCAGCTTGCTTGAGGGGATCAGTGGTCGAATCTGTTAGCGCACCGCAGCTCGGAACACCTAGAGCGAGATCTCGTGCCTCTTGACTATGGTGCCTGGATCGCGTCTTCGACTGGTGTGTTTAGCGTCCTATCTCGCCTATACATCAAAAGTGGACCCAATGTGGCAACAAATGACGTCACAGATGCCGGAGTGTCATGCTGTCTGTCGCGATCCTGGCGGTTGGCGGTAGAGATGCTGGCGAAAAGCACGAGCGAACGCGAGTGTCGCTGTCGTCGCGGCGTCCCAGGCGTCCCAACTTCCGGCTGCTCTAGCTTCCGTAAACTGTCACAGAGGAGAGCGACCTGCAGCAGAACAGGCGTCTGCAATTTGTACCACAACTGTTGGGCCGCCGCCAGGGTCGCGACCGGCGACAGCATGACACTTCTTAGACGTCATCAGGCGGAAATCAAGGGACCACTTTTTTGGCCACGGTAAACATACCAGTCGGAGACGCGTTCCAGGCACCATACTCTTGACCTTACACCGTGCTTTTGACCCAGGGATTCTGGCTTCCTGCTTTTGGTTGGCTAGCACTCGTACTGCATTGGCAAAATTTCTCTTCTACAACGTAAACCTGTCACCATACCTCAAAAGCAGACCAGCCTTACGCTGTCTGATTAGGAACGGCTACTTTTGTATTGGTTTGTTTATCGCAATTAACACTTATCGCTCAGCCAGGCTTCAATTCAAAGTCGTTCAAATTGAGACTACCTCGCTCGTCTTCACTTTCTGCCCTACCAGGGTCTATTGCTCCGGGAAGCCCCAGCTAACTCCTAGCCTTAATTCGTTTTGATTTTGAAACCTGAATGAATAAATAACGGCAAATTCTGGTCGTTTTGGAGGGCGTCAGAATGGAATTTTTCGGAGCGCGCCTATTTCACTGGGCGATCGGGATCGAGACGAACTTTTTCACTCGTCGTTTTAGATCAGCTCCCATTCCAGATCTCCATCCGAATCCAAGAAAAGTCACTCCGCCGATTTCGGCGGATTCGACCGGAAGCCAGCATGGCCAGCCTTTAGCGCCCGCACGTGACTTCCTTTCTGGCGGGGCATCTCGGGCATCTCGCCGGCCATCTTGTCTTGAAAGAATTCGTAATAGCCGCTCGCGAAGTGTCACCCGCTTTACTGCTGCTGGTGCTGCTTGATGACAGTTCGTCGTCATGTTGCTCGAGCAGCTACTCCAGCAGCAGCGGTTCGAGTAGCAGAGACGACGAGGACGGCTCGTATGTCCCGCATGAATTCGACTGCCTTTTCGGACCTCTGGAGAAGAGGCCCAAAATCGAGATGTATACTTGGACACCGTTCACGAGGATACCAGCGAAGGGGCAAGTGGGTCCCGCTTATGCACGTCGTTTATCGACACGTATCTTTCCTATCCTGATTATATTCGCTACTGCGGTGAATATGGGTTGTTTGCGCCGGCGATTGGCGAAAACCTGTGCTGCGAGGTCCGGGACCGTGGGAAGAAAATTGCCGGGAAGGTGAATGACGAGAAGGCATTCGCCGATCCTGGAGGAGGGGTCATGTTCCACTAGGTATCCAGCGGTGGACCGATTCAGTTGGGATCGCGTGCTCCATCTCAGATCTGGTCTACTGATCACGGCGAGTTTCAAAAACGACCATTGGGATTCGCCATAAATTTACCAATATATATCCACCATACCATTTCATTTCAATCGTACGTCTCCTTTTCATTTCTCTTGTGCTTGAGCTTCGCGGCTCTAATGAAATTTTGTTTTGATATGAATTTAAGTAGAGAGCGGCTGGTAGTGATAAAATAGGATTGACTAGTTTTTTAAGAATAAATTTTAAGCTTTTTGAAGCGTGAAATGCTCACTTGTGCATCCAAATAATAAAATTTATGCCTGATCTAAGGTATTTTCCGGAGTCACTGTACATAAATTGGAAACGACCTCTTCACTTATTCACTTGAAATCCGCCAAAATCCCGTTGAATACGACGTAAAGGCACATCAAGAAATCACTATAGCCACTAACCGCTGAACGCTGAACCACCAAAGATCTTTCGGGGCCATCTCCCGAACCCAAGCAACCCCCGCGCATTCTGATTGGTCGGGAAGCCAGACAATGTCAGCTCCAATGGACGTCAAGCACGCCGCCGCGTCTGTCGTATACTGGAAGGAAACCCGTAAGCTTGGCTCCTGTGATCATCGATTTCTCGGCGACGCAGCGCTGACGACGACGGAGAAGCAGATCTCTCGCTCTGCGCCTCTGGGAAGCGAGGCTTACACTCGGTTCACTTCTAAGCTGACAGTGCGGTGGAAGCTACGTGTTCGTTGAACCAGTCGTACGTTCACCTTTCGCCGCATGATCACGCTTCCGTCCGCACCCCCACGCAGAGAGCGGAGTCAAGTGATGCGAGGAAGGCAGCTGATTGGTCCGGCGAGGGCTTAGCTCTCACCGCACTGTCAGCTTTGTTGTCAACGGAGTATGGGGTGCTTTAGCGGCATGCTGCCCACGTCGACGACCGAAAGACCTGCAGCAGAAGGGCGCCAGGCTTGGGTTTCCACTCACGGGAACGTCGTTGCCAAGATGGGCCTCGGCTAACTCAGCGAGCAGTGGAGAAAGGAAGGCGGGGGGAAGGAGGGACATTAGGGGGAAGCAAACGATGTCGCGTCGGGAAATTCGATAACCTCCGCGTGCGGCGGTGAAAAAAATGCGTGGGCTTTACAATTTCTCTTTACGAGAATACCGACGGACTTTGTTAGAGGTACGAAGATACGGCGGTGCTTTGAATTCGCAAATCTTTCAGCATCTGGAATCCAAGTAGCAATGTCGTTGAATGTAGCCGGGGTTTGTTTACGGACAATTCGATATAATTGCCGGACATTTATAAAACTTGCATTCTAGTGTTACGGTTATTTTTATTCTGGTAGCGGAGTGTTTAAAACAAACATATATTGTTTAGATGGTAATGCACTTGTTCATGTGTCGTGGTGCTTCGTTGCCTGTATTGTGTTATCCAATATGCTAGTCCGTTGGTAAGATTAATAAGATACTGCTGGTAATTGATAATCAGGATATGAAAGTGAACATCCAAGAGAAGTCTCTCTGGTTGGGTAGCAAAAATAATAATAAGTAAATAAAACAATAAAGTGAAACACACAATCTTTACCGACGTACAACAAGACGGTTATACAAGCAGCTTCATCCACCGCATCGCTCGTCATCAAGCCCGACATCGCCGACACCTGCAACCCCAAGCAAGTGCACAGACCCGTCCTACATCACGCATCCGCATTCTCTACTTGAAAGGTACAAGCAAGGCGCTGGCACGTGTCCAAAAGCCAAGCTTGGATATCGGCTTGTGGGCAAGGTGGCCCGCACAAGCCGATGTCCACGCTGAGAAAACTCATGCCCCGTCCAATGGATCGCCCGCTTAATTACAAGCACCCAAAACGTTATTTTTGAAATTCCCCGCGCGAACTGTCCGGTCGCATACACTGGCGAAACAAAGAACTTTCAGGAGAAAATCTGTCAGCATAAGAACGACGTTCGCAAGTTCGACCATGAACGCCGCGGCGTAGCTGAGCACTGCGACGTCAAGGACCACAGGACTGACTTTGCCAACACCCGCATCCTTGCCGTTGAAACCAGTCCCACACCTAGACTTTTGATTGAATCCTAGCAAAGCCAAACGACGCCAGAAAAACATAAATAGACCCCTCGGTACTTTGTCGACCGTCTACGTGAACGGAATTCGCCACCTCAGCGATGCAAAACGAAAGAAACTACTGCAGAAGAACAAAAAGACAGAGTACTGCTCGTTAACGGCCATAGCCGTAGTCAACCCCCGAAGAAGAGACCGAGGAGGTCTCGAAACGTAGGGTTCTGCGTTTAAACCAGGACATTGTTGGTGTATATTTTGTTTATTATTATAACCAGGATAAGCCGTGGACGATTTAATGAAACACATATAAAATAACGTTAATTCAAAACACTCGTATGGTTCAAATTTAAAAGCCTACAAAAACAGATGTGTCTTCAATCCGTCTGTTGGAAACGTAAACATAGTTTAAATATGTCATTGTGTAGCTAGTAGGTATTGTAAACACGCAAGACCCGCATCTGCAATCCTCGATTCGGCAGTCCTAATTTTCTTTAGCTTACAGTCAAAAAAAAATGTTTGGCCTCCCTTGGTGTAGAAGTTATTGCTCGCACGCAAATGACGAAGAGTCCCAATTTTTGGTCTTAACTGGATAATCACCTAGTCCCCAAATTCCACGCCGAATTACCAAACAAACAGGACGCCTTATCGTCCGGGCCCTTACAACCTTTTCCTGTATGTGTCTAGCTTGTTATTCTGGTCTATTTCAAATTGAGATTGAAATTATATATTTTATGACTTCAGAGAGAGCATACGTAAAAGTTGAAGATTTTTTTTCTTTCTTTGTCACAGCTTTCTATAAAGTGTAACTCATGGAATCACATAAGGTGAAGAAATAATGTTGCGTTAAAAACTTCACGCGTAAAAGGTCGTCTATATTCAACTTCCGCCTTATGACACCGGGCGAAGGCACAAAACCCTTTTTCTGGACAACATCGCCATCTTCCCAGAAGTTGGGAGAAAGGGGGGCGTTAACATACTTGACGCCGTATTCAGAGAAGCCTAGCTTGCCTCATCAGGGACAAAAAAAAAAAAAGAAAGAGACAGCAAGACAACCGTGCAAGCTCGGGCGACGCAAGGCGTCGACGACTTTTCGCCGACCTCAACACGGTCTGGAGTTCCTCAGCGACACCACCGACGCAGAGCTCCACGCTCGCTACTCCAGCAGTGACGCTTTGCTGCCAGCGCGAGAAAAGCAAGAAGCCGACGCCGCCGCCGAGACTTCCTGCCAAGAATTTTACTCGCGTCCTTTTTTATGTTTTGGCTCCCAAGTTTGAATCTTCATTTTCTTTTCTCATTATCTTCTTTCGAGATATGTTACCCCGCTCACTGCCTCGGAGCGTTGTGGTGCCAAACACTGGTGACCTTGTTCTTTCGGCGACATGTGGATGGAAGGATGATCATGGAGAGACTTTGTCTACATTCGTTCAACAAAGTTTTTATCGTATACCTTCTGGAAGGACAAGCCACAACTAGTCTTACTTGTATATTAACATGGGCCTGTTAACGGCACGCTGCCGACAAAGAATTGCACCAGAAAAAGACGCCAATTTTGTAGAGAAAACAGTAAATATGGATACACTTTTAATGAATAAGGAAAGTATGGGCATCTAATGTAAGCTGTAAGGGTATCAAAGTAAGCCGCGTGATTACATGACACGTGAAAAATATTTAAACCTGACGTACATATTTTTCAGCAAAACTTTTTTTTTTTTTGTCATACAGTCCTGGCTGTTTCTACTATCAATTGGTTTTGGGCGTTAGGAAGAATTCTTGATGCTTATTTTAGCTTTGCATATATAATTTGCAATTGTTCGTTTAAGGACCGCTTACGAAAAGAGTAAAAAACGATCGCAGCTCTATCGCATTGTCGTACGTAATGGCGTTTAGATGAGACATGATGGAAAATCCCTTTCGTGTCGTTTTAAGACGTTTAAAAGAAACCAGAATGAACCAACTTTACGTACAGCAAAAAGTGGTAGCCTGGTGCGCACAACGACTAACCTATTTTCTTAAAAATATAAGAAGCTAAGAAATATTTATCTAATAGCACAAAACGCGCTTTCAATGAAAACGCTGCTCGGTAAAAATTGAAAAGAAATTCCCTCAGTGGAATTTGGTAGCCGACGAAAGAGACGCAAACACTCAGGAATGCATTACGCGGCGTTTTCGTTTTCTCAAGACTCCCACCAAGATTCCGTAATCACTTTTGCCCTGAGCTTTATGCCGAAGCTAATGTTCCGTGTGGTTGTCGAAATATTTTGAAGCGTGCAGACAGTGTGATGTGCAATATTTATTGAAGCTTTTGTGCATAAGAAGTCTGTTGTAGACATTCAAGTCGTTTACTTACCGTTGGCGTTGAGCGACAATGCTTGATAAAAATCTTCGTGCATTTGGATGAAACCTCTTTTTTTATGTTCATGACTAGACTCTAGTGTCAAGCTTGCTTGAATTCTATGGACTGTAGGACGCACAAATGACATGTATAATTTAAGTAAAAGTAAGTGTGCTGTAAAAATTGAATAAGACAGAAAAATATTACTTCCAACCCGCAAACTACAAAATACATAATTTCTGTAGGAGGAGCTGAAGGACTTGAGAGAGAGAGGGAGAGAAACAGAGGGAGGTAGAGGCACAATGAATTATTTACAAACTAAAATTCGAAGTATACCAGGTGATTGAAAAGTCGGTATCTTGTTTTAAATACATAATATAATTACACATGAACGAATTTTCAGAAAAGTAGAAGCGAGTTGTTCACAGGTCTATAGAACAGTTTGTGGTAGACTACGTTTTCAGGTACACGCCCGCATTGTTAACCGGGCGCAACAAGGGTCGCGGCATGTCATGACGCAAATGCTGGACAATATTTCGTAGCCCAGCATTGATAGGTGTTTCTAGCATCTGCGATCGACCGAAATATCGTTATTTTTGTCTGTGGTTATTTAAAATTGTGCTGGGATGAAATGTGGAACGTTGACAGTAAACAGATCGCCCCTATCGCTCAGAAGGACGGCAGATTTTCACACTTCAAATGCAATGTTTTCTTCGGTGCGATCGTGCGAAAAACGTTTGCCAGCTATTTCGTTTTTACATGCATTATGATAGATGTGCTACTGCACGTTTTCGGGGGGAATTGGGAAACGCCTGAAAGAAGAAAATAAAAAAAAAACGTGTATGTTTTGCACAACAGTGAACGCTTAAATAGACACAATACCATTTTTTTGTGGTAGTATATATTTGTGGACATTATTACATCTATA